>NW_009661370.1:2694449-2719929 GCF_000708025.1 Charadrius vociferus
CCATACTCACCAAAACAATATGGGATGTTTTACTTATGGCACAGGAGGCTATATGCTATGTTTTAAAAAGATTATGTCCCGCACTGTATGGTCAGATCACTTTGTGAAACTGTGACCAAGAGCAATAAGGAAATAATGCATATACAGCTTGGAACTCAAGACTGCATAGGTTAAAACATTACTACTTTTCATATCCATGCTAATGTCACTAGGGTCATATGTCCAGTTCTAATGGATAAGCCTCAAGAAGAGTAGGAAATAAACTACAGAAGATTTAGAGAAAGTAAATCACAAGGATAACTAAGATGTGGAAAATGTTCCTTACAATGGAGGACTTTCAACTGCTTCCAAAAACCAGACTAACTTATTTAAAATGAGCATAAATCTCTCTGCATTACATGGTGGTGAAAATGTCATCATATTTCTGAGATGTATTTTCAATCCAGCAAAGTCTAGATGAATGCTGGAACATGCTTAAGTATAGCATCAACTACATTTAATTAGGTTTTATGTTTCTCTAATTCTCCAGCCCACCCTTGCAAGAAAAAACCTGCTAGAGATCTTCTTAAGACCTCCCAGTGGCTGATGACTCACACAGTAAAAGAACTTTGTGCAACAGAAACATAATATATGCGGATATCTCTTTCAGTTACCTCAGAGAGTCCCTTTGGCTCATTTTACTAATTCGATGCACATATTTGAAATTATATGCTTTGAATTATAACTTTTTTCTCTTCAGAATGAAAATATTACCAATTATACAGTGGAAGTCCTGACATTTAGCTTCTCTCAATTGTTCATAACTTTAAACTTCACCAACCTCTCATGAATTTGTCTCAAATTGCTGCTTATCTCTGTTTTTCTGGGTTTCTTTTTCAATTGTTGTAGCAATGCTCAGGTCTTGATTTCAGGCAGGCAATATCCATGAGGATTTGATGAATGCTAATAAGATGATCACATAGACAGTAAATTTCTCTAGTAATAACAAATGTGGAAGGACATACAGATAATAAGGAATGGTACTGCAGCAGAACCATTCTAGTTTATGTCTTTTATAATGTTCCTTTAAGCATCGGGCATTCAAACTGTAAATGACACAAACAGTAACAAGTTCTTTTGTGCAGAAAGCAGTGAACAGCCCCACTAACAATACTGTTGGAATCCAGTAATATATCTTTGAATTTAACAAAAGAAACAACCACTGAGATTAAACGATTAGCCAAAATCTGTATAGGATAAGAAAAGATGAGTGAAGCTACTATCACTTTGATTTATAGCTGCACAGTTAAATCCACCTAATATCAAGAGCCTCAGTAAGAATCACATTCCTGGTATAGCCTTTGGCTATATGTTTGAGTGAAGCCAGAGAGAAAGGTGAAATGTCAACACTGTATCTCAAAAATCCAATGTGAACACGGTCATCGTTTAATGAAGCCAACTAAGATCTTTCAAAGCCAATGAATTAGCCAAGGCATTCTGAAACTATAACCCCACAAAAGACATAATCCAAGTGTTGGAATCCATGGTCACTAAAAAAAAAAAAGCTCTAATTCCAAACTTCAGTCTCCCTTGACTAATGCTTTTTAACAGAAACAGACACTGTTGTGACAGTTTCTCTGAATTCCTACCATTTTGTCTGCTTATTTGCTTCCTTCAGCATCAGTCGTAGGTGGCTGGTTCTGACAGATAGGCTTGTGATAAATGCATGAATTTAATTCATCATCATCATAAATCCATTGTACTTATCAACCCCAATGCAAAGTGAAGTAGGTGCTAATGTTCTGACTGAATAGCACTTTTTAAACTTGCCTACCATAGACATAAATGAGAATGTAGGCTTATGTAAATTTTTATATCTTTATTGGGAAATTCAAGTTACTTTAGAGAATGAGTTAGTATAGAGTCTTATTTAAAATATGTTTGCTTGCTACCATATCGTAAAGAGAAATGTGTCATTTGCGTGTGTCTCAAGCTGTTAATGCATCTGATTTCTTAGCACTGCACTATATCAGAGACATCTTCTATGTTTGTAAACACCAACCAATTAATGTCAGTCCCTCATGTAGGAGTCAATTGCATTTTCAGATTAGCCATGAGTCGCATCTATTTTCCACAGAGATATTAAAACATTGTTTAGAAATAGTCTCGTGGAAGGGAAATGTATTTATCACTTTCCATAGGATGACAGCCATTGATCTCAGAGTGTTGTTTTCTGTCACATTCTTTGAGTTTAAACCAGTGATGTCTGGAACTAAGTTGTCTTTGCATATACAGACAGCAGAAAAATGCCAGCCTGCATCTAAGTGATATTAAATTCTGTGAATGATATGACCATTTGCAGTCATTGTTTAAAAAGTATGCATCCATCCAATGTTTTGTAGCAAGCCATGCCATGGTTTGTAGCTTTTCGTAATGGCTTATACACCTGAAAAACACCACCACCCTTGTCACTGTCACTTGGCTTAGCAGCTTCTCTGTAATTAGCTATGACTGGGCTCTTCCTCAGACTTTTCAATTGGGTCTCACCTAAGGCTTTAATAGGACTTGTTTCATCATATCTATAAGACAAAGTCTTTCCCACTTCTGTACCACCCACCGAGGCCTTCATCTTCTTTTTTACCCAGTGCAACCTCCTCTTTTATGGCTTTCAGAAATACATTTTAATCCACTCTTCTGCATTCAAAATGCTGAGGGAAGTTCAGTTTCCTGTCACCCTGCTGGTTCCTCCTCCTTCACCAGACTAAAGGTCTCAGTTTCCCTTTTGAGTAGCAGAAGGATGAATTTTCACGCTGCTCATTTCCACTGCTGAAACATAGACCTCTGCCAATAACGCCAGTCCATCCGTTAAATTTTCAAACAAGCAGCTGAACACTTTCTACCATGCCCCAATATTATGTGTGTAAAGAGGTCTTCAAACATTAGTGTTGGAGCCCTGAGAGCATCTCCCCTCCAGGAGGTTTGGCTCCCAGGGCTAAGGGCCAATTGAGAACTGGTGGAGCTGAGCATGGCCCCTTTCTTCTGGTGCCTTTGGAGGAAGGCTCCCAGGCAGCACTCTGGGGAGGCCTCAGACAGCACCGAGCCCCCTTCACTTGACTTGAAGCTGAGGCTCTACCAGTATATCACCTGAACTTCTTACTGCTCCTGCTGCATCACTGCCATCTATGTGGCTGGCCGTGAATCCCGTTGACCCTGTCACCATCCTGAGACTTACCCAGGTTGCCTTCGCCAGGCCTGATTCTGATCCCCACCCATGATCTGATGGCCCATCATGGCCTTGTCCCTTTCCCAGGGAGGTGCCCGATGCCCAGGGCTGGGGCTGCCCCTGCCTGCCCCAGAGCCTGCCCTGGTCTCTGGCTGGGGTGGTGGGACAGGCTCTGGCTGATGATGCCCTGCCCTGACGGCTCCTGATTCCCTGGGATGCCAGGGAGCAGCCAGCCCACACTGTGCCTGGACAATAGGCAAAACTACCTGGTTATCATCTTCCTTCAAAGCTCTCCCTGTAAATGTGGTCCGGTGTGAAAATAAAAGCTAAATCAAACCCTGGTTGTGTTTAGATTGGCTTAGTATATTCATAGTGCTTTGTGTGGACCAGTACACAGTTATATGTTGTCATTCTTTTTCTTCATGTTCTTAGCTGTTTGTACAGAGCCATGTAAAGGAAGATATTTTTTCATGACATATTCAGTCACTGGGAAATATTATTGGCATTAGAAAATTCACTAGCTTCAAAACTCAGTATTAATCACTCTTATCTGGAAACCTGGGGATGACATGCTGAATTATTTTACTCTAAATTAACTCACTGCTCTAAAATGATTTCTTTTATTTCAGTCTCTCTACAAGCTGTACGGTTTTGAAAAGCCAAACAAGAAGTAGAAGGAAGTTGAATATTTTGTATTTTGAAATCTTGTTACAAGTTGGTGATATTTAATGCTTCCCACGTGGAGCTAGAGGCCCTTTTTTAAATCTTGGTTGGCTGTCCAGTGAACAAGAGTCCCTCAGTCTGGGGAAGATGATTTAACTCTACAGTTTGAAGTATTTGGTATCTCTGAAAATTAAATATTTTCTCTGCATATTCTTCCTATAAAATTAGGTCAAATTCTAATACAATTTTTGAAGTGTAAGTCAGAGCATCTTTATTGACTTCAGACTGGAGACCTGGAGAGTTCTAGTACTTACATAATTTCATGTTTTCTACTGTCATCAAGATGGCAGCCTTCCCAAAATTTGTATGGATGACAAAATTATATCCCCAGCTACTTCCCCCAAAATGATATTGATTAGTTTAATAGCTTTTGGCACTATGCCCAGAATTGTCTTTAATAAATAATTTTCCTACCCTCTAAAGATTTTTTCCGTCTTGAATTTACATAGTTTTTATAACAAGTCTCTTTGATTAAAAGCACTATTAAGTATGGTTAAGAATGAATGGAACCAAATTTGAGCAATTCATCATTTTCAATTGCACAAGCCAATATCGGTAAGTATAGAATAGCTCTGGCTGTCCTTCACTGAAATATGGGTAATTTTTCAAAGCGTAATGCCTGTCCAACCTGGAAAACAGCCACAGCATATCTTATAAAAATTCCATTCACTGGCATTGTCGCAGCTATGATGCTCAATAAGACTCTGCAGAGGTTGTTGACTGGTCTCTGTAGAGTTTACAATTTTTCCAGACTGTAAGTGAAAAGTTTACTATGGCTGCCTCTAAATGACCTTGTACTTGCATTCTTTTCACTAATAGTGACTAGATTTTCTTTTTCCAGGGACGTATTCCTTAACTCAGACACAAAATGGAACTGCAAGCTTTAGGGATGAGTAGCTGAATACTCAGATGTGTGGTCTGCAAACACAGAGGAAGAAAATTGCTATTCTTTCATCCTCACTGTTTTGTCTAACGTGCCCAAGCCATGTTCACCTGTTTCCATTTTGCTCTTGTGGGTATTCTCTGAATGGTGTTAGGATTCAAACCTGAAGGATTTCTAAGAGATGGACAGACAGAGAGAGAATTATGTCTGTGGTAGGTTTATCCCAGCTGGCAAGTAAGCCCTCATTCAGTCACTCACTCACTTCCCCCAGTGGGATGAGGGGAGACAATCAGAAGAGCAGAAGTGAGGAAAAAACACCCTTGTAGGTCAAGATGAAGACAGTTTAAAGTGAAGGGGGAAAAAAAAAAGAAAAAACCCCCAGAGATACAAAAGCAATCACTCGCCACCAGCAGACAAATGCCCAGACAGTCACCAAGAAACAGCTGTTTTGGAAAAAACTCACCCCTGTTTTGCTGCTGAGCATGATGTTAAATGGTCTAGAACATCCCCTTGGTCAGTTGGGGCCAGCTGTCAGAGCTGTGTCCCCTCCCAACCTCTTGTTCACCCCCAGCCTGCTCACTGGGATGGCAGTGTGAGAAGCAGAGGTGCCCTTGGCACTGTGGAAACACTGTTTAGCAAGAGCTAAAACACTGTTTTGGTCAACCATGCAAAACACAGCACCAAACAGGCTGCTGTGAAGAAAATTACCTCCCTCCCAGCCAAGTCTAGTACAGTTCTTCAAGAAATGGGTGTATGTAGTCTTTCCTGAACAACCCCTAGGGCAGAAAGTATTTCAGTCCACCATCAGTTGTGTGGAGCTTGTTTGGCTTAATACACTGAGGGTATTTCCCTGGTCAGAACCAAGTATCTTTTGGTGATACTCTGCTTCAGCACAGTCTTAAAATTACAGATAGTGGGAGTAATCATTCAGACAGATAAAAGAAGATCCTTTAATATTACAGAACAGAAAACAAATTGGACACAAAGGTCGTTAAAGCACCCTGCAAAACAGAGCTGAAAAATATAAGTACTACTCCCTGTCCTGTCAATCTGAGTGTTCACTGAAGAACTGCAGCATAGTGGAATCATGGTCATTTGCAGATGCAACTTGGCTAAGAATAGCTCCTTCTTCCAAGAAAATAGATGTGCAGGCTGTCTTATATACCCTTCAATAAAACAAAGCCACTGAATGGTTCACTGGCCCTGAAGCCAAGTGGCATGGACTACATCCACACCTGGCCCACATTCGCCTCTGGTTTCTACATGGAGTTTGATTTTGAGTTCTCAGAGGCTGTGGCACCACACCTCAGAGAGGTGTTTTTGTAGGACGAGACAAAATGTGTCTCTTCTTGCCTCTCTGAGTGTGACATGAGGGCAGGTAAGAGCATCTGGGTGTACAAAACCTGCTGGACAGTGCTGTGGGATAGTGAAGGGCCAATGGAAGTAAGCCTAGTGCAGCGTTGTTCACACAGCGTATTGGAAATGGTCTCTGGCACGTGCTTTTCCCTGGACTGTTCCTGGGCATCATCTCAGAGAGTGCTAGTTGGCACGGACCACAATGGTGTCAGGAGCTAAGCAGTGTGAAGGATTAATGATACCTTACTCAATCTCGTGCCTTAACCCAGATCTATTTTGCAACATAAACAAAGCCACAGTGCCTGAAAAAGACCTTTTGTGCCACGGCACACAAATAAAGAAGGCCATGGTCTTATGGCTGTAAGCATCTATTGCTGTCAAAGATACAGCTTCCCTAGACCACTATGGCTGCATGGCTAACCAACCATTGGCAAGCAACTGTTTTGTCACTAGTGATGAAGGGTTATATTGTTGTTCCCAACTGGCAACTCTTATTTTAAGAAGGTACCTGAATTTAAGTATAGTTTCCAGGTAAAGGAGATTTCCAACTGTAGCATAAGAACCCAGATGCACATAGTTTGTGCTCAGACAAAGGCTAAAAGGCATGTTTACCAAGAAAAGTAATGTGTCGTGGATTTGGGAAAACACGTGAACATCACTGCAAAGCAGTGGCAAGTTGCAGCACAGGATTCTCAGAATATCCAGCATTCATATTCTTTGACTTTGGCAATGATGAAGCAATCATGAGGATGCTTTTGACTGTCTTTGTTTTGGGACTTTCTGTCTTTTCTTTCCCAACTGAGGAAAAATCCTACGTACAAACCATGTGACTGCAAAGAAATCCAAACATGCTTTCAGCATTTGGTGCTGGAACACCTGTTTGAGAGGCTGAAGGAAAAGTGGCGCTTGATTCAGAAGCACAATATGTGAATATTACAAACATTGCACAGAACTGCAAGTTCACACCAGGATACCATGTCTACAAAACCGAAGAGAAGTTTTATGCATGCTGAAGCTTGCTGAAGCTTGTTGAAGGACTCTTTCACCAGTTCACACAAGTGCCCTTTCCCAAGCAATATGGAGTTAGGGTCAAGGAAAATTAAGAGGCTGTACAAATTAACATCTATGCCATATGTTGTGGTTGTAATGATTAATCAATTTCTAATGCTTGTACTGTTTTATGGATTATGAAATACCTTGGGACGCATTTTAATGGTATGTTACAGGGTATTGAAATGCCTGTTGTGCTTATTTTTTTAGGCTCCTGGTGTGAATGGTCTGCCAGTCTGCAAGGGTTACAGTATGCCAAATTAATTTTATAGATTGTGTTGGTCAAGGTCGATTCATTTAGCAAATAAAATATCAGTTAATTGTATCTCTGTGCTTGCTTATTAGGGACATGGGGTGCCATTTAATTGGTTCATGTAAATTGCTTGAGCTTTTGTCTGTGTCTGTGCACATTTTAATGAAAACTTTTTGCAGATCAGCGGCTTCTTCTTTCTTGCATTTACGGCACTGAGAATGTGTGCTTGAACGTGGTAACTTAGAAAAATACTGACAACAAGTAACTGTGCTTCAATCACTAAATAAGGCTCAAGTTGTAATTCAGAAATGGCTGGGAAGGCCTTTTTGGTTGGAAGAGAGAAGGATTTCCTGGTAGATCAGTACTGAATTCAGTAGAAAGGGAAATGTTGTGGTTTGCCAGGTATGTCTGGCTTAATTATTCTGCATCTCTTTGCCAACACTGGATTTTCAGCATTGCCCACCACAAGGGCGTCACTCCCCACATAAAAAGAAAGTGGAAAAAACACAATCCAAGCACTAAATGTAGTATTGCTTCATAAATGTAAGAACCTTAATGCATCATAGGCTAGTTTGGAGTTGTTGGCCAAGATCAGATGGTGGGAGCACTATCAATCACATCTTCAAATTACACAAATAGAAGGCTTTGCTGGTCTGCTGGTTAGTGTCTTTTGTCTTTAACGATTGTTCATTTGGCACTGCTACCCAAACCTATAAATGCCCAGCTTAGTGAGATTGCATTATGAAGATTAATTGTTCTATTACTGAAGCCAAAATTATGGTGCTTGGCCTGTTCTCTTCATCTGTTCACCAGAATATAAGTATCCCTCTCTGTGTAATTATCTGCATAGGAACACATCCTTAGCTTCCTATAACAGGTGTTAGCTGGCCATCAGGAATCAGCAGGTCTCTGCTGGTACCGTGTAGGAAAAATGCGGGCTTTGGTGCTGAATAAGGCTTTCTAAAATGCCATCCATCTTTCAGAAAGTAGATCGGCAGAATGGTCAGAAGACACGGAATCAAGGAGCTGGAAGATAACAGCTGGGCTGGGGTCATCTGTACTCGAGGATGTCACTTGCGCCTTCATTACAATGTTATTGCAAGCTGAACGCGTAGAGAGGCCAGAAGTAAGAGACTAGCATGTACTGGAGGCCTGATGGAAAAGCCTCAGGACGAAGCCTGCAACATCGTTGCTGCATTATTGGCATGCTTTAAGTGGAAACCAGGCTGCTCATGGGAGAACAGACTTTGAGGAAGAAAATAACCTCATAAAACCTTACAGATAAATGCTGTAGAGAAGTAACTATAGCAGCACCCAGGTCTTTGGTCATCTTAGTTTGATGGGGGTGAAGAGATGCATGCTGTGAAAGACTATATATTTTAAATAGAAAAACAGTAACCTGTATGATATAGTAAATATTTATTACTCTCTTTGTGGTAGATTATTTGAATTCACTTCTGGTTTGGTGAACGTTATTTTATCTTCTGTGTGTGCTTCTGTGAAGTACAGTTGGAATCAAGTTCACTTTAGTTAAGATAAGGGTATCTCTCCATCCTAAACCCCATTCTGCTCTCAGTAGTCAACTATATACAGGAAAAACCTCAATGGAGCAAGGTACTTCAGAGCGAAGGAGACCCCTAATTTGTACTTGTGAGAGTAACTTGACCATTCAGAGCCAAAGCAAGGTAAAACGTCAATAGAGTTGCTCCACTATAAAACTGTTGTGAGCAAGAGCAGAATCAGTAAAGGTATTGCTCTGTGTCTCACGCTGTTGAGAGGGCCTCAAATCAGCGTTGCTCCTCAGTTGCACTGCCTCCATATTTAGCATGGCATTGCAACTGTTTTAATACCCCACAGGCAGAAAGGGGATGACTAATTCAAGAACCTTCTTTTATTAATGATCTAGATATTTAATCAGCACCTGTTTACTTCATCCACCTTTCAGCTATTTAAAGATACTCTGCTTGCTTATCTTTGAAGTTCCTTGTTTACTCCTTGTTGAATGTGTGACAAGTTTTGACATACTATGCTAGTTTAATTTTGTTTTTCAAGACTATGGTATGAGAACAGATCTTAAAGCTGGGTTTCATTGTATTTTTATATTCTCACAGCTGAGAGATAATCAGCTAGATTCTTCCAGAAGCTCTGGAGTTTGTAGTACTGTCAGTAGAAAAAAGATGGAGCACTGCTGTGTCCCAGAGCATGCAGAGTCCATACATGGGCTACACCATGACCGTCTATAAATCGGTGCTGCATGAGGCAGCATGGTAATCCCTCCAAGTCACTCTCCTGATGTGAATTACCTTGTTAGCAACTTGAAACATAGCCATGATATCACCAAATAGCACTGCATGTATACCAAGACATCTCAATAAAGTTTACATTAAGCTAGTCACCAGCTAGTCTGCATTTATTTGGTGAGGAGTAAAGAATTATTGCTGCTATGAAGCATGAATATTTTATGTGTAGTGATATTTGTTAATAAATGAGTGTTTCAAAGATTTGGGCTAGCCAGGGGAGAGTTAATACCAGGCTCTGTAGCACTGAAACAAAAATCAGGTATTCCTTGACGTAAATAGATAGGATAACGCTGACTTTCCCTGGTGGAATGAATCTTACTGACAGTACAATTCTTCTGCTGGTACTCATTATGCTCTGGGACAAAAATGTAACTGTTTTGTTTTTTTTAAAAAACTTGCTATCTGAAAACTGGGTATTTTGCTCGTTATAACAAATTACCAGTTATGGAGATGAGTGACAGATTTAATAGTGCTGAAGTATGTTAATTAGGCTTATATCAGTAGTACCCTTATAACAGGAGTGCAACATTTGTTTGTTTCTTTCTTGCATGGCAGTGGAATATGCTTGAACACAGAAATACTTTTCAATTTTAGAACAATGCTTTCAAGCATTAACCTTCAGGGTAGTATCAGTCATTATCTGTGACTAATGACCAACTGGTACTAAACAGCTCAAAGCAAAGATAAAATTAATGTTGTAGCCAAACATCAGCAGATAAAATTTGGCGGAGCAGTTATGTTTCTAAATCAACTGTCACCTAAAATGTCGCATAATCCATGTCATATTATGAAGTGGATGTTTTGCTCAAAAAAGGATCGACTGCTAAGTATGCTATATTGTTAACTGGAACTGGGCTTCATCTAGAAGGACTTTTTTCTTACGCTGACAAGTAGCTGGCCTGCTGGGGAACCTGTGCTGAAGTGTTTTCCTTTGTCTGTGGATGACAGTTCAGACACTGGATGTTCCTGAAAGACAGAAAGAAACCTAGGATGCAAAGCCCTCGTTTGTATGACAGTTTAAATGGGATAAGCGTGTTGGTACAGAATACTGCTGTGTTTTTTCTAAGAAAACAGGGAGCAGCAAAGTAAATTTCACATGATTTCACTGTTACAGTTTCCCCAAGATTAAGGAGAAAGAAGCTGATGCAACTGAAGAACATGCAAGATTTCTGAAATGCGGCATTTGACACTATTGCACTTTCTTCCTTCTCTAAATCTCAACTAATATATTTGAGTTCATTTTTGTGGGCACAAAACACAGAAGGTCATTTTCTTAGGTTCAGAAGGAAAGCTGTCCATACTTTGGGTGATGTGACTAATACTAAGATTTTAGAAGATTTTAGAAAATCGTCTTCAAAATCTAAGAAATGTAAGTTTGTTTCCCGAGCTCCTGACTTATATGAATGCCACATGAAGGAACACATATAGTAAATCACACACATGATAGGAAAGCTACTGAGCTGCGCTACTGCTTAGAAATGAGTTCCAGCAGCACCTTCTTACAAGCTACTGCCCAAGCCACACAGTGCTTGTGTGAGTTATTCATACTGAAGAGTATGAGCAAAGGTGTTACACGGAGTAAGGTTGGCATTCAGAATAAGCAGCCTTTTGCCTTCCAGTTGGAACCTTCTTGGAGGCATTTGGGTTAAAGTTTCAGAAGTATTTCTAGAAGCACAGAGATGGCAAACATTTTCCTCATAATAAAACAGGTGTGGTCCATGCTGGTAACATCATTCCATGGGTTGCAAATTAAATAAGGCACATTGTCGATAAAGCCTACATTGTAGTATGACAGATAGTGTGAAAAATGCTGCTGTGGCTGTGTTACCTAAAGCAAGAACGTCTATAGTAGTGAAGTGCTTCCTCACAGGTAGTTAAACTCTGTATGCTACTGTTGCACAAAGTTAATTTGTATGGCTTGAACTACCGATCAATAATTTTTCCATTAACTTTGCAGTAATGAAAGGTACTGGAGTGAAACTATTGATATATTTGATAGCTAATTCCCAAATAATAGTTTTGGAAAGGATTTTGGCTGACATTATTTATCATCTGTGAGAAAGGTTTAAGTTTCCAATATTTTAAGTTGCCTATAGAAGTTGAAAAACAAAACAAGTCCCTTTACCTTTAGTGCATATTCAGCCATACTAGTTTCTGTACTGGCACCGAGTCTTTTTTTCACTATGCTTCTCATCTGCCTGGCTGTCCTCTTTACCTTTTCTGATTTTTTCTTTACTGGTGAAGGTGTAGATTTGATTATGTGTGGACCAGAGTAAAAATACCTATTATCTACAAGTAATCAAAACAAAATCGTAGGCATGCCGGTTCTCAGATTACTGAAAAGCGATCAGATGAATGACTCTCTAAGAGAGTCTCTTAGAGATCTAAGACCTGATCCTGGATTCATTGTCCAAATCTTCCACTGACTTTAGTGAGAGCTTGAGGACTATGAGAAAAAATGGATGAACAGTCCTAAAAAGACTGATTATCTCCATGCTGTCAGAGTTCCTAGTGGTTTATTCATGAACAACTTTCCTCTTCTTTCTGCTGCTAGTTTTGTTCCACCAAACAGAATAAGAAGTCTCACTTATCCAAGACATACAAGTTTTTAATCTCATGTAGAAGCAGCCTGTAAAACACAAGCCAACAAATCTTAACCCTTTCCCATGCTCAGGTACAGACGACAAGCAAGAATCATCTTTGCTTTCTGTTCAACAGGATAAAAGATAAACTCTCCACTGATCCAAAAAAGGGATATTGACACATCCCTCTGTTTACCCCAACCTGCACCATGTGGTCACATCTATCTTTTTTGACTTTTCTCCTGAGTATATCAACTGAGAGAATCACTCTCAGGAGTACACAGCCCACCTCAAAACATTTCTGGTAAAAAGACACTACCAATGGTGGCTGTCTCCACAGCTTTTATCTGCTTCAAGAACTGGGACATTCCTTTAATTTCTACCCAAAGGTCACGGCAGAACTGTTAGCTCATTCCTGAATGTTAAACATTCAAGACTTTCCTAGACTCGGTAAAGTCTAATCATATTTCAGAATTGGGATTGAACCCAAAGAGCAGGATGAATCCAATTGCAAAGATGCACCACTAATTTTCAAATTGCACAAATTGTAAAGGTCTCTTACCAAAATCAGTTTCTGTAATGTGAAAGAAAAAGCCCAGTTGTTGAATTAATAGCCTTTTCCCTGGATTTTAACTGAATCTGAATTTCCATTTCATGTATGCTATAATAAATGGCCAGTCCCACATCTCAGGACAAAAATACTTAATGCATAACAATGTGTAATACATAAAAGGAAAAAAAATAATGGGAGGGAATAGAAAGGCACTTAATTCATCTAAGTTCAGGGTGGGTTTTACTGCACGGTAGAATTCAAAATGAACCTGATTTGCTGATTCTCCCATGGATTTCCTGCTTCATTACAGAACAGCCTTATCAGGACTGAAAATTATTACTATACTTTAGTAAGCTTCCAAACCTGCCTGGCCTTTTCCAGTGAGTTGAGATTAGGTAGAGTAAATTGAACACTTATGCAATTAATAAAAGAAATGCAGCAACCTCTCCACAGACAGACTTCAGTCCTGTGTTTTTACTATTCATTAGCCCTCTGCCTTATTTTGAGAATCCAGAACTTGAAATTACTTCTGATCATGAAAGCTCCCAGCAGTCTCAAACCCCAAACCCAAGCATTTTCTCAGTATATGAATACCAGTCTCATGTGGTAAACCACAGCAGAAAACAGGTAAAGAGAAAGATTACTGTAAGCAAAAGAAAGCATGCAAGGTAATCTCTGCATATATCTTCCTCAAGAAGGCATGAAATGGTTGGAAGAGGTGACTGCTCTGGAAATTGTTGGAAAACAAGGTGCTTCCCACAAATAAGAAAAGAAATCCCTGAAATGTGCTGCTAGTCACAGTGCATTGCAGAAATTCACGTTCAGGTTACCCATTCCACTAAGCTGCAGTGAGCTTCTCAAAGTTGGCAAAAGCTGGCAACTTCATAAAGAATGGGGGTGGGGGGTGGGGGACAGGGGAAAAGGGCTGTAGTTAAGGGTATGAGGCACTTATTTGTGGCATAAAATAAAGACAACACACCATACAGTGTGCTGGGCTCTGATTCATTGCCCTTTTTCACATTTCAGGAACAGATATCTAAAATAACATCTGAAAGCACCTTATTGAGATGCTGGAGGAAGCCCACACCTCTCTATCTGCAAACTAATATAAAAATCCTTGTTATCTGTCCTCCACAGGCAACTTATTTTAGTCACTTACAAGTTAGAGTTCCTAAGGTCCTTTGCATGTTCTTTTAAATATGAGGTCCTAGATAACAAAAGCTGCTTCAAGGAGGCACTGATGTGTACAGTCTGACCTGACCTTCATTTGCTTCAAGTACAAAACAGACCAGTACGTACAGATGGTAGTCAGACAGACGTCTTGATTTTTTTCTCTCCCCACCCCTATCTTGGATACCAGTAGCTGAACATCAAGTGTCTGTATCTAATACAACTGTATTATACACAGAGCAACAGTCTCAGAAAAGGCATCCACACAACTGCATTCCTACATACCGTACTGGGACTTGTACACACTGGCATGTGTACACACAGGCGTGCGCATACACACAGAGCAATTACATACATAATTACTAGCTGGTTCCCATCTATAACTTGCTGTTTGTCCATGCAGTTGCTGTAACTGTGAGCAACACCACAGTGATGGTTCTGAAACTTTAGACCAATGTGCCATCTAGTGACAATGCAGATGATCCTGAAAACCAACCTCAGATTCTTTCTACCATTTTACCTGAAACAGAAATCACTGACTCTTGCCACGTGAGCCCACTTCAGTTTGGAAGAGATTTGCGTTTTCAAGTTTTTACTTTGTGCTGCAGGAGAAGCTTTGGACTCCGTAATCAGGAGTTCCCATTCAAATGTGTTTGTTTTGAAACAATGCTTAGCCGGCAATGGACAACTGTGTAGCTGCTTTTGCCAGGATCTCAAGTGACGTTTACTACCCATATTCTTAGAAAGTCCTCCTTTATGGTAGTCCAAGAACCTCCCAGGTATTCGAGAAGCTCTACTGGACATTAATAGTCCTTTTGCTTTTCCTCTTTTTCCTGTCTGCACTTAGAACAGCTTGATTAGTTTATAATGGGGTTCATTTATATTTGAAAATGTACACTTGCCAGGAAGATGCCCAGGGAAGTGGTGGAGTTGCCATCCCTGGACGTATTTAAAAGACGGGTAGACTTGGTGCTTAGGGATGTGGTTTAGTGGTGGTTTTGGCAGCGTCAGGTTGATGGTTGGACCTGATGATCTTCAAGGTCCTTTCCAACCTAGACAATTCTATGATTTTATGATTCTAAATTGGTGTAGATAAAGCAGATGAGGGAGGAGAGATTAACATTTTATACTGAAAAATGGCCTTAATTTAAATATTAGCAAGATGTTATCATTCGGCAGAGTAGTATCATCATCTGCATTGCAACCGTTCCTGAAAGACAGTGAAAAGATAGAAGGAAGCTGACAGAAGACCTTGAGTTTAATTTTGCATTTTTATGATTTTCGTGGGGTTTTGTTTTAAGAAAAATATTTCTTAAGCTAGCTATACATGGGTTACATATATGTTAAACATATATACATATCAACAGATGTATAACAATTTAAAAATAGACACCTGTCAAATTAATGTGCAAATAAAGATTAACTACTCCAAGAATTCTTCAGTGAGGGTTTCTAATGCAAGAGAGAGAGACAGAAAACAGTAGTATAAGGTACATGCCTGCACAAGACAGCTGACATGGGTTGGAACTGGGATGATGAAACACTGGAACAGTCTGCCAACAGAGGACTTGGCTAAAAGTCATGCATAAGATACACTTAGGTATGAATAAAGGTCAAGAAAAGGAATGAACTCTTTCAATCATTTTATAAGCAGAGGATAATCATTATTCAAACTTTCTTTTTTCAATTGAAGTTACTCACCCAGCTGCTACGAAAGTGGAACAAGATCAGAAGAGCGGATCCAAGCTGGAAAGTACTTGAGGACCTCAAAAGAGAAACAGACAATTAACAAGTTGTTCTGCAGACAAGATGTGTAGAGCAGTGACCACTATAACTGCTTTTACTGGCATAAATTTTTTAAAGCGACTTGTGAGATTGATTACTTCTAATTTTGGCATCCAAAGACTCCAGTTTACAGGATGCACTGCACAGCTGATACCTGAATGTGCCTTAGTCTTGTCATTTTTGAAAATTTCACCATAGAACTATATAGCCACTTTTTCTTTTTTCTTTAATTAGTTCAGCAATTACTCCTGTTCCCACTAAGTCTTGGTTATTGATTTCAGAAATCAAAATTGGGTCAGGTGCCAATCCTAAACAGCTCGCAGGCTGAGATTGTTGGTTCCAGAGGGTAGTGTACTGATCAGCTCTGTTTAATCACAGAATCATAGAATTGTCTGGCCTGTCCCAATGCTTGACAACCCTTTCTGTGAAGAAATTTTTACTAACATCCAATCTAAACCTGCCCTGGCGTAACTTGAAGTTTAATATGCCAGTTTTCCCCACAACCAAAATTTAGCTTTGAATATGCTCAACAGCCCCATCTTTGTAAATACATTGTCCTTCTAGTCACGTGTCCAGTACAACCAGCAAGAGAATTTGCAAATCCCCAAGTCATTCTAAAAAAATAATAAAAGTAGCTTGTAAAAATGAACCCAATGAATTGATGTGTCTCTATGGCAAATTTCCTGGGCCAGACTAGCCGAGTTTGCCTGCTGCCTTTTGCTATCATTTCTCAGTTGGTACTGTCAGACTTTAAAAACAATGTGCAGGGTGCTCTTTGGGATGACAGGCGATGCCAGTTCCAAGCCTGCAGTTAGACAAGCAGTAGGTCGGAACAAGAGTGCTCTCTCACAAGCTTTCATGGGTACAACATTCATAAAAGAAGAAGAAATATAGTTTTACATTCTGAGCTGAAGTTTCTACACTGAGGATGTGTAGCAGTAAAGATACAGAGAGATATCTATAGTCTACCGAGGCACAGTGTTCCCTTCCCAAGAATGACCCAGAACACTAAAAGGGCACTGTATCAATTCAGTCTCTAGTCTGAGCACGTCACTCTCTAGTCTGCGTACTTCAGCCACAGGATACACAGCTTTACAAGCAGGCCCACAGAAATTCTTTTCTTCCAGAGCCATGAGCAGGAAAATGGGCAGAAAAAGTCATGATAGCACTGTCGTTATCAAGTATGTGGTGCACCATGAATTCTGTGGAGCTGTGAAAATCCAGGTTAGCAAGAAATCCTCTCTCCCTGCTCTGTGATGGTCTGGAGCGAGCAGCTTGCCAGAGCTCATGGTCTCAACCAGGTCTTTTGCTGGTACTCAGATACAATGGTGGACCGGTCCCCTCCTCTCACTTTCTTCACTGAAGTTTGCTCTCTCAAGGCCTGATAGGGCTGGACCGACTGACAATGGCCTGTTACTAAACCTGACTCGGACAGTTATCGTCATCTTTCTATTTCTGCCCACAGTGGTTCGTGAAAGGAGCTGAGCGGGGCAGGCAGAGAAGGGCTTGTGTGCTGGCTGTGGGGAAGAAGCAGCTCCGGCCCCACACCATCCGGTACCCTCTGCTTTTACTTCCCTTCTCATATAGCTCCACTCTCCTCCTCCCGTACCTGCAACACAGAGGAATGGCTGCGCAGAACAAGGAGCTTTCTACATTGTATAAGGCAGTACTTCTTCAGTCCCTTACCTACTGTCGTGTAGCAGCTACGAGCCCAAATGATGTTTCTGTCCCTTTCCCCCATGACTGCTGCAGGTAGGATGTCAGCAGTGGCTGAAGGAGAAAACACCTCAGTTTTGCTGCACACTGCTGCACAAACAGCAGATTCAACAGCTTTTCAATCCAAGATCTGTTTTTTTTAAGAATTGTGGTGTCTGTTTGAGTCAAGCAAGGCAATTTTATGGTTTCTAAAAGACCAGAACAATCCAGCTACCAATCGCAAAACTGGGCTGAGTCACTCACTATATCAGGTTTGATATTTATAAATAATTCTGTATGGATGTATGTAGGACAAAGCACAGTTCAGCCATCTGCCACACAGCTGGATGGCTTGTGTCACACACTGGCTGACTTGCAGGTTGACAGATGTAGCTTTCCTGAAAGAAAGAAAGAAAGAGAAAAAGAGAGACAGGGAGAAGGGAACTAGTATTAGTGCAGAGGCATAGAATCTCCACAAGCTTTTCTAGTTTATGTTTGCTCTTTTATTTCCCTCAGCAATGTGTTATTCCAGCACCTCCCAGGCACTCATTCAGCTGCATAGCTGGTGTGTCTAATGTGTATAAGACTTGTGTGCTGGCTTTTTTGAGCTCTTTGGTGAGAAACAAGATCCTGTGCCAGTGACATGCACACAGTGGAGGGGACAGAGACCTACCAGCTACCACCATGGTCTGCTGACTCCCTCATTTTAGTTACAATGAATGTTTGAGTTCTGGATATGGTTGCGTTGCAAAGAAAGGAAGTGTAGAAACACTTCCGCCACTATACATATATTAAAGAATCTGGTCTGATCTGTTTATTCTTTCCCAAGACAACAGCACCTTAGTTTGCCATCTGGTGATGTGCAAAAGGTGAGCAGAATGGTCACTTGTGTGGAGTTGAGAAAGAAAAGTTTGTAGAAGAAATAGTTGCTGAAGAGCAGTAGTAGTGGCAGCTGCTCTTTTTTTTTCTAAAGCTTCCCGTCTTGCTGGGCTGGGAATGATGGAGAAGCAGGAGACAGCCAAGCGTCTGTGCCAGGAATCATGACAGCAATTGTCTTGAAATCTGTACATGGTAAATAGCCAGGATAACCTTATAAATGTTTAGAAAAAGCTCAGTATGGATGTGGGCTGACATGGATAACATTTCGAGTTGATAGAGTGTAGTGCAGGCACTCAGTCTAGAATAAACAACCTGATTTTCAGCAGTTCTCATTACCCACATGCCTTGTAATGGAGTGAGTGTCAGTGAAGGGTAAACAGCTGAAACGTGGCAGTGTGAACCCTTGGTTTAAGTACTAGGAGGTAAATCAATGTAATACAAATCTTTCTAATCACTTTGTACTTCAGCTTTGTGTCTCTGTGTCGTCTCCAGAGATGAGCAGGAGTTAAAGGGAAACAAAAAAAATGAAGAAAGGAAACTGAAAAATTGCAAGTTCTTTGGATCTGAGAAATCTAAAATGATGATTTCATACCATATCTGAAATCATGATTTCACATGTTTTCTCTTAACACCTATGCCGTATCCCAAATGTCTACGGAATAAAAATCTAAAGTTTCAAATCACTAACTTAGAAATGCGGTGAACTCATTTCATCTCCAGATGCCAGTCACATGTGAAATGAGTTTGATACTCATGAGTTTCTTTTCACAGCTAGCAGAAGTCTCGGTTCCTTCCTTAGCACCAGAAATATATATGTATTTATGGTTTGCAACTCTAGCTCACGCTACAAACTATCATCAAAGTTCATTGGCAAAGCTGCAGGGAGTTGCTTGCAAGAAGTTGCTTGCAAAATGTTACCTAGTTGTTTTAAGTGTTTCACCACAAATTCCTCCTATTAATGAAAAAAAAATCATAAAGATAAGGCTAATATCCATATATATAGAGAAAAGAAACAAGATGAAAGATGAGAGAGGTTCCCCATTCCTCAAAAGATTGAACAAATCTGAAGAAATGGGCAGAAATTCACAGTGTGTAGGGGAAGTAGGACTGAATACAAAGCAAAGTAAATAAATGTTTTTGTCAGTTTACCTTGCATGCCCAAAGGAATTACCATAGCTAAAAATTGCAGCCACAGACACCAGTTATTTTTTATGTCAGCCATTTACACGGCCTGACCATTAATTATCTTTCTCTGAATTGCTATATTTGGTTGTGCAGTTGAGACAGGAGAGTTGAAATTTAGCAGGAGCTATTGCATATTGCGCTGCGAATCAGGAGATGGTTTTAATGCCATTTGAAAAAAGCCATGTTGTGGTTTGAACTTTAATTTGATATCATTAACTGTACTCCATGACTAATGCTGAAATCCTAAGGGCTGTTTCTCATGGCCTCAAGCTTAATTCCCTAATGATCGGCTATCGCGTTACTCTCTCGGTCTGCCATTTCTCAAACACGCATGGGAAATGTAAACGTTACAAAGGCAGATTTAATCCTTCTGTTGTATGATGGAAAATGGCTGTGGAGTCATAACCAAAAAAAACCCATAGCTTTCTTACAAACCACTTTATCACACTCAGTAAAGCGTCACGAGATAGACGAGACAAAGAATAATGTACCTTGTAGTTGATGAGAACACAACACCCAAAATCAGAGAGGGAACTTACTTGTGTCACATTGTTCTGAAGTGTAAGGGTGAATAGCAGGAATCCAAGGCCGCTGATACCAAGACTGTAACCTTTAGTATCAAATAGGAGATAGCTGTAACTGTCTTGCTTTCGTTTCTCTGACTGCAAAGGAGCCCCTTGTAGGTGAATTTCGGAAAGCCAGACCAGGAGACTGACCCAGTACTCTTATCTTCTCATATAAAATAATATCCCTTATTCTCAGACCATCAGGACCAGGCACTTCTGCAGAACAAGCCACAACATACCGCCACAACATATCTAGCACCATTCTATGTGTGCTGCAATGTGAAAGAAATACCAGGGCTTAAGGTTGAATTGGGTCTAAAAAGAAAACGGTGGAGGCAGAACAAGAAAAACAGCAGTAAAAGCTGGTGCTTCATTCAGTGTCAAGGTTGGAGGTGTTGTTTGGTTTACATTTTTTGCCTCTTCATTTCATGGACAGTAAGTATCCTGACTGCCCACAGCAAACTTCTTTCAAGACCTTCTGGTTCAAATTCCTCCCTTCCGAAGCGCACAAAAGCACGGCAACATGCAATGCCAGGAATTCGTGTTACGTGACCTGGCTGGTGGTGGCCAGCCTTCCTCCTGGCAGAGGCAAAGCCTGGCCTTTCTACAGCTATTCTTCCCTGAGTGAGCCCGGCTTGTTTTAGTCCTTACTAGCCGGTTGTTTACAAGAGCTGGCTCTCCAGGGCTGCGCTGAAATCAAGAGTTGTTGTTGTTCGGCCCTTGTAAGCATCTGGCCGTAGCAATAATAATGTCACTATTTAAGTACTTAATGAGAATCTCTTCATGCGTTCCACTGCTGAGATTGCGTAGCACAAATTGCTTATTTATAGCAGTTTATTAAAGCTATCTCAAGCTAATTTAAATTAATTCTGCTTGGTCATTTCTTATCTAATAGCTGTTGTTCATCACTGCTCAGGTAACTCACACTCCTGGAAACAGTCAAATGTGGTAGCCTACCCGTCTCATTTACATAATTTTTGAAAGCTCAGTTATAGGTCATTGATTCACCTGTTGCTGTAAATAATAATACATGTTGCTGAGAGCATGGCAAATCTGGAAACCAAGAGAAGTACCAAATGGCATTTTGCAGCAAAGGGTTAGCTTCTCAACATGAACACTTAATTACATTGCTCAGCACAGCTGACATGTATTAATTCTTATTGATGTTCCCCTGGAAAAAAAATTATAAAAAATTAGTACAGGCATAAAAATACCAAGCGCAAATAGTGCTTTTGCTTCTTGTGTAGTGTCAGCGGGATGAAGTCTCTGTGTAGTGGATGCAGAGGAAATGGTTTGAACTTGCGGGAGAAGCAGTTATCCCGACGAGCTCCATTGTGGGCTTTCTTAGAAGTGACTGAGTAGAGAAGCTGCCAGCAACCAGAGAGGCAGGGAGAAATAAGGATGGTAAATTGCAAGAAAACACAGAGCCTGAGCTGCTGGCAAATGCGTCAGATCTAGAAACAACCTGCAAACAGATGAAATGTGTCAAATAAGAGAGGCTTCTATTTACCTACCTATGTTTTCTTTCTGTCCCACCATCCCATTTCCGTTACTGTTGTGGTCAACTCCATATGAAAATTTGTTTCACATACCAGATGACAAAGTCAGGAAAGCCTTGAATGCTCATGATTGATCTCAGACTCACAACAAAACCATGAAAAATCAGATTTTTTTGGGTCATGTTGAATGATAGCAGATGCAGGAGGGGACGTCCAATGGACCTGGCATTCTCCTTGCTCAAACAGCCTTTCCTGACCTTCTTCAGAGGAAGGTGCATGTCCTAGAGGCTGCCAGCTTCACTAGGACAGACTCCTTCACAGCTTCTGTTCTGTTTCTATATGAGTGAAATTAAGACCTGTGGGTCCTTCCGCTTCTTCAGGTGTCGCTGTCATCTTTTCTATTTAGTCAAGGAGCAAAAAGCTAACAAATTCATTCAATTTCATTTATAAGTGTAGAGGCCAGCCTGGCAAACATGCTCTCAGCTGTCAATACTTGACTCAGATTTGAAATGCATGAACTTACAGGATTCGTTGTACAGGATACAGGAATTCTTGGCTTGTTAAACAATCCAGAGGAGCCACTTTTCTGACTCCACAGAAAGGTTTCAGTGACCACCATGCAGTTGGCAGACACATCCAGAATTTGAGGACTGCAGAATTAAGTTACATCCATCTCTATCCTGTGGATAAGGATTGATTTATCTTGGCTTTTGCTTTTAGAAAGAGCTCTTTAAAAACCTAAATGGAAATATGTGATCCTGTTTTGCTCTTCAGAAAGCTGTTTGATAATAAAAGAAAAATAAATGACTGACTAATCTGTGTTTTGGTTTAAAATAACACAAAGAAAATCAGCCAAGGAAAGTTCTCATGAATCTTGTAAGACACATTTTGCTTTTAGTCATAAGTTCCTCCCATTACAAAATACAAGAATTATTGTAGACCTAGATAAAACTCTAATATGTTGAGGAAGATACAGATTCAGTTATCAGTGAAAATCAGGTCAAACTCCTTCAACTTCAGTGTAACAGAGATGATGATAGGAAGTTTTGCTGACGTACCGTGCAATGCAGCGCTTTATTGTGCATTCACTCTGCACTTACTGTGCTTCTTCACTAGAGAGCAGCTGCTCGATATTCCTTCCTATTGAATATCTGTATCTTGAAAGTATCATCTCCTCTACAGAGAAACTATTTGTGTCCACATCCTAAATAGCGTATGGTGCTCCACTCCACCCACCCAGCACTTTGCTGTCCTTCTTTACTGCCTTTATGTGTAGCGTTCTATAGTCACTGCGTGCTCACTTCTTTGCAAGAAGGTGATCCAAAATTGTTACAGTGCTTTGAAAAAAAGAGCACAGAGCACAGGAAGGCTGTGAGGGTACTGAAAGCCCCATAAAGTGGTCTTCAAACAGCTCTTGAGATGGTGACATTCCTCTGAACACAGGGATATTCAGGACTGGAGCGTCACGGTTAACTGGGCATGAGTAGTAATGTTTTTGAATAATCCTATGATGGATAAGGACCAGAGGAATCAGTCTAATCCAGACATGTAGGCCATGGAAAACTTTTTATTTGCTCTATTATAATGTTAATATTAGGGATTTGATAGATTATCAGCTTTATTTTGACTTGAATTCTCTGCAAAGCACATTAGGGTCTTTTTTTCCACCAAGCAGAACTTCTTTTGTTAAAACTAGGAAAAATAAATCAGAACAAGCAACCCAGAGAGGAAGGGAAGAGAAACCATAAAATACAAAAATCTCTCTTTCTCCCTTGCTCACCGAGACTTAACAATAATAAATCCCTATAATCCAATTTTCTGGTGGGAGAAGAAGAGGCTGCTTATTTCCGCTGTGTTGAGTCTTGCGGGTCAGGCCAAGGGCAAGCAAACGTGTGAGGAGGTGACGAGCAGCTGTCAATCACGCAAGCACTTCTGGAAGCACATCCCTGTCGAGGTGGTCCCATTGGCTTTCACTGCACTGCTTCAGCAGTGATGGCTCTTCAAAACTCTTCCTCTATGTTGCTGTTTGTCTTCATAAACTCAGCTGGAGATTGAGGAGGATACCACGTAGAGTTACAAGGGGAGCTTTAATCCCCCAGAGTGCCAGGGCTGGTATGTAAAGGCACCAACTGATCAGGCAATCTCTGACCTGCATTTGTAACAGCTTGTTACGGGGGTCTTTCTGCGTGGTAAAAGGTAAAGTGGAAACTGTTCGTTCATACTTGACTAATTTTTCTTCTGAGTATCTGTCAGCAGGCAAAAAAAAAAAAAAAAGTACTTACAAAAAAGTAAGTAAAGGCCAAAGTTATTCTCTTTGTTATGCATGTGTGGGTCATGTGCTGACATGGAGGGATAAAAATATCCCAGTTATTCAAGTTCCCAGTAAGTCAAAAATAAACATAGAAATTATAAGCTAGTAAACATGTAAGTTTAGCCAGAAAGATTCAAATTACAGCTCTGACATGAGAACTTCACTTCTTAAAAAAAATTTTTTGAGAAATTTTCAAATGCAGGATATTAAATTTGAGGAATCAAATTATTTTTGCCTGGACCACATATAAAGGGGAATTTCTGTGCAGTGAATACTCTAGATACCTTTCCATTAATTTTCCTCCAATTACTTCCCATAATTAAATCCCGACTGGTTGTTAGCACTCTACCAGCTCCGTTCATAAGACTTCTGGCCCAGAGTTCAGGGTCCAGCTTTCTGATTTTTAGTATCCCAACTTCCCAGTCATTTTCCCTGTTTGACCCTGAGCAATAGCATCTTGGCTTCTCCATTTGTCAGCGTTATTTGTACATCTGGGCAAAAACCCACTGTGTTAGAGCCAACGTCCTGCTTTTCTTAATTCTGTGGATCCTGTTCACTTCTCAAATGCCTTATATTTTTTAACATTCCAGATTTAGCAACACCAGCTGACTGGTGCTGGTATCTCAGTGCAGCACTGGCCCTTTCCTCCTCTCTCTCATGTTTTTTGAACGAGTTCAAGGGATTTCACAAAGCCCCTGAGGCATTGTCTTTAGTTGCTTCAAGCAACCCCATGTAAGAACCACTGCTTCAGAGATTGGTCGTTTAACTGAACATCTGCTCTCATTTTCGCATTACCAAAAGTATCACTTATTCTACAAAACAGATGTAAGCGTTTAATCAAGCTTTCAATATTGTGCAAAATGTAATGAACAAGATCAGCACTCTCTTTTTGTCCTGTGAATTAGACACAGAGGAAGTCTCTCTTTCCAGAGCCTGTGCTGGCATTTCCCGCTTCTTCTGTGTCTGCTGGAAGGGCTGGAAGGTTGTCCCCATTCCACCAGCGGCACAGCCCACAGCCGCTCTGGTTGCCTCCACTGTCCCCATGCCCAAGGTCTGCTGAACTGCTCCATCAACTGCTAGCTCCTGCAGTCCTCACTGTTGCTGAGTTAGAAAATTCATAAGTTAGAAACGCGCAGCATGCCCTCATACCCGAGTCCTCCTGGGGGAGGAGAGAGCCTCCCCTGATTGCCTGATTTTCCATCCAGGCAACCAACTTCCACAGAAATCTCCGACACTTTGAACTTCTTTGCAGCATGACCTATTAGTTGTTGAGATGCAGACTGGGAAAGTTGTAGGTGGATTTGCAGGTTTAACTGAAAATTTGATAGAGGTTGGTCCCATCAAAGCTTTATTTTTCTCAGTGGGAAGTTTCTTCCCCCCCCCTCCCCCCCTTTATTTACCTGACGAATTTCTAGTCCTGATGGTAATGCACTTGGAAAGCTTTGATTCCCATGAGACCATGCACTATTTGTTGTAGCTTGGTTCAGC
>NW_009661370.1:2720004-2734742 GCF_000708025.1 Charadrius vociferus
TCCCTTAGAAGCTCTGCTGCTCCGAATAGCAGCACTGCTTTGTCTTTATTATCCACCCATCGGATTTCAGCACACTGGTTTCTATCAGAGAGAAAATCAGTGAGACAAATCTAGTATTTTCCTTGGTAAAATTGCCTTACAGGAGAGAAACGGGAGAGTCAGAGCCAGGAGGGGCCAGGGACAACTTGACTGTCTGAAAATGATCACTGTCTCTCCTGCCTCTGGTTTGTCCTTTGACAGCGATGCCAAAAAAAACCTTGTAGAGAACATGGGATTGTACACTTAGCTCTGTCCTTCTGGACCCCAGATGAAAGCTTGATCCACAATCCCTTCTGGTTTGTCATTAACTTTGTACAATTCAGTGGTAGCCATGATGAAGAAATTGGGAAATTTGATCATTTTTTCAAAGGAAGGCAGATTTAGTGGGTCATGTGGCCTTTCTCAAGATAACAACTTTAACATTTGAATTCTTGGTTAAATGGCACCTTAACCAGAAAATTTTAGAAGCTTCAGATTTATTTTTTTTTCTTCTAGTTGCAATCATATGCTCAACAAGGTATATCACCGTATTTTTCTTTTTTCCTCAAAAGTCGACAGGCAGGTGAATGGCTTTAGGTCATTTCTGAACTTTATATACCCTACCTACCAATATTATTTTTTTGGTATCACGATCCTGTGGACATTTAACATCCATGAACAAAACACACACAATCAGTAAGTGAGGCTCTAGACCAGAGCCTTTCTCCAAACCCTCCAGAAACACCTGGGGTCTACAGCTGCGTACTGTCCTACGGGGAAACTGTTTTCTGACTAACTATGTGGAGGTACAAAATATCATCTTTCATATATTCCTGGACATTTTTGGACAATTGAACAAATTACAGTTGCTTAGGTGCCTTTCACTCTTGGCTTCTGCATATGTTTAGAATTGGAATCCTTACATTAGAAAACTAAAATAAATGGCTACATCAGTGCTTCTGCAGCGCTGGAAAACTGGCAGCAAATCTAAAGCCCCAGGTATTGGTGGCTGAAAACTTCTATTGATATGATCTCTGTTAGTCCGTTAAATCTGAAGATAAAAAAAACTGGACACTTTTAAATATATGCGCATAAATTAAGATAATTTGCATGGAGAATTAGAACACTTCAAGCACAGGCAGGCCACATTAATTCAAATAAAACTGATACACATCACTGCATTCAGCGTTGTCTAAAGGACGGAAATAGGGATAAACCTGAAAAATAAATTTTCAGGAGACCTGTGAAAATGTTGAGATATGCACAGCACTAAGGATTACGTGTGACAACTCCACATTTAACAGAAAGAAGAAACTATTCCAAAATGCCAAGTTAGCCTCCTGTTCCGACCGACTGCTGGGGAGGCTGCTGCGACCAGACAGTTGATGCAGCTTGCTGGGAGAGATACCTACAGCTCAGCGGCTCCAAATACGCCAGCAAGGAACACTGTTAGAAACCCAGACAGGGGAAAGAGAAGAAGTGAATAAAATTGGTCTGGCTGGAAAGACACAGGTCATTGGCTCTGACAAATCCACTCTGGAGTCAGGGATAACTTCGATATTAAAAAATGAGCACTGTCAGATCAAATGGTGCATTATTACTACCATCAGGATGTATGTTGTCACTTACTGAGATTTCAGCCGTGGAAAAGCCTTGCCTCAGCACTTCCTAAACAGCAAATATAATAAGAGTTTTCTTAGCCTATTTTCCCATCTGTAAGACCAGGATGAAGCTATATCCTCATAGAAATTTCATAATGGGATAAATGTTTCTGAAGTGCTTGAAAGATATCAGAAGGAAAGCGCCACTGGAGAGTAAAATCTTGTAACCGTTTCTTTGGCCTTAATGCTGCAGTGCAAGCCTACAAGCAATATTGACGTTTGTAAAATTATCCGGGCCAGTCCTCAGTGCTGCAGTCCGGGAGGCTCCAGAAAGTGGCAAGATTGGTTCATTGATCTGCAGTGATTCTCCAAAGCTCATTTAGCCTCAAGCTTTTCACTGTGTCTCCCTGGAGAAAATCCTTAATTAGAAATTTCCTTCAGCTATGCTTTTTAATCATACCTATTGCTTTATAGATTTTTTTTTTCCCTACTATCTTGTGCTTTCCATTTTTTGGCTCACTGCATTTTAAGCAGTAAGACAAGTTCCAGCATGTTTCCTCATCTGCGGGAATTTAAATATCAATTAAAAGATACCATTGATGTCAGCCAGGATGCATTTCTTCCTACCAATTTTAAAATCATTCTTTTTGCAACATCAGGTTAAAGCTTATAATCAACTCATTTAAAAATGCCTTAAAAAATAACTGTGCTGGGGGGGGGGGGTGGCGCAGCTTACCTGAATTTTACGAAACTGCATCCGAGCAAACCCCAATATGTAATGATCTGGTTTTGCGCTCAGTTATGCAGGTACATGAACAGTTACACAAACCTTCCCATTGACTTCACGGAGCCCAGCTCTGCTTAACTTGCAGTCAAGTGCTGGAGCATTAGGGGACAAATGCATGATTTTATTGAACACTTTTCTCCCAGTTGCATAAAATCCACATATTTTCCAAATAAAATCACTTCATCATTAAAAAGGAAACTATGGCTTTCCATGTTAATGTCACTTTGAACTTTGAAAAATGCTTAAATTGGCCAAAGTTAGAAATTTAGATACTCAAGCAGCTTGGAAACCTAAAAACACATTCTCAAAAACTCCAAGCGGCAAATGCTGCTTACACCAAACCCTGCTCATGGAGACTGAAATGTAGCACCTCCTAACTTCAGTATCCCGGCTGCTAATGTCAGCACTGACATAAGCCACTATTTTCAGACTTGTGTTTGAACTTCTGCTGCCCTCGGAATAATAACTTCAGTGAAGCCCCAGATGTGCTTTTCAGGAAAACCCACCATTTTTAAACGTGCAAAGGTGTTGGAGAGCAGCTATCTTTGAGGAGGTTGTACATTTAGAAAAACAACTCACGAAATGACCGAAGCAACATTTGAACCTCAGATTTGCAATGGGAAGAAAGCAGCTTCTAAGTTAGGTGTTAAGAACATTGCATAAGTTGCATGAAAAACAGTTGGTTTTTGTAAATGCCCATTTTATCAGCCATCCATTGTACTGACAGCAGCAATGACATGAGGAGCTTGGTTTGCATCCATCCTTGCATGTTGCGAAACAAAGAAAGAATGAATAGGGTTGTGTGGCAAATTTTTGCTAGCACTTGAGTTCCCAAGTGTGCAGGTACTAAGATTACAATATTATACAGCTGCATCTTTAGTCAGTTAAATAAATTTCATCTGTGAAGTGCAAAAATAATTTTAGGAGAACAACATAAAATAAACTGCACTGAAGGACATGAATTTGTTTGAGTTTTCTTATTCCACTGTATGGAAAGAACCTTCTATTGTTTCAGAGAGTTCATTTGAGAAACTCCAGCTCTTCTGCAGAGTGAAAAATGATGTGATTACTAACACACGTAATAACTCCTAAGTATTTCCAGCTGCCACCCTCTGCCAAGGAGCAGGGAGGCTGCAGTCTCTCTTGCACCTGAGGTACATCTTGGAGTAGTAAGTGTCCATCCCTGCACAGGTTCTGACGGCTCTGAAAGCGCCATTCTGGTGGCCAAATTCTTACGTGCCATCTGCACCTCCCAGCTCTCCTGTGCACTAAAACTGCCTCGTATTAGCTGCACCGCTCAGCAACACGTACTGCCCTGGCCCGGGACTCAGTATTCCCTCCCCACCCCCATGCCTTCTGTTCATCTGCCATTTGATTTCTTTGTAGAGTTTTTACAAAAGTTTGCTTAGCCTTTTGCAATTCATTGATTCTCCTAATCCAATAATGTCTGTTGAGAAGACGGTATTTTGCCTGCTCGTTTATTAATCAGTTGTCACACTGGGAAATACCATTTATGTCATTTTCTCCAATAACTTTACTAAAGCGTTTAATTTCTTAATACTTCTAAAAACTCCTGCGTTATCTGCAGTCATCTCTCAACAAAATCACTGATAACCTGAACCACAACTCACATCTCCGTCAGTTTTGCTTCCTCAATAAATTTTTCTTAACTTAGAAATAACATTACCTCAGATGGGATCCTGTGAATGAAAAGTAAAGTCACCCATTAATTTTTCAGAATTCTATATATAATCCTTGTTCTTTGTGTCCTTCATACAGGTCCAAGTGTGCATGAATAGACGTATGGAACTTAGAAACCTCATGTTGCATATTTTTTAAAATGCTTATTATTAATTCAGCTTTTTCTGTTAAGAAAGACTCCAGTTTGCTTGAAAAATAAGTCATGCTGCTGCTAAACTGTTATTTTTCAATATAATACAAAGACCTCTGAGTCCTGATAATGCTTTTAGCTACTCCATAGGAGCAGAAAGCCTTATAAATTATAAACGTGTATTAATTTTTAAAGCGGGTCTAAAAATGCTAGCCAGCCCTAAGGAACTGATGGACTACAGTAGCAGATCTTAGCAAGCAGAGACATTAACTGGTAAGTGAAAATGTAGGGTTTATGCTTGAAATGAACAAATCTCTGTCCCCTCACTCCACCCCTAAGGCCCTAGTGTTTGAGTAATTTTTGCAAGTACAACTTGAAAATGTTACCCTGTGTTCCCATGAGGATATTCAATAACTACAAATTCCTATTTTAATACAGACTCCCCAAAGAGGGCATTTTGTAATATTCTGTCATTTTAAGAGTTCTCCTCAGATGTGAGGTAAGAATATTAATGTCTCACAACATAGTAACTGCTTGTGAAGTTGTCAGCAAGACAAAGTGAACACTGCATTTATTTTTTCACTATTAACTGTGGTCTTGTTGGAGAAGGTAAAGATCAAGATCTTGGTCAGCAGGCTTCCAGTTACCTTCTCCTGCTTTAAAGTACTTCCAGAGCTGCATACTCCCATTTGTTTGCTAACTACATCTTTTTCTCCAGAAATATGTGAATAGTGAGAAAAGAATCTGAAAAGGAACTGCCTTGCTCCCTAACCCCTTCTCTGTTGGCTGTCACTTGCAGGAACAGCACTGCGTTAAGGCTTACCAAGTTAAAAACAAGAATTGTTTTTACAAGATTACTGAGCTAGCGCAGCTGGAAATGCTGTTCTTTAGCATCACGCAACCATCCCTGGGCAATATTGCCGATACTGATATTGTTGGATGTATTTATTGTAGCACCAGGACTGCGACCTTATCAGCATTTACAGGTGTGCTCTACTTCAAGTCAAAGATTACATTCTTATGCTTTTAAAAATCTGATTATTCATCAAGATGAAGCTAAGCAACTCGGATGGTGAACGGCTACGGTTCTTCCTTGTAATTCTGTTCAGATACAAAAGACTTGGTGGTATAAAATCTCCTTGGCATGTAGCGAGTGGCCTCCTTTTGCTGTACACGCTATTTCACAGAATGCTTCACACATTCCTGCATATCATTTCTTTTCATGGCTGCATGTCAAAGCAGTAATTGTAGATCTTTTCTATGCTTGAAATCTTTCCAGTTAAAATTACAAAGGCCTTCCAATGGGCATAGACTAAAATTCAGGTTTTGGTACGAAGCAGCATTCTCTTCGGAGACTGAAGTACCAATTGCTTTTGGTATAACGTACCAAAGGTGTAGTGAAACACCTTCTTGCTGTTGTCAGGTCAGGCACACAAATTATACTCTTTATTTTTGTATGCTACAACTAGATGTGTCATTAGAAGTATTTGCTGGGTGACTAATTAGAACCGTGCATGTAGCTAAGGGAGGAACCAACAGGCCTGATCAGAAAAGGCTTGAATTCAGCTTTCTCTGTGTCCCTGCACGTCAGCCCCACTTGCTGATATCAAAAAGAAGCAGGGGACCGATGCAACCTTGCTAGATTTCCTAAGTACTTCTGAAAAACATCTTTGCATAACCTTGGCTCAAAGTACAGCAGACAGATGAAAACATTACGTGGCAAGAAATAACAGAGTGCTACACTATTGCTTACAGAATTGGGTTCTGTGCATGAGAATATTAACCCAGAAGTGCACTTCCCTTACTTCTGCAAAGACAGAGGGATACTGGCAACAAGTGAGGAAACAACAGCAGCCGATGAAGCTGGGGAATATGGACAAGCCCTGAGTACCTGGAAAGCCCTTCTACCTTTTTCATGTCTTTGACCGTACCAAACTGGCATCTCTGAACATCAGTAGATATCTCCTGCCCTTCTAGAGCCGAGAGCTATTGAGTCTTACTATGTGCCATTAGTGCAGTCTTAATGCATCATCAGACTGTGGATACAAAGGAAAAACAGGTGCACAGAAGCAAGATCAGAGCTGGCTGCTGCCAAGTCCCAGCAAAGCTCCGCAACACTGAAACGTGTAAGCTGGGAAGGAATTCTTGGAGCTTTATACTAAACTCACAGTTTTGTTCTTGCATGAAGCTAGCTACAGAAGAGGAATTTTAGTGTCTTGCAGGAAAGTACGTATGGAGTCGAAGCTGGGACAGAAGAAGAAAGTCACCAGTCTGGAGTCAAATCAGAATGTCCAATAAAGTTTTCCAATATGTGAAGCAGAAGGAAAGCAGCCTGAAAAGCATCTACTGTTGCTCCTGGCAGGTGCATTAAAACTCCTTTACTTTCCTTCTACAAAGGGAAATACAGTCGCTATCTGGTGACTGGCATACTGGATTATTTTTGCCTCTAGCTTTGCACACAAAAATCAATTCAAGTGTGGAAATGAACCCAAGTAAGGGAAAGTGAGCCAATACTGTCAGCACAGAATAAATGATGCAGCAGTGGCAACAATATAACTTTTTCCAGAGAAAAGACGTTTATGAAAAAATGTCATTTCCTATTTCAGTAAAGGTTCGTTAGATTGCAGGAAGACTGCGTGAGCTTCCCATCTCTCAATTACATATTCACACATTTGTAAAGTTCCAGAAACACTTTATTTAAAAATGGAGTTGTAAATGCATATAACAAAATAACATACATAAATGTAACAAAAATAAATAAGGAGAACATGTTCATACAAAATAAGAACATAGTAATGCAAAATGCTTATTACAGAACGTAAAAGTATAAACGCCTGAAAGAACACAAACAGAATCTCGCATGAAGAGCCTGCACCTTTAATCCTTCCGAGCCATTTCCTACTTTCCACTCCGGTCTGCGGAAAAATTATGTTCCCAAGCATTAAACAAAACAAGGAATTATGGTGATGGTTTGGTACACTCTGTTTTCGATGCCTAGCTCTATTTTCAATTTATTTTTGCCCTTCTGCACCTTCTAAAACTTTTCTTCGAGCCTCTGTAAACTAGTGTAGTTCAGGCTTCCACAGTTAGCTGGAGTAGAGCATATTGAGTCATACATGAAGGCTGTTTGCTTTTAATTTTTTTAAAGAAAATATGAAATCCATTATACAACAGATTAGTGGTTTTGTTTTTACATCTCTACAAAAAAAGTTTTTGCATTTTTATTAACTGGTCCAACTTTTACTGACTTCTGAAAGCCTGTACAATTTAAAAGTGTACAGAAAGTAGTTTTTTTAAACAAATGTCATATAGGATTATTGCTGAAATATTAAAGACCATTTCATAAAAGCTGCAAAACTGTATCTTCAACCTTAATATATAGAGACTGATGCAAACATAGGAAAATTCCAGTCTATTAGTTACATTTAACAGAAATAACATTCCTCCAAAGTACAGTGTTCTGGAAATACAAAGTAATTTACTTTTATTTTTATTATTATTTCCAAATGTTAAGTTACTGGGACAACTTATAAGGAAAATAGGCTTATATAGGAAACTTTAAATAGACTTGCTTTTCAGTTGTATAAGCAAAATGTCTATGTTAGCAGTCGTCTTCCAGAATCCTTTTAAATATGTAAGACAGAGACAGTTTTACTAGCAAGACTACAGGAAAACATACAGAAGCAAATAAAATAATTTGCTCGGGAGTGCATCTATCGATCAAGCAAATTATGACAACTCTATTTCCAAGTCCCCTAAAGAAAATTTTACATCTCATGATCATTCCGAGGAACAGTAATTTCTTCCGTAAGCGTACGTTGCATTTGAATTGGTGAGAGCCCATTTGCCTCAATATGCCTTAAAATGTCCCACGTTACTGTATGTTTAAATTTGTTTCCTAGTTTCAACAAACATTTGGACAGAAATGAAATATGAAATACTTGTACTTTCATTAACATCAAAAAGACATTTGAAGAAGATCAAAAAGTGCCAAATAGTCCTTTCAGAAAGTGGATTAAAACACTGCAATGATAATACATGTACAGTATTATCAGTTTTCTATGTACACCAAAACACTGCTTGCTGTTCAATGGTATCGATATGTTCACCTATCACTCCCAGCAAATCTTAGTGCAAACATAATATGTGAACTTTGTAAACCCCAAGACAATTTACGCAGCAACAAGGTTATATAAATCACAGAACTGTTTGAGATTTTCAGTACACAAGAACGAATGCTTTCTGAAATCTGTCTTACCTTTTGCAGTAATGTGTCGTTATAGTCAAAGATAATGTTTCATATATAAATCATCTAATTCAGAATCAAATGTAACTGTTCAACAGTTCTGTACAAACTTTACTGGAGGAAGTCCATTCTTTAGAGCAGCTTGGCAAAGAGATTTGGGGTTTTAGTAACATTAAATGTTAGACTGCTTGCATGGCTTTTAAAAAGAAATAAATCTATTAAGGGGAAACTGCTGATATAATAATTCTTTTGCAAAGCACACAACCACAAAGGGCAAACCTGCCACAATCTGCTTTCCTACACTGGTATCTATGCATATCTTTATGATTTGAAAAGGATTTGTGTGACAATCAAAGCATCACAGTTAAAGAAAACTGGTTTAATAAAACAACTGCTGTTTGACCAAGCCTTTTTTTTTTTGTTTTAAATTATAAAACCAATATTATAATTTTTCCTTTATTCCTAAACATTCCACATGAAAGGTTTTTGTATCAACACTGAGATGTCACTCACGCAGTGTGGCATCTTCCTCTTCCCCATCTGGGTTAAACCTATTGAAATGTATGCTGAAGTCCGACTCGGATTCAGCATTCTCAAATTCAGGTGCAACAGGGACAGCGGCGGGTCGAAGAGCCCGAGCTTCGGGCTGGCAGTTTGGCTGCACTTGAGGGCGGGTACTTTGGGAAACGGGACTGGGTTTCGGCTTCGGCTGAGCTGGTAAGATGGGGCTGACGAATCCCAAGTTGCTCAGAGCATCCAGGGTACCATCGGGGTCGATCATAGCATTAATTGCTAAGCAATCAAGAAAAGATGAAAGGGATAGGGAAGAAACAATGAAAAATACGGTTTTCTGTTATCATAAAAAAAACCCCAACAAAATCATGTTTAAACACTTTTATTTTTATGATCACAGACATGAGCTTTTATGTGTGTTGCCCACTACAAAGGAGCGGTGTATCCAACATATATGTAGCTGATACATATATTTAAAAGCATTTACATATATTAAAACTTTTGATGAAATGAAACTGCACAAACTAAACACTGCCTGATGTGTGGACAGGAAAGAGATGACAGACTGTCTATGACTAGCTTATAGGGACTGAAAGATGGGATTTTTCGTCCTGCTTAGGGGGCTTTTTCTCTAACATTACCATTATCCTACGCTTCATTCCACCCCACCCTGCCCCCAATATCCATACCTGCTAATTCCACAGTTAAATTAAATTTGTGTGAAAGAGCAATCATTTATCCTTTTTAATGCATAAACAATGGACTTATTGTCCCTCTCCCTCCACATAGTGAGGGCAAACTGAAGCACCTAGTACAATTTCATTTTATTGTAGTATTAACATATTTGTCACATTTAACAGAACCTTTCTCTTTTTTATTTCCAAAACCGTACTAACATCTATTCAAACACCGCTGCATGCACAAGAAAATGATTTGGTGTTTTTCTCTGGGCCTTATTTCTTTGTTATTTTCTCTAAACTCAATATAATTTGTAATAAATTAACATTTTTTAATTAAAGTTGAGCATGAAACAAATACTAATTTGCCTCTAAAGGTCACTAATGACTCCTCCTGAAACGCTCTTTCTTAAAACATGTTTTATTGTAGGATTAAATCTGAATACTAAAAATAACAAATATAAGAAATTTACATCAAATACAGTAATGTTTATAAGTGATAAGCATGGACCACTAATCTATTTGACCACTCCAAACTAAACAATAAACTAAGTATAAACAATACACAAATAAGACTGCAACTTCTTTTGAAGATACTCAGTTTTTAGGTCGATTTTGATAAACAGAATATATGTCAAAATAGCAGACTTCATAAGCACAACATACTTCTTTCCATTTTATACATTGAGAAGTCATTGGATATGAAAAGCAAAGTAATTTTTCTGTTTTGTAGTCTGTAGGCTCCACAATTACAAAGAGTGGATTTAGTGGTGTGAAGGGAAGATGTCAAGAGCTAATCCTAAATTTTCATTTTATTGTATCAGATAATTTTGATTATCTAGCACACTCCTTATACTGAACTGTGCTACACATGAGGGTATTACTGATATGCAAAGACTATTTTATAAAGCCTAATCTCAGGATTCTCTATCACCTACTCTTTAATATTTACCCATAAAAAAGATTTCTATTAAGAAAATTTCACAAATGATTCCTTTGGGATTCTCTGGACTATTTCATTTTTAGTTGAGCCTTTTCTCCCCCGTATATAAAGCCATTATCACCCTTCTGTTTTAAAATAATTCAGTGATGTTTCTTTACCAAATATGCCAGCAGTTATATGATATTAATATATGTAACTGATACTATGAATATATTTTAATAAAATGTGATAATGTTGTTTCATGATATAAATATATATGTGTAGATACAGAACAAAAAAAATCTAAAGCAAGCAACAATGAAAGAGAAAAGTGAAAAATATTTGTACCTTGCAGCTGTTTCTCAACTCGTTTCAATTCCTGTAATATTGACGATATTTCCTAGGAAAGAAACAAACAAGTTTCATTAAGGAAAGAAAGACTCAAACTACCTATCAGTACTAAACAATATGCTATTCAGATTGTCCCTCCTGGCACAGAGAACACCCTCGCTGGTGGGGCCCAGCCATGTCCACCCTAGGTCCAGGGAGGCAGTGCTTGAGGCTGGGCAGCTGTGGCCCACTCAGAAATGAAGAGCTCCTCCGCACTGGCAGATTGCCGGGGTCAAAAAAACCTCACTCTGTCCCTCACGCGTCTGCTGCGCTACTTCTTCTCAGGCACATACTTGCAGACACCACGGTTCTGTAGAAATGGGGCAAAGTAACAACAAACCTTTAAAGGAAAGTTACAGCGCACACCCAGTATTAATGGAACAGGGTGATTTATAACCTTGTTCAGATGCGAGTCAGAATTGTAAGATGACTGCATCGGGATTTTGTCTGCAACCATCGGCCCTGTGCCCACGAGAACCTATACAGCGCACGGATGTTGGGTCCTCAGGACTCTTTTCCCTTACAGATTTTTCTCCTCTATGCTGTGCTACTTGCTAACACAGACGTAGCCACAGCAACGCACTCAGAAGTACAACGATCATTAAATGGACCACGTCATAAATGACCGATATGCAAATCCCACCACTGAAGGATCCTACACTGAAGAATACTGTTAATCCAGCTGCTGAGAAGAATTATCATTGGTCTTCAAAAGCTGAGAATTTTCAAAGGCACTGATTTCAGAAACCCATTTAACCCATTTCATAAACTCATTCAGTACTAAGTAATGTGATTTTTGTGGGTGGCAAAGAGATTGATTACCTTGGATTTTACAATGTCATTATCTTTAAGCAGATTCCACATCTGAACTGGACATAAATGTTCCAAGGACAAAACAAACATCAGTTACAGTTGTCCTCTGTTAACTTTTAATAACATTCTGTGGTAAAAATAAGCGCTGCATTTGAACAACATATTGCTCTGAAAACCGAGCAGAAACTTGAAAAATCACTGCATAGGCCAAAATAAACCAACCCAATACACTTTCAAACAATGTGAGATGCTTTAAAGCATTGAAAAAAAAATTGTAAAATGCTGAACTGTGAAATATACAAATAATCTTTTTCTTTTTTAATGAATGCCTTAAACCCCCATATTCATGGCATTTAGAATATAAAACATTAAACTCTAATCTTATTCTGGGAATGGACAGGATAAGAATTCTTTAAATACATTGAGTGTCTAAATAAAACCTTTTAAAGATTTTTGCCTTTGTATCATTGAAAATAATACATTCCTCTACTGATCACCTAGAAATTAGATAAGAGGCTCAAACAATCGCAGTAAAGATAACTAGCCCAGTAAAGATAACTATTTATACCATGCTTGATGTTTTCACAATAGGAACTTCACTTTCAGCTCGCAACTTGTTTTCAATTTCTTCCCAATTTCTGTCTTTGTCCTTAAATAATATTCTAGAAGAAAGAAATTCAAGAACAATATGTTTAAAATAAACGAAACTAAAATTGAAAGATTAGATAACAGAATATGAGAAATCAGCATAGGGAGCACTGAATAAAAGTAAAATCTGAAACACTGACAAATGATGGAATCCAACCATACAATTTAAATTTTCAGGGAAGCATACAGGGTTTCAACAATATCATTATTATTGACATTAAAATGGCAGTTCTGTAGCTAAATAATTGGTTTTGGTGTTGAAAAGACACAGCTGATCCTTTCCTCCAGCATTGAAATATTTTTTAAAAAATCTAACTATTTTCCAGTAGTCAGAGAATTCCCTTTTAACACTGCATTTTACAACTGCAAAACATAAGAGAAAGACTAAAAATGGCAAATAAATGCAACTCTTTTATATTTGTATTTTATATTAATTTACTGAAAAATAAAACACTTCAGGAAATTAAAAAGAAAAATGCATTTCATAGAAGTTTTTAATGAAAAGTTTCAACACATAAATTGTACGTACATGATTTAGTAATATAACTATCACTTGTATTATATGTTTAAAGAAATCACTTCTGTTATGTGTAAAGAAGTAAATTCCCAAAGCATACTGTGATATTCCCCTTTTTTATGTTTTGCTTCCCTGCGGTGATAAATAACTTTTGTTTTCATTGGCATATCATAAACACGATTTAAACTGTCTACATTTGAACAATTGAAAAAAAAAAAAGGAATATGCAGATATTTAAGGTCTGCGTATTCAATTGTTTTTTTTAAGTGATACCATGATGACAGGAATCCCAATCCACTTCTTCTCTAATTGGTATTTCAGAGTTAAAAGTACAAAAATAGCTGCAGTAAAACTGCTAAGCAAACAAACCACCAATTTAATATCATGACCGAAAAGTAGTACATTTTAAAGAAGTTATTAGTGTAGGTAGGTCTCCGAGGAAATAATTTTTAAGGTGGAAATTCACGATACCTTGAATCTCAAAGACCTTCAAATTCATACGAATTTGAAAGAAACCTGGGAGACTCAGTACTGCATTTCTCTTAATCTTTCTTGTTATTTATACCCTATGAAAAACCTCACTCTCTATTATCATCCTGTCAAGGAAGTCTAGTTTTCAAAACATGTACCCTGTCTTATCAGTACATAGCTATCCGTAGACAGCCCATGCAGAAGCTGCTTTAACTCTTCTGTCTTTGAGGTCTTCCCTCTCTGCTGCTTCAGAACATGCTTTTGTCAGATGCTTCACTGAGAGGAAGTGCTGCTCTCATTACACAATGTCACGAGATCAAGGCAAATCCCCACTTTTGCAAATGCCTTTAGTGTATTAAGGTACAAAGCATATAAAGAATAAACATTAATACATACAATACGCCTTTTGGGGGAAGGAAAAAATAAATTTAAAGTAATCAAAACTACAGTGAAGAAAACATGAAACACTTTATGGCCTCAAGTAGTGCCATCCTCTTGTAACAAAGCTGATCATCAGACATCTGACAAGATTGCTTTCATGTTCTGGAAGGGAATGCAAAATCTTGCAAAGCCATACAACTGCAAACCTGGATACCAGAAAGTTCAGTTACAATGGAAAATGTAGCACTTGCCTGACACTGATGAGTTTAATGAATAAATAAAAAGCAGAGCCAATTAAATCCTTTATAGGATCTTACACTAAAAAAATCAGGCAACTCCTGGAAATATTTGGATTCAGTATACAGAGAATCTTATGCAGCTATACTTTCCATACTTTAATAGCATTTGTATCACTCTTGAAATCAGCAGGAACATAGAAAATAAATATTTATCTGTCAACAGCACTAGTAGGAAAAATATAGACGTTATTGTGACATTGCTTGGTTTTTTTCATTTACCATCTTGCTCATGTTATATTAAAATACTTCTATCTTTATATATGTGATTAATGCCTTTGCTTGAATATGTGGTGATTTCAGTCTTACTCTCTTTTAGTGATAATGTTCTTACTTCTCCTTTACAATTTGAAAGCTTTCCATTTCATAGGTCATTTTGTTTAGAAAAAAAAAAAAAAGAGGAAAAAAATGAATGCAGTAATTTTAAAAATGTTATTATTTCCACTATAAAGCAGACAGGCCAATTTGTTTTTGCTATAATTTTAGGAAGCCTATTTCTTTCTCCCAGCATTTTTTCAATTCTTCATTTAGTACATGTTAATCTCTTGAGAGGGGGTCTTTATCTCCTTTGCTCGTCCTTCTTCTAACAACACTCTATATTGAAAACACATATTTATGAATGCTTTC
>NW_009661370.1:2734762-2803448 GCF_000708025.1 Charadrius vociferus
CTACTTTCTGCTTTCATATTGTAGAGCACTGATAAAACCACGTAGGTCTTCTCACTGCAAAACCTACTTACCTCTTCCCCCCATAATCTCTGAAAATGCCTGCAAACTCATTATAACATATAAAAGACAGAAAAGCAAACAAACTGCATATCTGCTTACTGAGAAGCCACCACAATAATTTGTTAGCAAAGAATGGATTATAGGATACACAGCAAGAACGCTGCAGACTTTTAAAATATAACGTAGTTTTATGTACACCAGCAGATAAGAATGTAACTGATTATACAAAGTAATGAATAAAAATAAATTATAAGAAAGTAACTTAGCAATATCTAAGCTATGACCTTATCCTGAAGAAAATTACAAAAATGTAGAGGATTTGGTGAAAGGAAAGAACTGAGCACCTGACCTGGTTCAATCTGAACACCACGCTAGGACTTGGGGAAAAACACCTGAACAGTTTGGCCAGCGCTGGGAGAAGTTAGCTAAGAAATACGGCATCAAAAGCTTCTCTCAATCCTATTTCTTAATATAAGGTAGGAACAATGACAGAATCAGTGGAACTAGGAACATTATCTCCAAATTAGAAAACAGAAATAGCAGCTCTAATGAAGTGGGGAAGAAACTAGTCAAGCAAAAAGTTATCTATTTCTTTTTATCCTCATATTAATTTATTTTCGTGATTGATTTCAAATTTTAATTTCTTATAGATCCGCTTGTCAAGAATGTCTAAAAATATTTATGTTCTTAACACTTTAGCCAGTGAAACTGTTTTGTTGTTTTTTTTTTTTTAAGCTAGCTATTGCAACTAAAATATAACAGAAAGAAGAGCATTCACATTCATGGGAAGCGTGTCTTTCTCCAGTTGGATCCAGACAGGAAGGATGCAAGCTGTTAATATGTATGATGCAATTTGTAAGCACTGTAATTGCCCTATACTGTCTGTTCTCAGGAGAGAGGTTTACACTGGTACACAAGAAAAAACTGAGAGACGACTTCTGAAACGCATTCAGGCTTACTGGCTTGCTCTTGTTGGTGCCTCTATAAGTCTCTCCTCTCCTTTCAGGTTCATGTACTTTGGAAAAATACACAATTGCTTGACAAATCCCAATTGATTCTCATTGTATCCGTTCTAGGCAGAAATTTTAACGGGCTTAACTCCAGTAAAAGGAATAGAAGCACACCAGTTGGTTGAACTCATGTACATCAAAACAAAGCTAAGGTAAAATCTGTAATAGGTCCTAGCTGCCTTACATGCTCTCTAACAACAATTCTGTAACTATTGTTGGTTTTCTGATTCAAAATACTAATGACATTATGTATAACATCATATTATTCAAATCCAATCTGAGTAGCAGGAAAAGGAAGTTTGGATCACAGCTCTGGGGAATATGCTAAATAATTCCATATTAATTAAAGCTTCTCCACTGTATTCTTATAAAAACATGCAATGCTACTCTCTTTAAATGTATATAAAATGTTTATAGGTGTGCTTACATTTATAATGTCATACACGACCATGTCATTATTACATTCCTTACAAGGTAGCTGACTTACCTTTTAAGTTCAGAAAACAAATCAGAATAAGTGTAAGACTTGATTTTATAGTTATCTGCTTTTCTCAGAATAAATTTGCATACATAAATTTGTTTTAACTCACTGTAGTGAACTCAGTTTTTTACGTTAGGTAAGCTACAGCTGCGCTAGCAACATATTTACAGATCAGAAACTGCCAACTATCAAGAAAAATCAGCACGACAAAAAAAAGTAGAGTATCTACTACTGCTTCTGAGGAATTTAAGATACATATCATCCTAGACGCCTACCACAAATAAGTCAGGCAACAAGCAAGATTCTTGTTCCAATGCAGCTTTAAAAGGAAAAAAAAAATATATTGGTAAACAGAGTTCCTTATGGATGTTATTGTATTTTCCCAGAGAACTATGCACAAAACAAAACTTAATGTAATATTTTGTTTCTATTTCAAAATTTCAAATGCCTTTTAAAATGACTTTCAAAGAATGGCAGCACTTAATTACCCCTTTGCCTGTATTTATTTGCTCATTTTCTTGAGATCAGCTATTAAAGTAAATGATAGCATGCACTCAGAGGCTGATTAAACTTGGACGAGTTGTGAACTTTCGCATAATTTGCAATGAATTCTGCATAATGAAGTTGAACTCTGCTAATTTGGCACAGCTTTTGAGAGTAACTGTATTGTACACCTGCATTTCACTACCTCATTTGTCTCTGAAATTTACATAGCAAAAGACATTTATGTCATTGGTTTAAGGATATTCAAATAAATAGTATGATACATAAAAGAATGTATCTGGGGAAACCAAAGAGGGAAAGGCAGCAAATGGCATATTTCCAATACTGTAATTCCGCAGCCCCAAAATAGTGAGTTGGAAAAAGAGAAATGAGATAATTATCAGTCCAGGAACTTGTTCCAAGAAAGCGGAAATAAGGTACTCACAAATATTACCTGTAACCACAAGTAAAAACAACACACAAAAACATTAGAACAGAAATTCTAAGAATGGGCTGCAGGCTTTTAAAGAGTTGATTCTTCACTCAGTGATACTCTTCCTACTAGAAACAGCACGGCTAGAAATGGCAGATGACCTACAGTTTTTACTGATTCATGTAGATTATTTTTTTTCTTCTTGATTTCTACGGACAAGTCTTTTTGGGCACTCCCACGAGAACATAACCTTCAGGTATGTGAGTATTTTGCCGCTTTTACCAGTTACATCATCCTGTGCTAAAATACATTTGTGATTTGGTGATTAATCTTTCACCCATCTAACATTTCAATACCTGACACTTTGAGACAAACTGATCAATTACAATATTTTCTCACATTCAGAAAATTATACATGAGGTTCAGCCAAATCACTTTCTTATTTTTGATGTACTCCATTTTTAAATTATTAAGTGCACAGAGACATGAAGAAGGACATGTGAATTATACAATCCTGAACTTTGTGTTTAGACTTTTCATTTATTCTTGTCAACCAAAGTGGTCACCAAATGGTTGTACGCTTACTCATTCAAGTTAAATGAAGCTGTTGGTAGAGCACCACGTTAACATTTTTAACATGTCTATACTTGCTGTTTGCTACTATGACACTTTATGCAGGAATCTAACTATCTAAGCAGGAAATTTCAATTTAGATTTAGATTTAGAACTCAAGAGTGACCACATTGTCTCCAGAGCAAGTTCTTTTTCAGGAGGATTTACTGAAACTGCTCTCCTCTGTACCATTTGTTTTTCTTCCTAAAACTGGTGATCCCTGCAACAACTTGGCAAATGTACAGGGCCCAGTTTTACAGTTTAACAACTTTTTAACCTTATCTTTTAAGGAAGAGAGTTTTACAAGCCTTGCATAGAGGTCGTGTAGATTTTGTACAGCATTTGCAAGTGTTGGAACAGCTCCTCTGCTGGAAGTGTGATGGATATGGTTCTGTCCATGTAAACTTTGCTGATATTTATCTTCACATAATGTGAAACACACACAAGCAATAATGGAAAAATTATTAATCCCAAATCTTTCTGAATGCGAAAAAGGCCATAGGTAATATTGCTTTTTTAAAACACAAGTTGCTACTAAATACACTTCCTCTCTCTGTATTAAAAATCTCTCTTCTACTAGTAGGAATGCTGATGAGAGCAGAACATTTTCAGTAATAATAATTTTTAAAAACCCACCTGATTTTGCCAGCTGTTTTGTCTATGGATTGTCTTATCTTGCGAGAAAATTGGAAGACTGAGGACAACAGCAAACTGTCCCCCATAACCTGCAATAAGTTTTTAATAAAAAAGTATATTATTAGTTTAATGGGAATTAAATGCAAACAATTCCATATATTTTGAAATATTTTTTTAACTTCAAAAAAAATCATACTTGTGTTCTAATTAGTATCATATAAAACCAATCATATTTGAACATTTTGCAAATTAAATAATACACGAATATTTTTTTCCAGTATTAATGCCACCTGCTACAAGTGGGAAAGAAGGGATAGTGTCTAGAATATTAAGTGGGGAGACAACTGTAAAAGCTTAAAATAGACACATTAGTAGAGAGAATCCTGTTGTGTACTCACTTCATCTCTGCTCCAAGTCCTTCTCCGGGTAATGGTTGGGGGATCGAGGGCTTCTGTTAGCTGAGGTCTAGCATCATTAGGCCGACCATTTCCCTCCGGTGGTTTGGCATGCACTACTGGAGGGATTTTTCTAAAATTGAGACTTTCATCAAATACTCGGTCAACCAACTGGGGGGTAAAAGAAAAATACAGTTTATGAAACCTACTGGATACATGCAAGATCAGATTAATATTTTTTTTCCTTCTGAAACAGTTTACAAGAAGCCTATCAAATAAAATTCATTCCGTTGTCTTGCATAGTATAAAACGATGTGTCTCTTACTTAACAATACCTTGTAAAAATGAAGGTCTTTCTTTCAAATATTAGACATAGATGGCAAATTTAGACCATCCCACAGAAATTTTGCTTACTGGTAGGTAACATAATAGTTACCTATAAACTGGTATTGAATAATTTATTCCTTTGATTAATGGAATGTATCTGTAGAATTAAGTACAGTACTATCAAATTTAGGTTTTTTTCCAAATTAGTCATAGCGTTACAGAAACGTCTATACCTACTTAAAGGAGACACTGCCACCTGCAGTAGTATGTACACACTGTACAATATTTTTTTAAGAATAAAATAATTATTTAATAATATAAAAATTAGAGTGATCTAACTGGATCTGAGAAAATGAGCACTATACTTCCTTAAAATTGAGCCATAAGTCCATAAGAATTATAAACAAAATCTATGTGAGTGCAGTTACAATTTTTCTAAGTACACAGCTCACAGATTTCTTATCGCTGTTTATATCTTTTTTTCCACAGAAAAAGACAATATTATACTAAAAACACTAAACTAATGAATTAACCAAACTTTATGCACACAAAAATGAATAAACAGATTATCAAAGGAATTCTATGAAGAAAAAAATGCAGTAAACATTTACAACATAATAGGGTGAATTGTAATATGGTAGAAAGTGATGACTTGAATTCAGATTAACAGGTTTACCAGCATTAGACCTGTGATGGTTACTAGAACAAGTTAGTCAATATATTCATAGAACAGCACACCAGAGATAGTCAAAGAAAATAAGAATTATTAGAAGCACAAGGCAAACTTATTTCAAGGAAGTTTTTGATAATGTTATTAAGAAAGAAAACCTGAAGTTACTGTTAACCGATGGTACCTAAGTATTTGAGTGTTCAGAAGACAAAACTTTAATGTCACCTGTGAAAAGAGGGACTTTTTTGGTTTTAATATCTATGCAAAGTATTAAATATATACATTTACATATATTTGTGCATACACACTAATATCTTTAAATGCACTTAGATACTATCCAATGGTATCTAAGGCTACAGACAAGCAAGAAACAAATAACTATCTTGTCCTATGTTTCGTGGAAAAAAAGAGACAGACAGATAGTAAGCATCCTTTTGACAAGCTGGGTTTGTAGAATAATTTCTGGGTTGTTTGTTGAAATGTAAAGGAACTTCAAATCAAAAAACAGTGTAGAGATCATGCATACGGGTTGAGTGGAAATAACTAAAAAAGGCTATGCAAAATGCTAAAAGCAAAAGAAATAAAGAAAAGGAAGAACCTTATGCATTTCTCCATGAAGATCTCCTACCTCTTCTCTAGTGTCTATGGCAGAGCCAGGGGTGGTGGCAGCAGTGCTTACTGTGGTACTGGGGGCAGTGCCTGATGAAGTCACTGAATCTATCTCTCCTGCTACATCGTTGATTTCCCGTGCGATGAGAGCCAGATCTTGACTGATCCTAGTAATAAAGAGAGTGTTACATTCTTCCCTACAAATACTTCTGGATCAGTAGTGCCCAACCTGAAGCCTTTGAGCTTCTAAGTTCTAGTTCCTGATAACTGTGCTATGAAAGTCTCTTATGCCCTTCTAAACTGAAAGTTTATTTGTAGAAACATAAAAGCAAATTTTTAACTGAAGCTGTTAATAACATGCCTTTCTAGAGGAGGAAGGTAGAAGGCAATCTTAAAAGACAGAGCATCCCTGTTTTCTTTCTAGGGTTCCCAGGCAGAGATGTGTGAAACATGCAGTAAATTCAACACATGGAATGCACTGGAAATACCCTGAAAATACCACACAGATGACCTGTGTACATCCAGTGAATCTGAAATGTCCAGAACACAATTTATACCTCAGTTTACCTACTTGCAAAGAACTTCTTCAGGACCTCTGATTATCTAGCAGCCCTGCAGCTTGCTCATAAGCTGCTTACGTGTCTGAAATTCCAGACCAGTATCCTAAATCCTCAAATTTAATCAAGACAAGCTTTCTAGTTGGAAAAACAGAACATGCCTGTAAAAACTTGGACATGACAGCACTACAAAAATACAACTGAATTCTCAGCTGAAGATTCCTTTTCCTTTCTTCTGATCTGCCACATCACAAAATAGCACTGCTGTGTATTCTGCTCAGCACAGGAAGGAAGCTTGCTTGGCTCTGCTTGTGCTACTCCTCCCCAGGACAACTCCAAAAGGAGGAAAAAAACCCAACCCAAAGTAAATGCTAAAAGCCCCCTACTAACTGAATCTCTAGCTTGGATCAAGCAGTTCAGAAGACAGAGTTCAGAAGCAGCCCACCAAGTGATCCCCTTTCCTCGTTCTGTCTGAAAGGAGTGAAGGCATAGAAGTCAACAGTGCTAATTCTGCACCACCAAGGACACTGTGAACAGCAGCACCTGCCACTTAAGTGGAAGGAGTTGCACAGCCATGCGACAGTGATGCGCACCGTGCCGGCCAGTGCTTGTTAAAGTTGAGCTTCTTTCTGCTTTTTATTTTCACTTTTTCTTCAAGTCAAGAAGAATGGACAACATTGACCTAGAGATAGTTTAAGACTGAGTGATCAGAATTTCAGAAAGGCAAACATAATTAGAGTAATTTCCAGTCAAATTCCAACACTGGATTTTGTGGCTAACCATCAGCAACCCGCAATAAAGTGCAACCTCCTGCAGCGTATATATGCATACGGGATAATATTGGGATAAGGCTGTAGAAGAATAAGCGACAATCACCCCTGACCACTCAAGACAGTATTTCTGAATTCAAAGACTGAAACACTACAGCAGAAACAAAGTCAATGAATCATTTTAATAAATTAAAATCTGGTAAGCGCCTACTACTACATTAATTACTTTAACCTAATTGCTACATCTTTGGGGTCAATTTTAATTTATATTTCATGTTCTTATATATACGTACCATTAAAACTCCAAGGTTTGAGCTAATATCCTGAATAGGAGAGATACTAGAGCACCTAGTTTCTTTTTTTCACACAATCACATCACTTTTTTCTTAAAGAGATAAATTGCTAATAACCACTTCTGAATGTCTGGGACAGATTTTGGTATTTAATGAATAGTTGCGAAGAAAATAAAACCCAGGAAATTTCAATTATCAGTAAATTCTCCAGAAGACAAATGTCATTAAACACCATAATCAAAAGTAGTATCAATCAACTAGAACTTAACTTTCCAGAGAAATCAACAATGCTTCAACATGCCACAGCCACTTCAATTGAGTTCTTACCAAGCAATCAAACTTACATAAAATGTCAGATGTCCACATTAAAAGGAATTCAACTGAATCCTGAAAATATCATAATAAACAACTCTAACACGGATGGCAAGCAATTTGTTAGACAATCATGAGAGTCAAACACTAGCCAAGTGAACAAAATCTGGAATTAGTTTCAATGTGATAATAATCCATAGTCAGGACTCAATAATGTTTCTGTATAGAAACAATACAGTTAGAGCACTAAACAAAAAGCGTTAAGGAAAAGAAAATTAGAAGACAGCTGAGGGTTGAGCCTGGCTCTTCATAGATGAAGTTTTCAAGTCATTCTACATTAACTTTAAGAAAGAGGAAGTATGGCTTAAATATAAGGAATATGTTTTGTTTAATCAAGACAAGAGACTTAGGCTTTAGGCACACATTATTTACTCTGTTGCAACTGCAGGTTGCCTTGCAGATTTCCACTGCTTTCTGCATCAGACTTAACAATCATACAAGGCAAAACTAAAATAAACTTCAAATTCCCTAACACCGCAACCTGCTCCAGGAAATACTGCTATCAGATTCGCTCAGTGAGCAGACTGCTGCAGCTACACAGCTACATAAGGGACAGACACAATTTCCAGCACAAGGGAAAAGGTGAGAACGTGGGGCTTGGGATGGGGAGACCATGACCATCTTTTTCAACAGCCTGGAACCCTAGTTGTTATTTACCTGTAGTGAAAGAATACCCACAGTATTAGAAAAAAAACAGTGAAATAGGAACACTTATAAGGTATCTGTAATAGTTCTGAACTGCTGGATTACCAAAAACATTTTTATGCTTAGTATACCATGTCACACTTCCTACACTGAGTCAGTTTATTTTGTAATGATACTACTTTAAAATTCTTAAGTAAAATACACGTGAAGCCCCCTTTACTCTGAGGGTGTGTATTCCCCCCATGCCAAAGTGATTTTAGATCAAATTTAGTTATTCCATTAGGTTTTTTTAAACACCTCTTTCCAATTTTCAATTTTATTAACATCTGTAAATTGTCGAGTCTCTGAAAAGTGCAAACTGGGTCAATCTTGGAAGACCAGTTAAAATACAATATGATGGTAACATGGATGCAAGGAAATATCTGTCATACAGTCTCCAAGTACTTTCACCTGCACATTTACTTTATGAAATAATTATCTTTACACCTGCCCAATTCTGTCAGTTACTACAAAAATAAATTAAATCAAGCAATTTTAATTAGATAATATACCTATCTTTTCCTTTTTTTAAAAACTCTAAACAGAGTTGAAGGGAGTCTCATGATTCTGTGACTCTGATCACAGAGGCTGGATTGAGGGCTGGGAAGGAAAAAACCCAGAGTAGACTATGTCTAGTGAGGCAGAGACAAAATTATCTTCTAAAGGACAGAAGTTAAACTTAAAGCCAGGGACGCACTACTGTGAATCAGTACAAAGAGATACTGAGGGACAGAAAGGATCAAATAGTTACCTAGAGCTGGGGAGGGGGGGGGGGCGCTCCGCAGGGCATAATCAAGAAAACTGGTGTTGGAAGCTGTGACAATAGATGACAGTAGACTAGCATTTCTCAACTGCTCAGTGCTAGCTTTCTTAACCTTAAATATGCTCATTTAGTACAGTTTGTGTGAAATTTCTATACACAGTCACAAATTTGGCAATACCAATTTGAGCCTCTCACCACTTCCATTGGAAACAAAGAAGCTGAAAAAGGCAGAGTAAGTATGTAGCCTTCAAAACAAATTTAAAACCAGTATATAAATGAAAAAAATGGTAAGAAGCCCAAGTGAAGACAAAAACCTGCAAAGCTAACCATCAAATAAGTTTACACTGAATGGTCAATTACTCCCAGTGTCAATCTCTTCTAGACGAGCAAAATTTACCAAGAAGTTTCACTGAAGTAGAGGTTCAGCCGCACTTCTTATGAGGAGGAAATAATATGCCATGGCTATCCTCGTTTTTTTTTCCCCATATACACACATTCCTCCCTGTATCCATCTCTATACTTTAGATTCTTGGAAAGAGACATTTTAGGAAGATGCCTTTGAAGATATTTCTTTCATGATTTATCAGGATGCCATCAGACTCCCTTAAGTATTTTCCCTTTGTACAGACCACTAGAAAAACAAATGTTGAAAAATATCACCAATAAGCGGGGAGAAAAAAATAATTAATCACACTAAGCAAAACACAATGCTTCACAGCTGTGAGAACACAGTGTTGATTAATTTTAAAAGCACAACACCTTTTTTGTTTAGGTTTCCAAATTTACTTCGGTGAAAAGGTTCAGAACCTGAACATGGGCATCTAAGTTTTAAATAACATTTATATACTTACACATTTTTATTTATTTAGTGCAAGGTATTTGAAGTTTTCACTGCCTGAGTATTGCATAATATGGGAATAATTGGCTACCAGAATGTAGAACTGACTGCCTTTTCCTTGGTGCACTTGAAGCAGTGCTATTAGCAATAATGGAGGAATTGCTATACTAATCTCAGGGACTCGCAACAAAAGAAATTACTTTTTGATGAATACATATGATTTAAATCAGAAAATATCTAACATGAAATAATGTCTAGATAAACAAAAAATTAAAATGAGAACATGGTCTCTCTCATTGCCAAAATCACTTTTTCTCTCTATGTCAACTATGCATTTGTCTGAAATTTTACCTCAATGTGAACGTAAAGATAGTATAAAATCAGATATACTTCAGCCTCAGGAAATACACCATTAGCAACTAGAAGTTCTACACAAAGTTCCTCTGCAAGTCCTACTAATGCGACCAGAAGTTCATAGTCTGGGATTTGGCTATCATAAGTCAGAAATGACTACCATTTTCCAGTAGAAGGAGATGTGCTGGCAACTTGAGTGTTCTGTCTGCAAGTCTTTCATAAGAAGAATTTTAAATTACCCATTCAGTTTGTGAATGCAAACGGTAAGTAGAGTGATGCAGAAAATCCATTAGCTCTCTTTCTCCCATGTATATACCTGTATAACCAGTTGGCTACAAATCTTTGTTAATTTAGAGGCACTCCTTTAAAACCAACCTTGCTATTTCTTCTCGGTGAGCAGTCCAGTCACGAATGTAGTCTTCCTGTTCCTTTATTCTGTGTTTGAATGTATTGCTACTTTGAGCTGCTGTCCCAGTGCTCTGCAGTCGCGTGGTTTTCAGGGCTGGAGAGGTACGTAGACGGGTATGTTTAGGGGAATTACGGTTTGATCCGAATTCATCTTCTGAGGTGGAAGCATAATCTGTAGGAAAGCGCCTCCATCTTGCACTAACTAAATTAGTGTAATTATTAAAAAAGAATTGTTATAGCATCTTTAATAAGAAAATACAATATTATTTCAGTAACATCACAAAAATACACAACTATTCATTATCAATCCCCAGAGACCTCACAAAAGGTTTATTTACTACATCTTAAGAAAGCTACAAAATTTGTGTTAAATAATAAATATTGATTAATAAAAACATAAAACGGATGCTCTTTGTATAATGATGAGTGAAGTAAGATGTAAAAGCCAATCATTGTATATGAGCTTAAGCAAACTGTCTTACAAAACAAGGGCCCAATTCATGAACATTTAAGTATATAGTCAGATTGCACTTTTTCTGCAGATTTTTTTCCCAAGTTTAGTTCAAGTTTTACGTGTTACACCAAAAAAAATGAAGAGACAGGAAGGAAGGATGGAGCTGGCACCAAGCCTGGAACGCATGCTTACATAAGGAAAGCATAAAAATCCTAGATGATGCATTATGTATTCAGTACAGAAAAAAACATTTTAAAGTTAATACTGTATTATAAAAATCAGCAGCACATCTACAAAAACAGCAGCCTCAGAGCAAAAAGCATATATTCTCACATGTAGCACATAAAGCATATACAGCCATGTTGCTGAAGACAGCCTAAAGTATTAGAGAACTGAAACTAAGTAGGAGGCTCTCATCCCCCTATGAATTCCTAAAGTCTAGAAAAAGCATTTCAGATACGCTGTCCTCAAACATTCCCAGCAGGAAGAGATATCACTAAGTGTAAAGGAATGCTCATCATGACAACCTGCTAAATTCTTGCAGGAGATTTAGTGCCCCAAACTCACTGACATTCATGAGGCTGTATAATTACAGTAGAAATTTTAAGAAGTGTGTGATCACCTCTTGGTAATTTAAAAATAACAGATTCAAGAAATGTATATTGTTTTAGTATAAGAAAAATGGAAGAAGTAAGAATGATTTCTCTTGAAACATTTTTTAAAAAATGCAAATGTATACATCAATATGAATTTAAGCAACAAATAATGGAATTAATTTTTAGTTGAGAAAAGATTTGTGCAATGCTTTCAAAGATTACAGTATGTAGAATATGACATTGGTGTATAAGCTTACATACCTTCCCTCATATAAGTAATGCATTTTTAATCACTGAAAACAAAACTATGCTTGTGTAATTTTTTTTCAGGTGTAAATGTGGGCTTCAGTTCTACTAGTTTTTTTTTATTAAATATTCTAACTTTATTGAAGAGAATAAAAAAGTCTCTCCAGTCACTTACTGTTTTCTTTTTAGAGGTTTCAAACTTCTTTTGATCTTAGGGAAGTAGAACATAAGCAGAAAAAGCACATTTCCCCACCAATAGCATGCAAGCAATGTGTGACCGAAGTCCAAAGAGCTTTATGAGTTGGGCCCACATTTTATCATCAACTTTTGTTTAAATTCTTTGTCCCAGTTCAAATTATACTCATCAAAATAAATATAAAATTTTTCTTAAAATCTCTCAAGTGCAGCAACTCAGCACTGTACAATGAGCATATGTAGTCATATTTTTAAAAACTAAAAATTGAATGAGAAGTGAAATATCAGAAACAGATTTGATTTCTAGTACTCTACCACTGTAAGTTTCAACATCAGGATCTGGGTCTGGGAGAAGCTTGGATTTCTCTGTGTACAAAATAGTGTTTTATCATGTTAATTCGTATTAAAACATTCAGATTAGAAGCATTTGCTTAAATAAAATATATTGATGAGATTAGTCTTAGGTCCTCTTTTCCACCCACACTTTTTAGGAAAAGATTCTTAAATTATACATTCAATCAAAAATAATGAATTTTATAAAAGCTTAAACATTTCAGAGATACTAACTGAAATGGCATCAACAACAACTGTCTACATAGTACCACAAAACCCCTCTATGTTTTTTAAGACCATTAAATTTTAGGCCCTAAAATGTTGTTTATTTATATATTATCAATGGAGTTCTCACTAATAAGGGGAAAAAGTTATTGTAGGTTTAACAGTAAAAATCTCAGTTGTATGATTCATGACAAGCAATATCCAAGCCTGTTTCCCATTAAGCTAGCTATACATTTGCACATAGGTGATTTTAATACAATTTGTAAATTATGCATCCCTGAAATGTCATTGTAGTTTACGTAGATTTCTGAAAGCTATTGTGCAATTAGTTATCTTAGATACCAAAGACTGTGAATATCAGCACCAATAACTAGAAAATCCTCCAAAAACCCGGCTGAAATAATCAGCAGACAAACCTAATTTGGTGACTACTCTGAGAAGTACAACGTGTTGACAATACCTTAAGCTGGAAAGTTTAATGACTGGATGCAATAATATCACTTTTAAGATCTGAGGACAGACTCTATTAAGCATACCCCTTATAAAATACTCTGCTCTCGTTGATGCATTGCCTTCTCAAGTTTCATCCATTTCCAAGATTCTGAAATTTGGTGCTCCGTAGTGCAGTTAATAAGGGTTGTTTTCTCTCCACACTCAAACCTTTCTTTTTCTTTTCTTTTTCTTTTTTTCCCCCCAGTGATACCTCAACAGCCTTGATCAACCTATCTGTTAGTTATTTGCAATGACAGCTAGGTCAGCAAGCCAGCAGAGCTGCCAAACACAACTAGTTGCTCAAGCTCTCTCTGTTCTGACTCAACGCTTAATTTTACAGTTGCAGCATAGCATTTTTGACTAGGTCTGATCCTGTTGTTCGTTTTCCCAATACATAGCTCCTTCTGTAACATAATCTTCAATTTTCCTCTGCAATTGTGAAAAAATGTCTTTGGTCTTCTCTGTTTTTATTGATCACACTCTATTGTTTGATGATTCAGTGTCTTGATTAAATCTTTCATTGCTTGTGCTATAAAATTACTAATTGTGCTTCACATGTCTTCACAGTGTTGTCAGTTATCAAGCCTTCTACCACAGAAACACCCTGGTAATTACTTTAATGCTAGCAATTCTCATCCAAGACATTCCCTTTATCTGCCTGACCCTTCATTTAAAAGTAAGCAATACTTAACTGTACCAAGGCTTAAAAAAGATTCTTGAAATTATGGACTCGCAGACAGCTCTGACAATTTTAATGCTATTACATTGAAATTCATCCACGTGAATTATAAGACAATAAAAAAATCCAGTGACTACAGCTTTTTTGCCCCCTTTTTACAGAAATGTATGTTTGAACATTCAAAAAGATTTGGAAAATTGCGGAAATAATTTTCTCTTTGGTAGACTGGATTTAAGAAGCAAGATTCTGCTGCCAATGTTTAGTGATCTACAATGTGGTAACATTACCTGAGGAGAAGACCATTACCTCTGAGGAGAAGACCAACAGAACATTTTTAACACTTCAATAGCAACCAGTCTTCTGGTAAGAGAGAAAAAAAACCCAAACAAAGCCCTATATTGGTAATGATAATTCATTTTCCAGTCTTTCCAGGTCCAGGCAGAGAAGAAAATACATCACTGCCTTGACTAAATGTACCCAAAATAAAACACATTCAAACAGTTGGGGAACTTTTGTCAGGCACCTCATTAGTAATCTGCAAAAGTGCTAAATTTAAGTGAATTGTTGGCTTTTCCAGAAATAAAATTAAATTCAGGAATCATATGCTTTGCATCTAAAACTTCTGCTACATTAATTTTTTATATATTTCATAGAAGAACATTCTATTCCAGGACGTCTTAAATACATTTAAGGATAAAATGATAATACTATTAATTACTTGATGTGTTGGGTAGTTATTAGCATCATTTTATAAGATGCTAATGGGAAAATGGAGATGTATTGAGGAGTGGCCTATATATTATAGGATAGAGAGAGATACATACTCCTATATATACTAGAAGTTGACACCACTTTTAAAGCAATTCAGATTTTTCCTAAAGTATACTTTAAGTAGTCCAGCAAAAAAAAAATTATACAATAAGCTTACTGATACAGACAAAATCCAGAACTCCAAACCCTAAACAGTAGTACTAATATTCTTTACTTACATAGTAACAAGACTTGATTGATTTATTAAGCCATAATTTTGTTTTGAAAGCATCTGCTTTAGTAATTGCTTTCTAGTTTTTGCCTTTACATTGATACAGGCTTCTCCCTGATTTTGATATATAAACTGATAAACTTGTTTATGCAAAAAGCTATTTCTACGGTAGATTTTTCTAACAATGGTCTTTAAAATACCTAGCTTATTATGTTGTGGTAGCTCATGAGAAGATGGCATCTTTTCTCTCTTGAAAAGAGAGTATGAAATGAACATTAAATAAAGACATCCGTAATAGACTAGTAGACTGGGAAGAGAAAGATACACCCACTCCCCTGAACAGAAGCAGCAAACCACTTCAATGCAACAACCTGGGGAAATTTTAGGAAGCATGCAATAGTTCACAGGGACCCAAAACTCAAAATCCATATACAGTTTTGTGAAAAACACAAGAAGCAACAAAGTGACAAGTAACATCTGGGGTTTACCTTTTCAAAAATCAGCAGTATCATGATGTGAACTAGTGTTAATTATTAAAGTAAACATACAGAAGAAGTCTTAACTGACACTCTACCCTGACCTAATGTTGCCACCTTTCAGGCTGCACACGACAATTTAAAACTTTGATTAAAAATTAAAACATGCTACTTTTCCAATGATATCTTACAAGGAATGACTTGGGTTTTTCTCTGAAGTTTCACCTTTTTTTTTTAATCTTTGTAGACAGCTGTCATAATATTAAACAGATTCAATTTTATAGTTCAGTTAACACCTCGTTTATATCTCTTCAGACATTTCTATTCAGTTAATAAATGACACAACCAGAAGATACCTGTCTGGGGAATAAAGACTGCTAAGAATCCTAAGAAGGTACATTTATGATATACAAGCAAAAAAAGGGCAGTAGGATTGCAGGAAATTTAAGTATCACAGAAGTTTATATCAACTTTGAATGGGAAGCAGGAAAGGAGAATATATAATCTCAGTAGCAACACACAGCACTGGAAGCTTTTTTTTTTTCCTTAGATTGAATTTGCTTCAAAAAAAGTCAAGCTGGTAGTATGACAATTCAAAAAGCAACAGGACATAAATTTCAGATGTTCATTCCACATGAAAATTGACTTATTTAGAATTACCACATTTTACCTTGGTTGATTTAATATTGCTGTTGGAAAAAAAAATAGCAGCCTTTCACACTGCTTGCACTTAAAATGTTTTGTTAACTTGTAACAGAATAGTAGGTTAAAAGTAACTGTGTGTATTTTTCCTTCCATACATAAGATAATATTATAGTAAAGGAAATACCACACAAAAGATTAATGTGATTTGGAAATCATGATGAAATCATAAATCGTCAGGATTTGGAACAAAGACATAAACTCCTCCAAGGCAAGGCAAACATTTTAATATAAATTACTTAACTTCACAATAGTTAGTTAGGTAGTGTTTGTGTTTAATTTTTACATTTGTTACTTCATTGTTATAATTGTTACCAAACAAATCTCACTTTCGTAGATCATAGAATAGTTTGGACTGGAAGGAACCTTTAAAGGTCATCTAGTCCAACCCCCTTGCAACAAGCAGGGACATTTTCAACCAGATCAGGTTGCTCAGAGCCCCGTCCAGTTCTGGAAGCTAATCTTAAATTATAAATATAACTATCCTACAGATGCTCAGGGTATACCTCAGTGAACACTTGCTGTTCAGCATATTTACAAGCCTACCTTACAAATAAATATTATATCTTCTATGTAGTAAAAGTGCTGCTGACTTTCTGAACTTCGACTGCTAGGACTTGAGCAAAGAGATCTCTGCTCTGTTTTTTACTACTGCAAATCAGTGCTGCCACATCTGAATGTCTCAATGCAATTCTTTGTAACTGGTTTCCAGTTAAAAAATATATCCGAACAGTTAAAGGATTACAATTTGTCATCTTTGTGACTTTAAGTGAGAAACATCCACAAGCCCTGCCAAGGAAGCCTCTTCCTCCAAAGAGAAAGACTGCATCAACTAAAACTCAACAAACATTTCATAAAAACTGTTCCTTAAAAACTATTTAAAAAAAAAAAATCCAAATATGCAAAACATCTAATATTGTATAAGACTAGTTCAAATAATCTCACATACCTGAGGGAGAATTATGAGCTGAAGCCAAAGATTTGGATTTTGAATCTGAAAGTCGGGAAATGCTATTGGCTCGAGTTCTAGCAGAAACTTTACTACTGTCTCCTGCTGACGTTAACCTTGCACCACTTCTGATAATAGCTTCTGGAGTACGAGATGAGGCAGTGCTTCTAGTTATTGTTGCTTCAGAATCACTACGTGCTGATAAAGAGCCAAGTCGAGTTCTGCGAGGTTGGGCAAGTAAGTCTATTCTGGAAATACTTCTCCTCCCTGATGGAGGTTTTGACGTAGAACTTGTAGTGGACACTTCGGAAGCCACTGAAGCCTTATCGGCATCAGCAAGCTCGCTATCTGAGGCTTCACCAAGCCGTGCTCTGCGCAAGAGAGAAGTCCTTGTAGGACGAGGTCTTGGAAGAGTGGTAGATTTACTAGATTGCCCAAGTGCAACAGGAGAGGTTTTTGATTTAGATGACTTTCCTTCCATTTTGGAATGTAAAAGTTCATCTGCTGAGGCAAAAGGAACTCTTCCATGTGATTTGCCAGAGTAGGTTTCCTGGTCAGATGATAAGATATCAGAAATGGCAGAATGAGGTACGCTAGATGTTTGGTCATCATCTGTCAAATCCACCGATGGTTGTCTCATTCTTCCACTGGATTGCACAGTTTTGCGAGCATCAGCTCTAGACCCACCATCTGAAGATCGACTTTTAGTTTTCTTTTCCATCTTTTCTCTGGCACTTGTTGCAGAAGATTTTAAAACATCTTTTGAAGGGGAACCAGAGGAACATCTATCTTTATATAAGGTTGTAAAACTCTTCCGCTTCTGTGTGGATTTTCTTTCAGTGTCACCAGTAACGAGACTGATTGTGCTGGCTGTATCTACATCTGATTCTGGTGATATGGAATTATCTCTGTTATAGCTAGGAGTATCAGGACCTTCATCAGTTTTATTTTCTTCACGCAATTTAGCTTCAAGGAAAGCCATTACAGCTTCTGTGTCTTTTAAAATGAGTGTTGTATCTAGACTGGAATCAGTGTCCATTGAATCACTTCTGTCACGTAACCTGTTTGCAGATGCTAAAGGGGCAGCAGATCCAGTTTGCTTATTAATGTGAGGAATAAGTTCTATGGGTATATTTGTGCTAGGCTTATCTATAGTAAAACTACCTTGCCTCACTAACGGTTTGGAAGATTCCTTTTTTTCTCCTCCAGGTGCTTTGGGACTTTGTCCTTTAATAGTTTCCTCATTTTTTCTTCTTTTTCCCTCACTCTGTGCCAACTTCATTTCTGCTTTATCGGGAGCATATCCAGGAGCTTTGTCCTGATTATCTGAAGTTTTGGGTGACATAGCAATCTCCTCCCTGCCTTTCTCAACCTGGTTTGTAGCAGATTTTGTAGAGGATAGTTTTGCGGGTGCCCAGTGTCCTTGTTCCTTTCTTTCTTGTTGCTGAATTTTTGCTAAAGCTTGTTTCACCACAGAAGTTTCTCTGCCAGTTTCAACTCTCTCTTTACTGGAAGAGTTGGGAAAAGAAAAAACTTTGTCTCCAGTAGCTTTGGGTGAAAGACCATTCATTGTTCTGCTTGACTTGGCTATAGTTCTGCTGTCAGCATCTGACGCACGACCTGGAGTTTCTTTCTCCTGAAGTTCAGTGTCTTGCTTTTCACCTATTTCTGATCTCTGATGAGATGTACTTTTTGCTTTTGAGCTTTCATTCACTTTCTCCTCTTTGGGAAGCTGTGGAAGTGTCCTCCTCTTTCGCTCACCTTGGCTGGTCACTGAAGCAGCTGAACCAGTGCTTCGAACGGAAATACCAGACTCGCTGATGTCTGTGTCTAAAATGAAAAAGAAAAAAAAGCTGAGAAGTCATTCAATAGCAAGGTAAATAGAAACATTAAATTCTTAAGACTGCACAAGACTAATAAAACCACATAAAACAGAACTGAAGAAGTCACTAGTCCATCCCTCTGCCTGTTTTATGGCAGGATCAATTATACTTAGACAAATATACATTTAAAAACATTTAACAAGTTCTTAAAAATCTCAGTTGATGGAGATTTGATTATGCCTACAAGCTATTTGGGTCAATAACTCTTTAAATAATTTTCTTATTCTTTGGAGAAAGTCCAACTTATGTTAATTTAGACCATTACTGCTTTCCTATTCTCATTAGGCATAATTTTTTCTGTGCAGGAAGTTGTTCTTACTCGTCTTATTACAGAGTGGAAACTCCATTTGTGAATTACATTAACTACCTCCAAACTATAATAAGTTGTACATAACTATCTGTAGTATTTCATTTCACTGTTGCAATGTATTTTGTAATAAAATACAAACAAAATCATGTGCTAACATAATTTTAGAACGGGTATATCCTAATTAAAAACATTACATGTATCAAAAAAATATTTCTGTATTACTAGAAGTAGAATGTTAGTGTATCATACAAATGAACAGTTCATTCTACACAATCCAAAAAGCTGATGTGTCTATCAAAGCATTGTCTAAAAGGTAGCAATGGAAATATTGCAATGAACCATTTCTGGTTTATCACAGAGACGTGACCAGGACAGAAAAAGCCATCTTCCAGAAGTGTATGTCCTAAAACTAGCACATTGCAGGAAAAGGGAAGGAGTCATTTCAGCAGCAGGGTAAGAATGCAAAGACAGAACAACAAACAGACAGAATTTCTTCGAAAACATGAATAATTTTGGCTATGATTGAACAATCACCAGTTTATGTGGCATCTTAGGCTAATTACTACCTTATTGACACTCTGTGACTGTATGCTGGGAAATGGAACACTTTGTGAACATTTGTGTCATTTTTGCAGAGGAACTATAGTATTTTTTCCTGCTTCATTGCAATTTCAGTATATATGTTGCATAATATGGGCTAGGATCGGTCCCCTATAAAAAGGAAAGTTTTCATAGATACAAGAATTTGAGCTACATGAGATACGCTCTCCCTGAAATCAAACTCTTTTAGCCAGCAGTGTACACTGGGACTGTATCTATGAACCTAAAGTTTTGTGCTCCCACAGTACGTTAAAACAGGTACACAATGAATCACTGTTACATTAGCAAACCATTAGAACAGGGAGCAGAAAGGAAGTCTTAGATTCCTAAACACATTCAACACCAGATTTCAAAGCTACTGAGTGGAGTAAGATCCCCCTCCTTCCTCCCTACTTGCCTGCTCCACAGCTCAAGGTCTTGTCTCACCAAGGGGCTACAGCCTCTCCCTGCTAGACCTCCCCTCAAGAAGGCAGCTTGCAGTGCTGGGAGACGCTCTTTCAAGCAGTATTGAAAAGCCGTACTCATGAAGAAAGAACTTACTATGGCTGAGACAGCAAAAAGAATGCTTTTAACCCAAACAAGACACTGAAGTATAGAAGTATCTAGAAAATGTATAAAAAGCATCAAAAGAAGGCAGTACTACTGCTAAAGCACTTTCATTGAATTCTTAGTGGATATAGAATGCTCTTTAGGCAGAAGAATATGGCCATCCCATGAACTGTTGAAAGGAATTATTGATGCTGAATACCCGCATTTTAGAAACCAAACTATTTTTCCACAGTGATGACTGTGCCCTCCTTGCCCATTTAACAAACGTAGCAGTTGTGCTGTCAAAAACAAGCTTTTATTACTCAGAGATAATACGAATTTCTCCATGAATTGCTCGGAATTCGAATGTTTGGTTAGAAAGTCGTTCTTTTTGCAAGTTCATTTGCCAGTTGATGAAGAATGCAAAATGACTCACACCTTTTTTTGTATAATCCATGTTAGGACACTCATTTGAGAAGCAGGACGTATCTCTGAAATCTAAACAAGGTTTTCTAATTCCTGGACTATTCTTCTTAGTAATTATAAAAAAATTGGAGGTTCAGTGAAAAACAATATCTGTGAAGATTGACTTCTCTCAGACATACCTACCAGATCAAATCTTTTGTATATATTTAGGCATCTAACCTGCTTCTTGGTGAATTTCAACAGTCTTTAGAAGAAGAAAGATTGGGAGTTGTCCAGCATTGTCTCAGGCCATATACATTATGTGAAGTTTAACTACTAAGATTCCTAAAGCCAGGAAGACAGATTTTGTGAATTGGTCTTTGGACATACGTATCAAACTGTATTTTCATTACATCTTTGGTGCTTGAATGTTTTCTGTATTTCTCCTTAAGTATTTTAGAATTCTTGCAGTATGGGTATGCACTGTGCAGTTGTTGCTTCACTTACATCATAGATTTCTTATAATGGTAAAAGAAGCATTCATCTCTTTAAAGAAGATCCTAGTTACCATCCCATCTGCAAGTGACAATTTAAAACAATACAAAAAACAGAAGACCACCAACACCGCTGGTTAACCAGACAAAGGATCAGTCTCAACAGCTATGATGTTAAGTGCCCTGTATGTATACCTGATCCTTCCAAGGAGTGCAAATTTTGCTCTTGATTTCCATCATTCCATGTACAAGGTATATCAGATAATTTAATTTCCCCCTTTCCATCTCCATTGCCTTTCAGTATCCTATGCAAGGTTCAACTGATATGAGGAGTGGAAAAGCGACTATAGAAGCAGCAGTTACTGGTAAGTATTCTTCCATGCATTAATACAGAAGTTTGCATCACAGAACATCAAAAGCAAAATTTTTTTGTAAACTTCCCCAAAAAGTAAAACAAGACTATGAAGTTGGAATGTATTTCATTGCTTGCTTTAATAAACAGCCTCACCTTCAATAATTTTAAAACCATGTGAAGTTACTTCAAAAAGTAAATTATCAGAAAAATAATTGCATCTGATGAACCATTCAATTAAACACGCTTACATATACTTTCATCTGCTGAATACAAACCTGAAGAAAAATTCAGTTACTAATCGATACATAACAGCAGCTTCATTTTGGAATAAATTTCCAATAATATTTCAGTTTAACCTTTTTTTTTCCTCTGAAGTAGACAACTTATTTGTTCAACTTTAGAATTAAAACTCATGTTCTTTTTCTTCCTTTCGTTGTGCCAGAATTAAAAGCTAACTCTTTTGAGAAGAAGTTAACTGGCTTTTTTCCAGTAAAGAATAAATTGTACAGGTAAGACCTCTATAAAGAGCATAGAAAATACCTGAATTAGTTTGTTAGTGTTATCTAAAATCTGAGGGCAGTAAAATAAATTTATCACAAATCCACTCAGGAAATGCATATATTTGTTACAACTAAGTTAAGGTGTTGTAGGAGAAATAGAGGGAATTTGAAAGAAAAAAAAAAAAAAAAAGATTATTGCCTATGGGATTCAAGATTGAGCAGTTCAGACAATGGTTCAGTTCATGTAACCTGGGCCAGGAACGAGGGCAGTTATCTAAATTTGTCAAGAAACCTAAAATTTGGGCAGAAAAATATGAACAATATCATAACTGGATTCCCCCCCGCTCCCCTTTTTTTTTTTTCATATGTCATGTGGAATAGATAAACACTTTAGAGAAATCTCTGTCACTACACTTTTACACTGGTCTGAAGACCCACAGCAGTGGTGGGGGAAAAAACAGTGAAAAAACCAAAGAACTTAGTAATAGGCAATTTTGCTTCTGCAGAAGACCTGACCGCTGGGCAGAGGGCTGGGATCAGGTCTGCAGTCTAAGCAGCGAGAGAATCACATGGTTCCACTCTGAAAGCAGTAAAGACTTGGTTTTATCAATTGAAACTGCAGTCTTCTGAGAGACTACCTTATAAGTCATAGATGTAGTTTGCTCTGAAATTGTAAGAGACATATGGATTCTTGAAAATCTGAAGAAAGCCAGCAGCTATAACAAAAAAAATAGGGAACATACCTTACACTTGCAAACATAACTTCTGGGAAGAGGAAAAAAAAAAAAACCCAAACAAAAAACCAAACAAACTAAAAAGATGCTCAAAACTATAGAAAAAAATTATTCTACTCACCAATGTCTAACAAGACGTTATTAGACATGTTCTGTAGATGGTAGTATATCTTAAGAAGTGTTGTACACAGGTAAGCATTTCTACTTCTAAACCACATTTTTCTCCCAATTAAAAATCTTTTAAACTCTGCTTTGATGCTGAAAATTTCAGTAAACTGGAATACAAGGAAATGCTGGAATTGCAGGACAAAAACGTCTCTCAAGTAGTAGACTGCTAATTAGTTACTTCTTGATCACTAACCAACATTTCACTTTCAGAATATGAAGCATTCATTAATATGACATCACTTTGTAGTTACCAGTCGATTTTATAATGAAGAGCTACATTAACTCCACCTCAATATACAAGTATCAGCAGAAAAAATACACTAGAATTCTGTGTCAAATCATCATCTCTAAGGTAAAACTTACAGGAAGAAAACAGCAGAGGAGAAGTAAGGTAAGCAACTCCTTTGTAGCGTGGAGATTTCCACTTAAAACAGGAAATGTGAATAGTTTAATTAATGAGAGACATAGCATCTGGCACTCACAAGAAAAGGAGATAAAGTTGTTCATCACTGAGGGGAAAGTTTCTACGGTTTTCAAGAAACATAAAAGGTTTTCTATGTTTCCAAATAAGTATGCTATGCTTCAGCTGAATAATGAAGTCTCAGGTTGGACCGTTTAACAATCAATCAAGTCCAATTTGGGGCTAGTACCAAGAAAGATGTAAGGAAAGAAACATACTATGCAGACTAACCCAAATGGCATTCAAGTGTGAGTTTCTTTAATATTAAATAGTTTTTATATTTTTCGTTTCAGTAACATTCAGTTTAATATTAGCACTCTTCTACCATGCCAAACAACACTACTGTTGAGTTTGTTTTTATGCTGTTTCTTCTCAACAACGTGGAAGAACTTCAGGTGAAGATGTGGAGTAAAAAAGCTACTTGGGTAGGTACATAATCACTCTTTTCTCTCCTTCACAGGCTTCTTCAGCAGAAATTACGACAACAAGAACAGTTTTTAATACCGTTTTCTAATGGAGCAGGCACAGATGACTCCAATCTGATGTCATCTTGGTCATGGCGTGTGTGATTAGCAGCCAAACTGGCCCACTGTGATACCCAACGTTTACCTCCAGGGGCAGTAGAACTTTCCTAAGGAAGAAAAAAAGCAGAAGAAAAATTACAACTATTTGATAAAAACCACGTCCTCTTTCCAGTTTTTTTTCCTGAATAGACATGTCAAACACTATTTACCTGGAGAAAGCTGGAAAAGGAGTTTACCTCAATAAATTGCAAACAAACAAACAAAATCTTTATAGTTGCAGAATCAGTACAGAATAAACAGCTTTTTCTAGTGCAGAGAACTTTTAAACATCAGAACCTATATAAAATATATTAGAATGTGCTAGTTCTAAAACCGGGTTAATTTCAGTCCTCAGCTCAGAAGGGCAGGAAAAAAACAAGGGGTGTGGGGGTGTGTGTGTTCAAAAAATAAAAAAGTGCTTCAGGAAGACACGAAAGTGACATTTTACCAGTTTAGAAGACCCTCTTGTCCAGATGAAAAACTGTATTTACTTCATTACAGAAAGACTACCTTAAGGACTGAAAGAGTAAGATAACTTATGATGGAAAGGAAAGGAAGATCAGGAAAGGAAGACCAGATCATTTGTTTGGCCTAAACAAAAAAAGAAGCAAAGATTAGTTTAAACCATCCTACTGGGTAACAGTGAAGTCAATGTAATCAGTATCTGATCATTTTTTGCAGCTGACCTAGAAAGAAATTAATTTATTTTCTTGACGGTAAGCCCTTTGAAACCTTTAATATTTCTAAAATGTAATAAAAGTAAATATAAAATTAAATCATCTTCTTACGTTATGTTGTTATAGCATCCTAAGTATTTTTTAATTAAAAATTGATTTGTAAATATAATTCAATATTACTGTTTTAACCGATATATTATAGCCTCTCTTGCTCACATCTCCAAAAAAGGACAGCATGCACATGCGCGCGCACACACACTGTACACTATCAAAGGCTTTATAAAAGTTTACATATTCTAATTTGTTGGACTCAAAAGACAAAGCACCGTAAATAACAGAAGTCATTGACTACAGTTCCAAAGGAGTTACATAACCATAGGCAAGTCAAAAGAGAAATCGCAATCCAAGATCAACAAAAGAGATGGGAAAGACATGGAGACACCAGCAACCTGCTCAGCAAAGAAATTTGTAGGAGCTATTTCAAAGGTTAGCTGAAGCTTTACTGCCTGTTCAAATCTTGGCACTTCTATTCAAAATGCTGATTTTTGCCTCATGCCTTGGCCACTCTGGTATTCTAGTCTTTGACCAGGAACCATCTCCATAAATTTTATAAAATTTATTTAGCAGAAATGGAATGGTCAACAATGTCATCTAGTGTATGATGACTTCTTTCAAATTAAAAGCTACTTAGACATTTGAGAAGACTTGAATTTATGATCTTGAATTTCTCCTGATTAAATGAATGACCCTAAATAATACAAACAAGTGCAACATCACAAATCTCTTTCAGAATATTATGAATGTAGTAAGTCAGAGATGCACCAAATCATTTGTTTGAACTATTACACAAATTTCCACATTGTGAATTCATTTCTTAGAATCAAAATGTTATAAAATTCAAGCCTAATAACAGCAAAGGAAGGCAGTTTGATGTTTCTGTTATTTATGGGCATTTCTGAACACAATGCAAGCAAAAGGGTGCCAGAAAAAGTATTACAAAAACACCATTCAAAAATGCGCTGCATTTATGCATCGACAAATACTGCTCAAGCCTCATTTTTCTTTCTTATCTCTAAACTTTCTTTTCTCTATTTCCTGGCTGTACTAGTGAACTTCAATCTTTAATAAAACAATTAATTACAGTCAAAACCAAGTATGATAGACATCCCAATTATCTTTGCTACAGAAAACTTCCACTAGTTCCTTGTGTACCACCTAGCCAATTCCAGAGATACAGATATGATATGTACTCAAAAACTGAATTCCACTTCACAATAGAGAAATATATTGACTTCACAGATTAACTGTAGTAAAGGAACATGATAAATTACTTTTCTCTGAAAGTAATTACACTGCCAAAAAACCATTTTCTACATAGCAGTGGATGTAAATGTGTTTTGCCAGCTCTCTATATATACAAGCACAAACAACAAAGCTATGAAAAGCAGTTTCTTTTGATAGCAGTTTAAGAACATTCAAAAGGTGAAAGGTTTATAAAACACATTAAAAGTCACATTTAGTTATCCTAATGTTCTTCCTATAACTCATATCAATTTGTGTCTTACAGGCTCTCAAGTAAGCAATCCTCCAAATCTTCTCTTGATTACCAAAAGGAATTTCCTAGTCTTTCAGAAATGCTGGTTTTACATAAGCAATACCAGCGTTTTAACTTCATGTTAAATCTGCTTTCCTTTATGCTTATCGCATATACAAACTAAATTGGAGTAACAGATCTTCAGAAAATGTACCAATGGATTTCTGTGGACAGTATTCAGCCTGAAGATTTAGGGCTTCAGGTTCCATGTCTGAAAAAAACCAACAGTACACACACATGACACCTGGAAGCATCTCCAATACTTGGCATTTCAGAGCAGAATAACATTTAAAAAAAAATAATTCAAAAAGCTGAATCAAAAAAAGAAAAAAAGAAGACTTTTCAGACACATACTCCATTAATCTGCAGTCATCAGTTTGGTGGCCTTCTACGATGAGGTTACAGCATTGGTAGATAAGGGAAGAGCAACTGATGTCATCTACATGGACTTCTGCAAAGCATTTGACATTGTCCCACGTGACATCCTGGTTTCTAAACTGGAGAGACATGGATTTAACAGATGGACCACTCGGTGGATAAGAAATTGGTTGGATGGCCACACTTGAAGAGTTGCGGTCAACGGCTTGATGTCCAAATGGAAACCAGTGACGAGTGGAGTTCCTCAGGGGTCAATACTGGGACTGGTGCTGTTTAACATCTTTGTCAGCAACATGGGCAATGGGATTGAGTGCACCCCCAGCAAGTTTGCCAACAACACCAAGCTGTGTGGAGCCGTCAACAAACTGGAGGAAAGGGATGCCATCCAAAGGGACCCGGACAGGCTTGAGAGGTGGGCCCTTGCCAACCTCATGAAGTTCAACAAGGCCAAGTGCAAGGTCCTGTGCGGAGATCGGGGCAATCCCAAGCACAAATACAGGCTGGGCAGAGAAGTTGTGGAGGCGCCATCCCTGGAAGTGTTCAAGTGTTGGATGGGGCTTTGAGCAACCTGGTCTAGTGGAAGGGGTCCTTGTTCATGGTAGGGGGTTGGAACTAGGTGATCTTCAAAGTCCCTTCCAACTCTAACCATTCTATGATCTCATGTTGTAAGAATTATATTATGCAATCCTTTCATATATTGAAGTGCCATCCGAAAAGCAGTTCTTTTAGTTCCTCTCCACTCTACCTGCTTCAGAACCATATTGCTCCAGGGGTGATGATCTTTTTTCAGATTTCCATACTCATTTTATTTACCGCCAGTGTCTTCACATTTGTTCCTGGAACAACACTGACATCTGTCTCAAACAGTTCTTTCTCCTTTTGTTGCATTTCCTCTACTTATACAGCAAAACCCAGCAATTGTACCCATCTCAACTATTACCTTGATACACTAAATGAATTGTATCAATCTGTTCTTCTAAGGTAAATTTCCATTCCCTTAATAATCTGAGTAGACCTCTTTGTACTTTCTCTAGTCTTGTATTCACCCTTCTTTAAGAATGGGAACAATTCTAGTGCCAGTATTTCAGAGGAAGTTTCACCAACGCTTTCTACAATGGCAACAACACTGCCCTTTTCTACTGAGAATACATTTTCCAGGGTATCCAAGGGTCATATTTGCCTTTTCACAGCTATATTACATTGGTGACACAATCCTACATTTCAGTATAGCATCTAAGTTCAAACAAAAAGTATCAAACTTCAGACTGAATGGTTTGCTCTACAGAAGCACAGGAAATGAGTTTAATTAGAGACGACAAAGAAAAGGAAATATGGCCTCTAAATACACACAACAATTCTCCACTTCTAAATACAGCAAATATTTTCTGGAATGAAGTGATTCAGTATTCAGAATGTGAGCAGTATTATTTATTTTATCTTCAGTGGAAAAACCACAAAATGGGCATTCAAAGTAGGAAAAGGAACATCGTAGTCAACGGCACTGATGAACCTGCAGATGCAGAACCAGGTTTCTAACTGTGCTGTAGTCTTAACAAAAAAATAAAAAAACCCCAAAGATGCACATCAAAGATAATGTTGATAAACCATGTATTATGCAAGAACTGTGGTTAGCATAGATAACTGGCCACTGAAAATTAAATGGAAGCTGGTAGATAAATGGTATATAAATCACAGCCCAAATGTCTGCAGTATTTGTATTAATCAAGAACACATAGTAAGAATCATTAATAATAATAACAACAACAATTTTGTCTTTGTTCTCTATTGTATGAAACTTTTGTTCTTAAATCACACTTACCCTGGTTGGCAAGTGGCAGCTTATAATACAGAAAATAAAAACATTTAAATATTTTAAATAGATAGATTTAGTATTTTTACTGCCTATCTATAATCACTGAAAAAGAAAGAACCAGTGTATGCAGGCTCAATCCAACTGTGTCAGACATTCACTCTGCATTTTATTTAGTTTCATGACATACAGTACTCCAATGTACCAAAGCTTGTCATATCAAAGAAAAAGCTGAGACTGTCTTTAAAAGAAAAGCAGTTTTTAGGTCCTTTCCAAGCACATTATTCACGATACTTCACAAGCGCTGTAAAGTTATTTAAGTTCTGAATAATCTTTCAACCCCAAAATTGTTTTTAGAAAATCTTCATAACTTCCCAAGCTACCTTTTCCATCTTCCTGAACAGCGATCTCTTATATTTTTATTCTCTGCTTTTTCTATGTCAATTGTGTTCTGAATTTGCCTTATTCTGCTAGGTACAACTGTGATGGGCAGCTGGAACAAGGTTCACCCACAATCTGAGTGGATGCAAGCCTGGAACACTGAGCTACCCCGTGGTTACTTGACTATTTAGCCAAGATCTTAAATAAGGTCTACTAACCTATGATCTGCAGCTCAGTAATGCAGTAAGTCTTCCAAAAACCACCAGTAGTAAAGTTTGTATATAATGAGAATGTCATACCTACGTACTTCACAAATCAAACGCATTTGCCTGTTGCTTTCCTAATGATAAAACAAACTGAATGTAAGTTTTGGTAATAAGACTTTAAATATTACCATCTTCTCTCAGTAGTTATCCTCATCATTGTTTTCCCATTATGAAACTACAAAACACATCTCTGTTTTTCTGAATTAGCTTCTCTTTTACTTCTACATACAAATCAACCAAATTCTATTTTTAATTTTCTCTAGTAAGCTTTTTTCCATCTTCATCTATCTTCATCTCTTCTTACACTAATTCTTGCTACATCCACATTGCTTGTCAGTTTTGCTCCTGTACCTTCGGAACAATTTTCATTTTTCCTCTATCGTGCCTTGTAATAATATTGTAAATTAAGACTATGCTGAATAACCCATTCCCTTTCCAATATAAGATGACCTTTTTATTCAGCAAAGCACCCACAGTAATAAAAGGGCAACATTTATTGTAATTTCAACCTAAATCAAAGCAAGTTTTAGTATGCCATTGCCAGAAGGATACTTAAACCTGCCCTATGGTCACAGAAGTCTCAGTCTTCTAAAATCAAACCCTGTTATTTGCGAAATATGACACCTGGAAAGCTCAATTACGTTCATAATATAAATACTATCTTCTTCTGCTTATGAAATTATAGAAATGGAAAAATATCAATACTTTTAATAATCTTGAAAACTTTAATAATCTTGAAAACTTTAATAATCTTGAAAACACAAAAGAGCTGAATGCTGCAAAAGGCATGAAAAAGAAGAGAGAAAGACTGTGGTTATAGCTTCATGCAAAGAGGCATGGTGAAAGTCAAAGTTTGTCAAATTCTTCCAACACAATATGCCCATGCTGTATGGCAATAATCTACTTGAAGCAGTAACCTTAGACAAGCTATTCAAAGATACTGATCTAGATACAGTAACATACTTAGTGTATCAAGATTGTACAGTAGCTAAAATACAACATGATAAAGCACACCTTCTCTAGGAGAAACAGATTCCTACATGCTAAACCCAATATATTTGCATAGCAGGCACACAAAGTCATACTTGAAGCTCTTGATATACTCCAGAAAATTTGCTTATTTATAAAGTTTGCTGATTTAAAGGATCATACTTCAGAAATAGTCTGCCACGGCAAACAGAAGTGTGGTGTACTTCATGACTGTTACCAGATTAATTCTTCTCTAGTGTAAGCCTGTTCCGTTCCCAACACATTTTAAGTTATAGTTTATCCATCACAATGATATCAGAATGTCTCCCAAGTTTCCAATATGAAACACAATTAACATTTAGCTTCTGTGCATATTCTGAGTCATATATAAAGAACAGGCATTTTCCTTTGCCTCATCTTTCACCAACTGGTTAAGTTATACTGCTTCTGAGGCAATTAACATAAGTGACTTCCCATGAGCGGCATCTCACTTGAGAATTCATACCATGAATGTAAAAAGCTGAAGTCCTCTGGCTTTGGAAAAAGTCTGAAATGTATTACCCACCGTTTTTTTCCTAGCTGATTTTGTATTACACAATAAATTCATATACCTTATTTCTGATTTTTAATAGAGTTGATTTGGGCTATAAAACATACCAGCTTTTCCTCAGTTCTGTTGCATAACTTAAAAAAAGTGTATACTGAGCAAGTGTCTGTTGCACATATAATTTTGCAAGGAAGCTCCTGCTACATTTCCAATACACTGGTGTTAGTGCACATAGAAAGGTAGCAAAGTTTACATCATCTTCACAATGTAACGTGTCTCTGACAGAGAAGTTTTGATAATGAAATAAAGGCCTAAGAAAAATTAAACTTATAGATCTGAGCTAATATTTTCTAGGCAAGGGTTTTTTTTTGCTGTTCAACACTTACTGGTCAGTTATTAGTGCTCTCTCTTATTGGAAGAAAAAAGAAGACCGTCAAAAATTAAATTCTACCTCTGTGGCAAGAAATCCAGTTGTACTCAGTGGTCTTTTTTCTTCCAGCACTACTGTAGCAGAATTTATAGCCCAATCTTTTACTAAATCTTTCTGGTTCTCGTTGATAACAGGCCTATTATAATCCTGGCTGTCATCCACTCCAAATACCTGAAAATGAAACAAACCATTACATACATTAACCCAATACCATCCTGATACAATGTTCAATGTTAATGGATGGATGGTGGCATGCTAGATAGTGAGTTTAAACAGTTTTTGTTGTATTATGTTTATCTGTCATCTTGGTGAAATCTACAAATTAAATAGAAGAAATATCTACAGCAATTAAAAGAAAAAAGCAGAAGTCTATGTCAACACTGTGAGAATTCAAGGAACTGCTAGTTGGAATGGTCAGATATGAAAAAAAATGACACTGATGAAAGAAACAAAAGGTAAAGGCAAAATCATTATAAAAAACATTTTATAGTCCATTTCCCAATTAAGGAAAAACTGGAACCACCATATTTTCACATTTTTGCTATTATCTAGCGGAAACAAGAAATACAAATGCTTACATCTGCTATTAATAAGCTTATTGAATTATTTCTCTAATAAAAACAAAATTTCAGTTTTTCATTTGTTAGGTACTTAGCAGATGTTAAAGTCCACCAGGTCTCACAAACCATGTAGACACATCTCATTCAAGATGTGACTTGCCACAGTTCTTCTACTATACTGCTTCCTACTGATGCTTAAATTAATCTCTTCCACTTGTGAGAGTAATTTTCCCAAGAGATTTTAAAATCATTGCTCAGAGAAAAATACTAGAAAAATGTTATTACCGAGGCAATTTAGTCATGAGGACTTAAGCAAAGCAGCCAGCATATTGTCTATCAAATTTCTCATGAGTCATAGATACTAAGGGATATGAATTGCTTTCAGAATTGATGTATACTTCGAAGATATTTTAGAGAATACTTTGTATCTTGGAAACACATAATTTATAAAATTTATAAATTTCTGCCTAAGGAATAAATTCACTACTGTACCAGTGAGGACTTGGACATAAAAAAAAATTACAGAATAAAACTGGAACACACCCCTCCCCCATTAACATTGGCTGCTAAAAAGAAACTGTTAACATCAAAAGCTGTTTTGTCTTCGAGAAAGACAAAGAAAAGGAAAGAAGGAAATGACCTTCACAGACATTATCCTCCTGTAAAAAATACTGCTAGTGCAAAAGAGAAAAAGATACACAGGTTTTTTTTTTTTCCCCAAAATTGTTTTGTAATTCAGTTTTGCACAGCAAAGCTAGAGGAGTGGTTTATTAAAATTCTGAACAAGGTTAGCGTATTTAAAAAGGATTCACCACTAGATGGCCACAAACCATAATGTTTTTAGTGTCCAAGAAGCAGATGAAGGAAAAAAAATTTAAAAATTAGGCACCCTCTCATTCAACTCCTGCTTATGCTATTTTTAATGTCCAGAAAGATGTTGTCATAGCATTTTATACATTTATAACTGAGGAAGCTTTTACAAATGCATTGGATTTGTATTTTGCTCTTGTAAGAAAAGCCTGCTTTCTGCAATTCTAAAATTCAGGCAATGCTCCCCAATTTTCAATTAATACAGAAATCATGTCTAGATACACTTATGCACCAGTTGCTGGATTTCATAAATATTTATTTTCTTAAAAAAAAAAGGTGTGATATAACTTGTCTTCTCTTTAATGATATACTTTTAATTTGTACAGTTGTAGAAATTTTTGAAGACACAAACTAGTTGTCATTGACTGCCTCCTTTCTTTGAATATATCACTATTCTGCAGCCACTTTTTTCCTTGTTTAGTGTAGTTCCATTGATTACAGAGTTCTACATGATCTTTTAAATGAAAGGAAATTCTGATTTTATCACATAAGCACCTGAAGGAAAATATGAATTCAACACCTCCATATCTAATCAGCACTACAGGACTAAATTGCTTCCTGTAAATTGCTTCCTATTATCCGGTGACACATTCATCTCCCATGTCAAATTTCTATACTTGTATCAAAACCAGCAGCACCTAAGGACTCTTGCTTTCAGCCTTACCTGTTCTATTTAAGAAAATTTTGTTATTCTTCTTCTATGTCTGAAATTACTGCAAAACCAAATTTGAATATTGCCTATTTTTTTCTGTGAAAGGCAATATGGGTAGCAATAAGACCCAAGTAATAGAATTACTTCTTAATACTTCGTCTGTATATACAGTGTGGATATCATAGGCCAGAAAAGATAAACAAAATATTTGGGGACACTATTACTAGAAAGGGAAAGCACCTTCTTCAGTAAATGTGCATTTTTGCACTACACATTCATTCTACATCTAGGAGCAGTGGTATATGCATGCACCTGCCCTGTCAAAGTTCCATTGCTACACAACAGTAAAGCTCTTCTCAGCAACAATGTAGAGATTCACACAAGTGTGACTAAATTTCAGAGCTGTGAAATATAAAAGTCCTTTGAAAACAATAGTATTAATACATAATTAAGACTTTAAATATGAAAACTATGCAAAAGATCAAAACCAACTCATGTTTAGCATTTGTCAAAATTTAGAACATCATTTGCACACCTGTCATACATTTTCAGAAACTGAATACTAACAGAATTTCAGGATTAACCAATCCACTTACATTGTTCACCAAATAATGAAAATACACCCTCAACAGAAACAGACATGGAATATCCTGAAGGTTTCTGCTGGAAATCATCTCTCTACCATTTAGAAAAATGCAATTTGTACTTGATGGGTTGCAATAAGGTATGTGTGCAGTGGGCTGTTGTGATCGAAGCCTGAATGGATAGACACCTGTATCTTCCTACAAAGACAGAATGACATTCTTCATAGTTTCCAATTCTTCTGGTGTTTCTGTTCTTTAAATACCTTCATGATTTCAAAGTAATTTAAAGGAAGTCTAGGAAATAACAAAACCAAAAAAATCCTGAAAATATGCTGACGACACCCATCGTTGCATCTCTTATCTATTTATACAAAAAGACTGAAGCTTCTTTCAGTAAAGCTTGTATTTGTCAGAAACAGCAGCTACAGCTTTAAACAGAAGCAACTACCATCTATGTTTTGATTAACTGTGTTTTGGGGAAGAAAAAGATGAAGCCAGATTCTGAGATGCAGATTTGGATATGATGAGATGTTTGAAAAATCAGAAGAATGCCCTTTTTTGTTGTTCTGTTTTTGGTAAAGGAGGTAGACAGTCTATGCATTCAATGACCAAGAGCTTTCCTAACCATCTCAAATCACATGTATTCAGCACACAGCTGTCACTGAAAAAAAGAAGTCTCCTAAATCTTTTACACTTTTTTTTCTATCACTGTAAACAATAAGGACTTTCACAAAATAATGATCTTGCTTTTTTGGAGAGAGTCTGGGGGATGGGGAGTAATGTTTATTTTTTAACTTAGACAGCTGTATATACCATGAAGAAAACAATTCCTAGAAATCTTTAAAAAAAATCCCAAAACAAATGAAACAAAACCCCCCCACCCAGATATTAATGCTGATTTTTAAAGAGATGACATTCAGAAATGAAACTACTGGAGAGAAAGATTTTCAAGCTAACAGCTTCCTATAAGCAATCCTTCTAGAAAGTTAAAGTTTTCTGCCCTGCTCTGTCCTATTGTTTATTTTTATGAAATTATATTTTAGCAGAAAGAGTAGATTAGTCAATCCAGAACTCTTCAAGTTTCATAAAGTTACAAAACAAAACCCAGGATAATAATTTTCACAGAATCCCTGAAATCTGACTGACAGGGAAAAATCTAGGCACTGCACCAATCTACACCATTACATCGGGGTCCTGCAGGGTCTTCTGTCACCCGGCTGTAACAGTGGAACTATCAGAAACATCGTATAAATGGTGGTGGTGGTGTTTAAAAATAACTATTGTTATGAAGCATGAAACAATTTCCATTGCAAATCAGGACATTCAGAATGGCAACGGAATGACCACAACATTCCTGTAAGAAGTCAAGCCCTGTTTATGAAAAGTGGTCAACATAATTTTGTTTAACCTACAATCCAGTTGACCTCTCAAGCAAATGGATTAACAGGTGATAGACAGACTGCATCCAGTTTTGGTCGCCCCAGTACATGAGACATTGTGTAACTGGAAAGAGCTTAGCAGAGGCCACCAAGATGGTCAAGGCTGGAGCACTTTCCACGTGGGAAGAGTCTGGGGAAGCTGGGCTTGATCAGTTTGGCAAAGGGAAGGCTTTGGGGTGCCTATGGGGTGTGTATCAAGATGATAGCCAGGCTCTTCACACTGGTGCACGGCAGGAGGACAAGGAATAACTTGCATAAGTTGAAACAACAGAGGTTAAGATGGAATATAAAGAAAAGCATTTTGATTCTGAGGACAGTCAAGCAAGATTGCCTCGTCTCTGTCCTTGTAGGGTGTGAAGGCTCAAATGGATAAAGTCCTGGGCAATCTGGCCACAAAGCTGATCCTGCTTTGAGCAGGAGGTTAGACTAGAGACCTCCTAAGGTCTTTTTCAGCTTATGTGATCCTATGATCCTTAATGACAATGATCCTAGATAATAACTTAGCATCTCAGGTCAGCCTTTTGGCTCAAAAGAATCATTCTTGAGAAAGCCCAATGGGAAATACAGTAAATTCTCAATTGCGGAACTGCTAACGGTATGGCTGACATATAATCAAATCTCCTAAATCAGGAGGGAAAAAGGGAGTTCCCAAAACATAATTTTCAATTTTAAAGCAATGAACGGTAAGCTCTCCAAAGATCCCCCTGTGATACTCCACTTACATTCTGTGGTTCCATAAGTAAAACAAAGGGACAAAACAGCATGCTAGAAACACAGCAAGTCGCAAAGCACTATGCTGTTACTTGCTGGAATGCAAACTCAGCCTGAAAAGTACACAGGCGAAGTACAAAATAACTGATGACAAAACAACTGCACCTTGACATAGATATTAATAAATTCCACCACTTTATCTCAGCAAGTTTTCCAATATTGTAACTGAGAACATAACTTTATCTAAATAAAATAGTAATTTTTAAAATTCTTTATCCAATAACAAACAAGAATTAAAAAAAAAATAAAATCTATGTAACACAATACAAGCAAGATACAATCACTGCAAGAAGTACTGGCGTATTTTTGGAGACAGCATGAGTTACAGGACCAAGCCTGAGCACATGCCTTGTTTCTTCTGCAAGGGCTAATTTTGTAGAAAGCAGAGTAATCTGTTTGGCAGGCCATACACATTTCCCTGTGAAAACAGCTCATGACTCAGAGCACACCTGCTTGTCATAATAGCTGAAACACAGCTTTAACAGAAGCTAGCTTTAGTGATTGGGAATTGGTCTTGATCGCTTTTCCCTCTCCCTCCCCTGCAACAGATGAATTAATATCTTTTGTACCACAGATGAACTATACTAGAGGTCAGTATAATGACTTTAATTATCAAAAGTGATGATTCTTTAAAACCACAGAAGCAGTTTTTCTTTATTGATAGAAGTGAGACCTTCTAGAAATTAAAATGAAAACTGGACAGAAAACTTAATGGTAATGGGAACCATTTTTCTGAATCAAAAGGAAGAAAATGAGTTCGCTAAAAAACCTAACAAAAGCCCACTTGATGTTTTCCTTATGTGCTTTTTATAAACTTCAAAGTTCTTGAGTAAGAAAAAAAAACTTCTTTCGGTTGTATCTCATTTATATGCCTTTCAGAGTTCCTAATGTCAGGACTTGATGCTTACTTTTATTTAATTTCAGGACATTAATTTTAGAATATTTCATGGTGTATGAAGATCATACTGCAGTTCTACAATATTACAATTAGTCAGTACTTAGCGTCCACAGATCTAGTTCCTCCTCCAAATCATTACTGAAGATACTGACATCAATGGAAAAAGAGGTCCTATTTGAGAATCCGAATAGATTTCTTCACTCAGTTTTATAATGAATTATGTATATTAAAACAGGGATTCTATTCTTCTGCATACCTACTTACTACACAAAGTATTAGAAAGCATTTTGAAGAGCATTAACACAAACCAGGAGCATAAATTTTATTCAAAATACAAATCTGAAGAATTCTATCTAGTTTTAAAATTTTGAGTTTCTAAAGTTTACCCAAGAATCTTACTGTTGTGGTCTTAACATAACAGATATGCAGTAATTACTAATAATAAGATTAACAGAAAACCAAAAAATTAATAAGGATTCTAGCTGCAATTCAGAAAGCTGTAACTAGGAACCTACCTATTAATGATGGTATTTGTAAACTAGAAGTATTTGAATAATTCCCCTTCTCTTCTTTCAGATCCTAACAACAGTTACAGGCGCAATCTGGTGATATATTTGAAAAGGATGATGATTTAAATGCTAATAATTTCAGTGCAGACAATATGCATACAAGGAGCAGAACAAAACCCAAAGACAAAAAGTATATAAAAGGGAATTCAAAGACGAACAGTTAAAAAAGCAAACTAAATCAAACCTGGGCATAGGTAAGGGACAAGGGGCTGTACTGCACAGTGCATTAAAGACAGGACCATCGCAAAAGAAAACCAGGAGCAAGTAATTAAATTTGAAATAAGGTATTTGCCATTGTAAAGTGATGGGAATGTAAATTATAACAGCAATTATGTTTCACAACTTTTTAGGGGAAAGGAAGATGATGAGTGTATTTGATTTTCAGGATAGTCAAATAAAAGTACATTTCAGAAACTGAGCTGTGAACTGATACAGTCAGACCAGCAAGAAAGAAAAAAAAAAAGGGGGGGGGGGAAGAGACATGAATTTGGAAACACAAGCAGGATTTGGACACAGTTTGGATGTACTAAGCAAGAAGGAGAAAGTGTAAATAAGCCACACTCAGAGGATGCTTGATTGATGGGAGAGAGGATTCCAGACAGCAGGGAAATGGAAGAGGCTTCAGATCCATATCGCAGATCATCCTGGCAATGCTGTGCTTAGTGTTCAGACCGAGCTCCTCAGGATTCTTCAAAATGAGGTAGTCCAGACATTCATAATATACATATACAGCAAATTGGTTGTTAGAAGTCAAAGTTACCAATCAGATCGAAAAGGCAAAAGGCAAACATTTTCTTGCCAGCTCTGAGAGAGCATGATTAGCCGGAGTATAGCACTGAAAATCACTTTGTTTAGCTACTGCGTGAACTGTGTTTAACCAAGTTGCTTCTGAGAAGTCTGATTTTAATAGTTTTTGCTTGTTCTTGGCAGTTATCCTAGCCATCCCAGGCAAACAGACTGTGTTCTGTGCAGGGTATATCTCATGAATAGCCATGGATTTTTCACAGAAGCTGTTTATGTCATTTAAACAATATACTGAAGACATAGAATCAGATGCAAGATGCTCTGGTATAAAAAAAGCTACATAACCAAATGAAAAGGACCAATGTGCCAAGTCTAATAACTTCCTCTTACCAGATGCCAGTTACATATTTACATGCACAGATATTTTGTACCTAATTGCTATAGTAAAGAATTAATTTTCTTTAGAAATCCAAATTCAAAAAGAAAAAATAAATTTAGAGACTGTAAGCATCCTGTCCTCAGAAGAAAAAAAGATTACAAACATCCTCAGAACTCTTGACAAAATTTAAACACTCAGATGATTTCATGGGCTTCAACTCTTCTACTTTTTCAGCACTGTATTCATTAAATATGGTCATTCTGCAACCAAGACTCTCTGTGTGGCTAAAAGACATTCTTTCTAGAAGAAATTGCTGAAGTAATGCTAAAAGCAATTAAACCCAGAGGGTGTGTAAAGACAGAAGATCTGAAAGTCATTTACTGAAAATAGTTATCTCTGTCTGGGTTCCTTAAACAGTCATTGAAACATGCTGAGACTTTTTTTTTTTTATTTCTTTCTCCTAACTTACTCCCTGTCCATTGATTGTTTTCAGGTAGTCTGTCATTCATAAGACTGCAAAAATTTACCAAGAAGTGTTCCGTAATGTGCATGTTAACTCCATAACAGGAGGAGTTATAATAAGAAGTATGTTAAGTATTGCAATGAAAACATTTCCCCTTCCCTGCTCCACTTGCACTGTAATAAGGTTTTAGATGAACATAGTTTTAGTAAAAATATACATTTTCTAAAAAACCGCAGATCTTGAAATAATGTTTTGATTTGGTATATGGCTCCATGTTTTAAAAACATTCCCTGCTGTGCATTGCACACTATTTACAAATGATACAAAACGTGAATTATTGTACACTTCTCACAGAACTAGACTGATATAACATAATCATAGAATCATAGAATGGTTTAGGTTGGAAAGGACCTTGAAGATCATCGAGTTCCAACCCCCCTGCCACAGGCAGGGACACCTCCCACTAGACCAGGTTGCCCAAGGCCACGTCCAGCCTGGCCTTGAACATGCCCTAGTAAAAAGTCCTTCCCCAGCTCTCCTGTAGGCTCCCTTTAGGTACTGGAAGGCCTAAGATCTCCCCGGAGCCTTCTTTACTCCAGGCTGAACAGCCCCAGCTCTCTCAGCCTCTCCTCATAGGAGAGGTGTTCCAGCCCTTGGACGATCCTTGTGGCTCTCCTCTGGACACACTCCAGCAGGTCCATGTCATTCTTAATGTTGGGGACTCCAGATCCGGGTGCAGTACTCCAGGTGGGGTCTCATAAGAGTGGAGTAGAGGGGCAGAACCACCTCCTTTGACCTGCTGGCCATACGTTTGATGCAGCCCAGGATACGGATGGCCTTCTGAGCTGCAAGCGCACATTGCTGCCTGACGTTGAGCTCCTCATCCACCAACACACCCAAGTCCTTCTCCTCAGGGCTGCTCTCGATCCATTCCCCACTGAGCCTGTATTTGTGCTTGGGATTGTCCCGATCCAGATGTAGTACCTTGCCCTTGGCCTTGTTGAACTTCATGAGGTTGGCTTGGGCCCACCTCTCCAGCCTGTCCAGGTCCCTCTGGATGGCATCCCTCCCCTCCAGCGTGTCTACCTCACCAAACAGCTTGGTATCATTGGCAAACTTGTTTGAGAGGGTGTTCTCAACCCCACTGTCCATGTCCATGACAAAGATGTTGAATAGTACGGGTCCCAGTACTGACCCCTGAGGAACGCCACTCTTCACTGGTCTCCACTTGGACATCGAGCCGTTGACCACAACTCTTTGAGTGCAACCGTCCAGCCAGTTCTTTATCCACCGAGTGGTCCATTTGTCGAACCCATGTCTCTTCAACTTGGTGACCAGGATATCGTGTGGGACGGTGTCAAATGGTTTGTACAAGTCCAGGTAGACGACATTAGTTGCTCTTCCCTTGTCCACTGCCGCTGTAACCCCTTCGTAGAAGGCCACCGTATTTGTCAGGCATGACTTGCCCTTGGTGAAGCCGTGCTGGCTGTCACCAATCACCTTGTTTTCCATGTGCCTTAGCAGATTTTCCAGGAGGATCTGCTCCATGATCTTTCCAGGCACAGAGGTGAGACTGACAAGCCTGGAATTCCCTGGCTCTTCCTTCTTTCCCTTTTTGAAAATAGAGGTTATGTTTCCCCTTTTCCAGTTGGCAGGAACCTCGGCAGACTGCCATGACTTCTCAAATATGATGGCTAGTGGCTTAGCTACTTCATCTGCCAGTCCCCTCAGGACCCGCAGATGTATCTCATCAGGTCCCATTGACTTGTGCACCTTCAGGTTCCTCAGGTGGTCTCACACTTGATCTTCACCTACAGTGGGTGGTTCTCCACTTCCCCAATCCCCGCATTTGCATTCTGAGTCATGGGCAGTGCGGCTGCAGTCCTTGCCTGTGAAGACTGAGGCAAAAAAGTCATTGAGTACCTCAGCTCTGTCTCTGTCCCGGGTAACCAGCTCTTGCATTTCCTTCCGGAGAGGGCCAACGTTTTTCCTAGTCTTTCTTTTCTTGCTGACATACTAAAAGAAGGATTTTTTGTTTGTTTCAGTGTCCCTGGCCAGATTTAGTTCTATCTGGGCCTTAGCTTGTCTAACCCGATCCCTGGCTGCTCGAGCAATTCCTCTCCGGCTACCTGTCCCTATTTCCACTCCCTATAGGCCTCCTTTTTTGCTTTTGATCATGTGCAGGAGCTCCTTGTTCATCCATGCAGGCCTCCTGGCTTTTCTGCCTGCCTTCCTCTTTGTAGGGATGCATCACTCCTGAGCTTGGAGGAGGTGGTCCTTGAATATTAACCAACTGTCTTGGGCCCTTCTTCCCTGCAGCGCTTCATCCCATGGCACCATACCAAGCAGATTCTTCAAGAGGCCAAAGTCAGCTCTCCCAAAGTCAAGGGTGGTCAGTTTGCCGCGCACCTTCCTCGCTGCCTTGAGGATCTTGAACTCGACCATTTCATGGTCACTACAGCCCATGCTACCCTTGAGTTTGACACTCTACCAGCCCCTCCTTGTTGGTAAGAACAAGGTCCAGCATAGCTCCTCTCCTTGTTAGCTCCTCAAACACTTGGAGAAGGAAGCTGTCCTCAATGCAATCCAAGAACCTCCTGGATTGCCTATGCCCGGCTGTGTTACCCTTCCAACAGATGTCAGGGTGGTTGAAGTCACCCATGAAAACGAGGGTCTGTGAACGTGATGCTGCCCCTATCTGTCTATAGAGGGCTTCATCTGCTCGGTCTTCTTGGTCGGGTGGCCTGTAGCAGCCCCCCACTGTAATGTCCCCTGCTCCCAGTTTCCCTTTAATCCTGACCCATAGGCTCTCAGTTGGCTCTTTATCCATCCCTAGGCTGAGCTCCATGCATTCCAGCTGCTCGTTGACACATAAGGCAACACCGCCTCCTCGCTTCCCTTGCCTGTCTCTCCTGAAGAGCCTGTAGCCTTCCATGCCAAAACTCCAGTTGTAGGAGTCATCCCACCATGTTTCTATGATGCCAATGAGATCATAGCCTTGGAGGCGTGCACACATCTCTAGCTCCTCCTGTTTGTTCCCCAATATATACAAATATAACAATGTAATAAAATACTTATTTATGATTTTGTCACTCTTACTTTCAAAATATTTAGAATAACATTAATCTTAAGCTTGTCAGTCCACAATTCTTCATTTAGCAGTTATTTTACGCTTAATACAATGTTTCATGCCATCTGCAAGATTATTGATAAAACTTCAAGGTTTGTGACAGAGAAGACAAGATCCAGTAAACAAGCTTTATGAACACTTAAAGGAACCACAACAACAAATCATTCAAAAGTACGCAGCCCTTGAAGAACACATTAGCCAGTAACGTAATTATGGTATGAACAGACATACCCTGGGAGCAAAAAGAGTAAGGAGATTCCATTCTATTACAATTTTATTATATATGATAATATATTTTACGTATACTCTGTGCATAGCGTATAATCAAGTAAAATGAAAGATGATAGCATGTACAAAAAAAACCAAGATCATTACTATTATGGCCTGACTAGCTATATAAACAAAGACTTTAAAACAGCATCCTTTTCCAATTTAAAATAAACTGGAACATGATCTAAAATATGAACTTTGCATTGAAAACAAAACCATTTAATGGTTACAATAATTCTTTTTGAAGATGGCAGAAGGATGGATTGAGGTTTGATTTTGATACTTTTTCAAGTTTTACTTCTGGTTGGGAATCAGAATGTTGAATTTGAAATCTAAAAGTACTTTGCAGATGAAAAAAAAATCATTATTTATCAGGAAATTTAAATGAATATAATTGAAGAAAAAAATTTTGGGACCAAAGAAAACTTTATATAAGCCCAATGTTTCCATATGCATATGAGCTGCTATAACATTCTAGATTCCCGGGTTAGCTATGCTGATGAGAACTGAAATACATATATAGCCTCTATTCTGTTCCTTCCCTTCCCACACATGCATAGAAGAGTTTAACTTTGCTATATAAGTTCCACAAAGTTTTTCCATTCAAAAATACCCCGAAATGAAATTGGCTGAAGAAAAACACCAAAGCCCCCTACACAAAACAAACAAAAAAGGACACCCCCCAAAAAAAACCCTGAAGAGCTTGCAAAAAACTCATTGAATTGCTTTTTATTTATTACAATAGCCTCAAAGTATTTAATATTCCAAACTCATCCAGAATTATTTACACATTTATTTATTAAAATGTATTACTGGTAGTATTTTGCTTTATTGAAAAAAGGAATCTCATTAGCCTGATAATTTGCAGTCTTTTTATATCATCCAAAAGGCACATGAACTGCAGAAACATAATTTTGAATTCTTTCATCCACTGACAGACTTACCTTTTCTGTGGACTAGGAAGATTTTTTAACCTGATATGATGGCTGAGAACAACTTCCTTCTAACAGAGCAAATCTGGTTATTTAAAAAATGCAAAACAGATAGAAAATTTATAACTCAGTGCAAAATAGACAGCAATTGCTAAGCATTAATAGCAAAAAGCACCGAACCTATCTAAAGGGCAGAATGGCTGGATGTTAAGGAAAAAAAATCCTAGGGCTCTGCCCCATTTACTTGTGTATTTTATGTGTTAAAATTAACACTGAAAATATGTTCTAAATCAAATCCAAATTCTGAATTTGTTTTATATTGTACTTAGCCATCAGCTGCAATAATAAGAGTATTGTTCTGCTAGAATGAATTATGGCTTTCTGAAGCTATTTGAGAAGAGAATACTGTATGCCTGGTATGTTCAAGGTGGTCTTTGTAGTACGTAAGAGCAGCTTTTCTTCTTTAGTCATTGATGAAATTGCGCTCAATGGTAATTTTAAAAAGAGCTCTACAAGTATAAATAGAGAGCCAGTATCTATTATTCAGTCCTAGCTTTCTTTCATGTTGTTAAGGTATTTATTTTCTAAATGTTTGCCTACTAACCAATTCATACTTCTCTATGAATGTGACATGTGAACATCTGGATGCAGAAATACCATTGGCTAATGAAAGTACTTTTAGTAAGCAAGGTTTATTGCTATTTTTCAAGTGTTCTCTATTTATAAAGAACATTACAGTATAAACATATGGTTGTGTCTTAAAGAACAAGTAAAAGATCAAACTAGTTTGCGAGGAATAGCACCTATCTTGCTCAGAATTTGTATTTTGTAAAACAAAGGTAACAGAGGACCATATGGAAACCCATGAGAGAATAAAAATGCAAGTAAACTTAGTGAGAGATGAGGGAAACATACAACACATTTCCATACCAGTAATACTGGCAGTATTCACTCAATCTCTACATATCAGAAAACCAACACAATTTGAAAGAAATAGCAAGAATGACAAGTTGCTAAAAATTAAAATGAGTCAGAAGTCTTAGAATATGTGTTTTGGAGAAAATGTCAATAATACAAGATGGAATTTGTGTCCATGGATTTGTGTTACTTGTGATAAGTACAGCTTTATCACATGTAAGCGCAGCATTCTCACCAGTTGATTGACTAACCAGAGAAGGCAGTTACACTGGGTAACAGCTAAGGATTGTAACTTATATTGTAACTTGAAATTATAACCACTGTCTCTACAATGGGAGATATTTCCATTCAGAAATATCATTAAATGAAATACGCTTAAGCAAAAACAAACAAAAAACCCCTAGGCCCTACCCATTTTTCTTCTATGACAGTTTCATGTTTTGAGATTTGTCCTGGAAATGTGTATGTATTATATTTTAAAACAGAAACAATTATGAAATCTTCTTATGATGACTGCTTCTGTCTCTGCCTAATCACATAGCCAGAGATTTCTCCTAACCTCTATGAAATTTGATGTTGCTGTTTATTTTTGATACTTATTATTTAATTTTTAAAACTTATTTTTTTAGTTATTATTCAAGATGTTTGTTTTGTTCTAAGAGACGTGTTTAGAATTGGTGTGTCATAAGCAACCTGTTCAAAGCTGGCCACAAAGCAGTGATATTTACTTTCTCTGACAATATCTTTAAAATTTATAAATAAAATTCAAATAACAGCACAGAAGAAATAATTACTAGTATTCCTGAAATAATAAGTAGTTACATCAGTTCCTATCATGGCTGATCTAAGCATGGAAGATTTTAAAATACAATCAATCCAAATGATTAACTGACATACAAGTGAAACAGGAACAACCTTTGGAGGACTCCAAGGTACAGGTCTTGCATCTTTTTTTTTATTTTGTGTTTACAACTGAAAACTATCTGCTTACTATTTGCATGATGTACTTTATTTTTCCACCCTAAAGTCAAATCTATTTTCTTAAATCTTGCAAATTTTCAAACAATTTAACAAATTTCTCTTCTCCTACCCAGTTCATTCTCTGTTGCTATTTGTATAAATTGATTTTATTCCAGTGACCCTGCCTGTCAGTCCTTGATATCTTGTCTGATTTTAATTTCATTGGCTCAGCAAATTATCTACGTGTTGACAGTTGTGGAAGGCACAAGCCTCAATGCTTTTGGAGTCTTTCATTTTAGGTAAGTGATAGACGTTTACTCCGAGACAGTCATCACTGCAGATAAATGATTACATCTCTCTAAGGAAAAGTATCTCTCTAAAAAGCTTTTTTCTGATACTTAGAAAATTTCTTCCTCTTTCCTTCTGATTATTTTTCTCTCTTTCTCACATTCTCTTTTCAATAGCCACGTTTTAAAATGGTAAAGGAAAAAAGGAATATGTTCTTTGTTATTCTACTCCTTTTCTGCTCTAGAGACAATACTTTTTTTCTTAGGGACTGACCGAATAGCAGAGGAAAAAATGGATCCTTAGCAATTAAATGAAATCAAGATGTTGAAAAAGCGGGAAAGCATCCTTTTTGTGTTTTTAAAATAATTTCCCATAAATACCTATATCCTTGAGTCTATTTCCTAGACTTTCGTAAAAGGCTATATTAAGCAAAAATGATACTTTTCAAGGAAACAATATAGCTCGATCTTAAGGTCTCCCCCACCTTTTTTAAATTATATTTTTCTGAGAATTTTAACTTCTATTTCCTGCATACCTCTCTTGGATTCTTAACTCAATGAAGCACTATTAATCATGCCTTGATTTTTGACAAGTTAATGATGCTCTTGCATTTGTGGTTTTCTCTTATGTTCCTTTCCAGAGAAAAAAGTAGACTCTACCTACAGGAGTAAGGCTAAGGCTAAGGTTTTCCAAGTGAATGAGTCACACTGAAAATAATCTTTGGATATTTTGGTCATTCTCACTCTTTCTTCCAGTAAAAGGGATAAATACCCAAACCCAGAAGTATTTTATTCTATAGGAAATTCTTCAGGTAAAGCAGACATGGATCTTAGCACCATTCTAGTGTAAATTTTACTGACAAGACTGCATTATTTGTGCAAATGTTTTCGAAAGTTACCCTTGCTATTTGTAGTGCATTTTCATCCCACTCCTAACAAATGAGACTCCTGAATTTCAGTTAATCTTTTGCCTCGACAGACACTCTTAAATGAGACTCAGTTGAGTAGGCATTGTAATTGCTGAGAAAAAGGACTGACTTGCCAACAAAGAAAGAGGTTATACTGGAATTATTGATAAAATGTAGACCAATAGTTCTTCTAAATCCTCAATAAAGCAGCACAGCAGTAAACAGGCTAGCAAAAGTCCGTGTCTTGTTCTTCACTTATCCACCTTCAGCAAAGTAACAGAATCCACAGCATTAGCAATTTGAAATAGGAGAGAAGCAAAGCTGAGCTCAGCTGGAAGAAGAAATTTTGGCTTCTATTTGGTTTTGGTTTTCTTCACTGGCTGTTTTTCTGCACTTCATAAAAATAATATCATACTTCTTTCATATTACCAAATCAAATAAGCATTGTACAGCAGGGCTCTTTGAATTGGCTGTAAAATATACTGTTCATGATGCTTCAGTACAGATACTAAGTGAGAAGATACAGAAGATCTCAAAGAAACACAGTCTTTCTTTACTTCCTAGTAAACCTTTAACTTCAAATGGTGACACTTTTTTAGGTTCACAGTAAGGGGTATTTACGATATCCAAAAGCTTTTTATACATTAGAATATTATCCAGTACTTTACTACCATTCCTAATGCTTACATTCACCTTCTGTTCCTGAGCATCTCCTGTAACTGGAGAGAGTTGTTTCAAACAAAAAACTGACTGTGGATATCCTGAATGGATATTAAAGACCACAAATAATTTGAAATCTTATTAGACATTAGACAGTATTAACATTCTTATAAAGTACATATGTTGTCTATTTCCAAATGTTGTTATTTTTTCTGGTTTCTAAATAAACCCTACTGCACAGCTATACTTAGCAAAGACAAGACTTACGCATTTTCCAATGAAATTTAATTGAAGATTTGTAACTTAATAATTAAACGTAGGTATTTGTTGTCACTGAGTGAAAGCAATGACATTCTTTAATATTCACTTGCTTCACTTGGAATGGTTTTAGTTCTCGGAAGTTCTTTGAATACTGACTCAAAGAAGTCAAACATCTCCTTTTCAGAATCCATAAGAGGTGAAATCATTATCTCTATGATTTTATTGAAGGTAATTATCTTTATTTTAATCCCCCTCCCCCCCAATGCTCCATAAACACCTTTTATAACATAAAACCATCTGTAATAAAATTTCCCATTTCCCCAATATATCAGCATTTTTCTACAAAATGAAAACAGCAAAGCTAGCTTGTCTTTCAAAAAATATTTTTCAATGTTTAGCCAAAATTCATTCTAAACGTATTAATGTATCTGTTCAGCTCTGAAAAAGTTTTATACACACAGAATCAATCCTCACATAATTATATAACAAGCAATTAATTTCCTGTTAAACTGGCCAAAAAATTGCCTAGATTTGGATGCCAGCATTCTACCATAACGTATTGTTTAGGAAACCACAACAATAACAGAAAAAAACTCCTCTTCAAGAGTCAGTTAAGCCAAATGATTAAACATAGCTTTGCCTACCCATATCTTCCTGTTGAATCCAACAACAGTTATTTGCAGATATTTAACTGTAATTACGATTTGTATTGTTATTTATATTGTTACCAAGATGTAAAAGTTACTTATCATAAGATTCATAAGCCTAATGAAACATATACCTATATTCAAACTAGGTAAACGACATTGCTATCATATAAACATATTTGTAAAATGAAAGCATTCTTATACTTACTCTTTATAATGGATGCTGAAATTTAAGTTACTGTTATTGAATATACTTTTTTTGTAAGCACAGAAAACATTTACGTTCTATTTCTACATGACAATTTATATGGAACCAATTCATATACTGAAAACTACAGAGACCATAGGATTTTAAGAACAGGTGAGTATTTGCATAGGGACATAATAAATTCAATCTAACAATTCTAATAAAAATACCAGTTAATTGAATTCTGTTGCCTAGTATTCTCACAGTACTTAAATCTTTTGAAAACACATTAAAACTACCAAACTAAAAGAACAGCAGTATCAAACAGCAATAATTTTTAACCAAATGCCTGCTGCTGCTTTTATGACATTCCACGTTTCATCATTATAGACTGACTTAAAAACTTGGATTATTGCAGCAGCTTTAATAAGTAGAATTGAAGTGGTAGACTGTTGCCCACAAATCACATACCGCTTTAACAACAGTATACATTTTAGATTTCTCACCTTGTCAATCATTTTACGGGCTTCCATTTCTTCAGAATTGGGATTTTCCAACTCAATAGTGTAAGTACCTTTGTCACTCTGGTCATCCTCATTGTCCTTTTCAGTAGCAGCAGAAATATGTTGGCTTTTCAACTTTTTGTCCATGTCCTGGTTCTGACTAGGCCTATGGCCAAGGCTTCCCGAACTCCTTAACAATGCAGCCTGTAAGACAGGTAATGCAGCAGAGGGTTCTTCTGATTTTTGTTTTAGAAGTTTTGCATGAACACCATGTACTGCTCTGTGATGCGATGAGCTGGCTTGCACAGATGATGGGACTGCTTTCTCTCCTGACGTAGGTTTCACTCTTTCAGCTCGTGCATGAGGTGTTGGAGATGGAGATTCTGGGCACAGAGCTCCTACATTCTGAGAAAAAGAGTAAGAACGTCTCTTTCGAGGATGGTCTTCATCAAAAAACTCAATCATAAAGGCAGTCTGACTCAAACCGGCTTGCTCTTGCTGCTTTTCCATGGAATGGACTTTCTGGTGTGACTTTTTCAGCTCTGTATGATGATGCCTTAAGTGTTCTTCAAGTGCTGCCCGCTTACTGTAATGCCGGTGTGCACCAGCATTTTCTGAATCACTTTGCGTACCATCATCATGCTTATTCCCTACAAGCAAAGCAAAAGAATATATAGCACAACAAAACAAAGAAAGAACTCCAAACCCCAACCCAACACATACAAAAGAAACTGGCAAACTAAGAAAGAATTTCAAATTGGTTTTCTGTTTATACTCCAACAGCTTTCAGTACCTGGCTCTGCAAATTTTGTACAGCTCCTGGTAATGCATTCAACTCGCTACGAGTCAAACAACGAAACACTTTATAAGCTGATCAGTAACAGCAGTGCATTTGAATTACCTTTTCCATCAACATTCTCATCTGTGAATACCTATCAGTGACTTACAAGAGACAGTATTTTACCAACTGTACTATAGTATGTTTCCCAATTATATTAATTTTGTTACACAGCCAGTTGATTACAAATGACTACCGAAACGTTCTAGGGAAGGTTAAGAGGAAAAAGAAACCCCTAAAATAGTCCTTCTGGTAGCTGAAAATACCCACTGAGAGCCACAGCTCGTATTGTTGGATTCCTCACACAATTACAACAGTTTATCATGAAAAATGTCTACAGAAAATTGGAATGAATTCTTTATTACTCCTTCCAAGAAATACAATGAGTTTTTCCATCATTCACTCCCTCAGCATCTGTATGCATGTAAAATGGTTATTACACATTCATTCCACAAGCTACTTTAAGATTTATGAATAAGAATTAAATATTTAATAAATCATATATATGCATATAAATATACTTTGTAATGATACCTGAAAATGCACGGAAGTCTGGATACTCATACACAGTAAGTCACATTTAACACAGAGCAACTTGTGTACAGTGAAAGTGTCTACACTTTTAAGTTTTAGCTCAGTTCCTGGGAAGGAAAAGTTTTACCTTCTATGAACTCTTTTGGATCAAGTCTTACTTGTGTGTACATAGAATGTACAACTTTTTTTTTTTTTTAAGGTCTTTTCATTTACGTAGTTAGGTTAAGCAGCTACTATTCAGTTAAATAGTAATCACATATTGGGAAACTTTACTTATCAGACTAATGGCACTGAATACACAGCTAAAATCCTAATTTACATTCCTGTTTGTCACCTATTTGTACAGTGCCTATGAAAACAATGTGATGGTTCATATACTTCCAAATAATAACAATAAATATCAACACTACAGTGAAAATCATACAACATAATTTTATCAGTGTGACTTCAATACAGGATATTGTAAGAAAAAGCTGAAAATTATTATTATTTTTAAATCAAACTTTCAAAGTGGCTAAGTATATTCTCTACCTTTACTATTTGAAAATGTACAAGTAATGAGTGATAATACAAACATATCTGAATTTTGTAAGCTTCTGTGATCTTTATTATGGTCATATGCACACCATAATTTACACCTCTCAGATGAAAATTTTTCAAATTTTGAGCAGTTTCTGCCAGGAAAAGGCTAAGGCCTTGTAAACAAAGCCCTTCCTATTTATCAAAGTGATATGGCAAATATTTTAAAGAATGTTCATGAATATAATACTGTATCGTGAAGAGCAAAGAATGCTCTGTTATATACTCTAGAAGAAATATTATGCTATTATCTTAATGCTAGTACATTGATATGATTCTGTTTTCAAAATTTTATTTTTTAGCTTAATTTGGAAGAGTCAGCCTTAAAAAACAAACTTTTGATCAGTAAGACAATGCACGTTGTACCCAGCTGGTTTAAGAGGTAGACATGATAATGTGGCAGAATCAAGAAAAATAGGAATTGCAGGGTTAGCCTGCTGCAATTAAAAATAGAAAATAAGAGACTTGAAAAAGTTCTTGAGAAGTTTTCATTCTGAAAGTTTGAATGTCACCAGAATCTTCATCTGAACATCTAAAATACTTTCTTCTCTATTCTGCTAAGCGGTATCCAAAAGAAAATATACTTTTCACACTTAACATTTGATTCAATTTTATTTGAACGGTCATTGTCTGCAGTAAATGAACACCTGGAATGCCATTCAACAGCAGCATTCTTATAAATACAACATTCTGCAAGCTTAGTATGGAAATTGAAGCTCTTAGTCTATTTCAGATTCCTGACTCAAACTTGACTCCATCATACATGATCGATTTAAGCAGAATACCTATATGATGTATTCTTTGCCATAAATTATTTTCTTAGAGCAAATGAATATTCGCAGAACATATGCTATTGGAAGAGTTGCTAAAAGCATAATTTGAACTTCAGAGCTTTGATTCTAAAAAGCAATTCAGCTTTTAAAAGTAATGCATGGGAAAAAGTGAAATATATTAAGTTTAAGGTTTGGGTTTTTTCCTTTTCCCTTTCAAGATCAAGGTTTTAAATACCTGATGTTTTCAGCTGTACTAGAATATGTCCAATTAGTATATTTATTGTAAGATGATTTAGGATTTGGTCTTCTATCCTCTTTTTTAAGACTTAATACTGCAATAAAATTTCCCAGCACAGATCCTTGCACACATGTGGAGTATCTGTGGTTTCAAATGAACTCCACAAGGGCTCAGGGATCCACTCACTGGATGCTGGTGAGGAATGGTTGCTTTCAAAAAATAAGCATAGCTGGAATTATTCACTTTACCTTTCAGTCTCTTCAAGTACACTGGAACATCACTCTTAATACTTTTGGAATCCTCCTCTGTTGGTTCCCATATCATTCTAGGAGGATTGTTCTGTGCTAGCCAATCTGCTACTTTGCTCTCTGCAGCCATCATCACCGTTTGAAGCCCAGGCAGGTCCTGACCACTGGAGGAAGAAGGCTTTTTTGACTTGTGACGCTGTTCCGCTGTGAATTTTGTCACGTGATCTTTGATTGTTACTTTTCCTGGAGTATTGTCATCAAATTCAATGGTAAAGGAAGCATGCCCTGCACCTGCTGCATGGGAGCTTTGGGTGTCTTTTGTTGGAATTTCATGAATAGTGCTCTCTGCTACCTGCGAAGGTTGCTGAAATTCTTTTGTAGGGATTTCAAAATAACTTGGCTCCCTACAGAAAGGATAAAGTTCTTCACTTGCAGCTGCAGATTGCTCCTCAGCTTGCTTGGCATCTGTACTGCATCCTATTAAGAAAAATAAAAAATAGATTTCACAATACTTGGGAACTTCAGGTTCTTCAAGAAGTTTCAGAACTCCTGTAAAGGCCACTTGAGTAATTTCTGGAATAAACAGTAAGATTGTCGAGAAGATTGCGCAATGTAGTTCTGGAAAAATACTTCCAGAATTACATATAAGAATTATTGCTAAAAAGACAGCACGAGCTTTGGCTGTATGGATTGTGAAGTGGCAAAAAGCTCACTTAGAGTTTGTCAAAGGAAATTTGCATTCCAAAAATTTTTAGATGATGTAAAGGTCAGATGAGTTATTAGCACATGGAAAACGGGGAAATCACATTAGAGAAATAGTTGAGATGACCATTATTGCAATTCCAATCCATTGGAAAAACATAAAATCAAGGTGCTCCCAAAACAAGTGCTACTGATCTGGCTTTCATCTCCTGCAGTGGATAACTTGTTTAATTCTGTTTGGTAAAATTCTTAGGAAAAACAATTCACACATTAATGCAAGATAACCATTAATTCTGGCTAGAAAAGTTTAATAGTGATAAGCATTGGGAAGTGTTTCGGAATTCAAACACTTTATGTCTCTACAAAAGATAAAACCAAAGAATTGAGCTAAATCCGACTGTTGTCGGCTCTTATTTTACTTGTTTCCATAATTTGTAGATGAACAAAAAAAGCAACAATAGCTGGAAGCATGCAGAACGATACCAAACCATGCTCTAACTGGGTAAAGAAACCAGAATGTGGAAAAAGCATGGGGTAGTAATTGAAAGTCCCACTGTACAGCCTGAAGGAAGGTTAAAGCTTCTTGGGGCTGCTAGCAAAGCTACCAATGTGCCTTTAAGAAAACAAACCTTCTGGTTGCATTTCATGAACTAGTAAGCTAGCCAGAATATCTGGTGTAGAGATGTGCTATAAGCAACAGATGCTTGAGATGTTAGTAGCAATGGCAAGTTACATTCCAGAAAAAGAATTCTGAATAGTTCCTATGTGATTTATCATGAATCACATTAAGATGTTTAAGAAATCATTTGAGGTTGCCAAGTAAAGGAATAAGAATGCAATTAATAGATTTCTGGCGCTAAAAATAGCCACACTATATCCGCTGACAGAGTTAACATTTGTGTATGAAACTATTATGCAATCAGGTAGCAATAGCAACATTTATACTGGAGTCAGGAGTCTAAGGGGTAAAGGATGCAGGCCGGCATAATGTGCCTATGCCATTCTTCACAAACACATGCTTCTTGTGAAGATTTAGTAAAAAGTTAAAAATTAAAAAAGGACGGTAGTTTGATACAGAGAAATAGAACTAATTAAAGGAGAGCATAATAGCTGGAGAAGTTAAAAACTGAATAACATTATGGAGTGATAACAAAAATAGTACACATTGTCTGTTATTGCCATGCTTGGATACCAACGGGATAAAATAACTCTGATGCAGGTAACACAGCTTTTTGTAATTTATTTTATCTAAAAGTAGCTGATACAAACACTAAAGATGTTCAGAATTCAGACAGTTTTTTGCACTGTGCTGTTGCATTCCAAGAATACCCTGACTAATGCTTTTCACTGCACTGGCAGCTACCTCATCTCTGTGGGTCAGCTTTCAGGCACTACAACAGCAACTCACTACTCCCCTTCCTGCGAAACAGAAGGTTTTTTTTAGTCTCCTTCCTGAAAACACCTATGCCAGCAGACAACCAATACAGAATGAATCTATTTTACTGATGCAAAGGTCATTAAAAAACCTTCTATGTTTAGACAGAAAATACACAGAAATAAACAAAAGTCACACTTTGCAGCTACTAGATCTTAGGTAAACTACTGTCACTCCCTGTTTGCTTCATCCAGTTAACAAGCTGGAATGGATCAAGCTCTAGTAGGATCAAATCTAGAGCCAGGATCCTTACAGTAGGCAAGACTATCATTGAACAGGAGAGCAACCCACCAGGGAGCCAGTTCATAGGTACCTTATTTCTTTCCCCTGTGGTTCTACTCAGAGCTTCAAGCCTACAATTTAATGCAATTCCATCACAAATAATTAAGCAAGATATAGTGTGCAATGGTCCTTTAAAAGATAACTGGCTGATACAGTATGTTTTGAGAAACATTCCTACTTTTGGGCCAGGCAAGAGCAATCTACCAGCCACATAAACAGTATTTTTCAGTAAACATGAAATAACTGCTTCATCACCATCTTTTGAAAATTATAAGACTGTAGTCAAACTGTATCAGATGTGTGGTAGGCTTAGGATGAGGGGATCTATAATACTGTCTTGTCAGCATAGGCAGACAACTTCATAATGTGAAACGTGCCTGCACCAAATTTAACGTTTGAAATCAACTGTTTATTCTCTAATGATACGCACAGTACTTGATTCTAATATTGTTGATTAAACACCTGCTATAATATAATTTGAATCTAAATTATGACAGTTTAATCAAAATAAGTGAGAAACTAAACTACAACTAAATTGTAAATTTTTCTAAACTAGAAAAATTCTTAGAAATGATACAATGAAAAATATCTGAAGTACAAGTTAATTTTAATTACTTAAAAAGGCTATTTTCAGTCTGAAGTACTTGCATTTTAAGAAGAGTTAAATACATCAGAATTGACTAGAGCAAGGAATTGAAAACAATGAGGAAACAAAAAAATTAATATAGATTCTGATCTGAACCACTCTTTGGAATTTTTCACCCAAATTCTAAATGCAAGTCCTTACAGCTTTCTAAATATTACAGAGAGTGATCTATAAAATAGCCTTACCTTTGAAATCCTATTAAAAAAGTCATCTGCCAAGATGAAGGAAATTATGTATCAGACTACATAGAGATAGCTTTCAGATAAAACCCTCAAGAAAATACTGAAGAATAGAGGTCATCACAGCTCTATAATTTTTAAACAGAACAAGCATAGTATCTGTAGAACAAAAAAGACAATTGTGTGGAACTGAAAGTGTGTTTTGGGAAAAAGAGGGGACAGACAGGTTGTGAACTGCAATCTCTTCAGGAACTGAAGAGATTTCTGAACTGACAAGGGTGAAAGGAAAGGGGCAGAAAAAGAACCAGGGTATCTAAAGAATGCACTCTCGTTCTACAAAGGTCTAGAGCTACAAGAGGCAACTGTGCAATAGTTTCTGCAAGGCAAGTAAGGAAGCAATAACTGTAGCTGCTACATAGGTGTAGTGAGACTGTTAATGGAATAATGAGTCTAGAGGAGACTAAGAGGGAAACTATGTAATATTTGGGAAATCATAGGCTTAACCAAATGGAGATTCAGGGAGATTCTTTACTAGAATAATCTTAGAGATGATCATCAGAAAAGCAACATTCATCTTGTGTCATTAGCAGAATTGATTTCACTTTCTAGGACTTAAGGGGGTTTTAAGTTTTGTTTCTTATTGTTACATACACAAATAGTCAGAATCTTAAAATTTTACTTGCCAACCTGGACAACAGATGTCATAGGTGTTCTGTGCTATTCAACACAATCTATCAGATATGCATGAAGTTGCCTGTGTATATGAGTATATTATCATCTGCAAATATAGGATGAAACCTCAGAAAATATTTTGCACAGCTTTCAGATTTTTTAGAAATCTTCTTTTTTTTTTTTTCTTTTTTTCTTTTTCCTGCCTTAAACATACATTTTTAAAAATAAAACTTGTAAAAGAAAATGACCTGGAATTTACAAAGCACTTCTTGAAAAAGTATCTGTAAACCTGCAGCAAAATATTTATTTGGAGAAGGTGTAAGAACCAGCCAAAATATCATATTTACACAATCCCCCAAAATATTCTTTATATGTTAGCTTTATATTTGGTACTGTGCAACGATATGTTTAAGGAAAAAAAAAAACTGGAAGCTACTGTTTTCAAATGCTTACTATAATTTCTTTTTTTCCTTTTTCTTTCTCTTCATGTTACTACTTTTTATTTCCCACTTACCTTCTAGGTTCTTTTTTTGCTTTATCGCTGAAGTATATTTTTCATTTGTTATTTAAAGACAAGATTGTGAAAAATACATGTAATGATTCCCCTAGTATTTATTAAGATGATCTTTGTCTTTTAATGTTATCATAACCTGTCTTATGAAGTAGTATGAAAATTGCTCTCTCTAAATAAAAATATAAAATAGTATTATAAAGAAAGCCCCACCTCTCATAATAAATCACTGAACTGCATGCTTTAAAGAAGGTGAAGTGAAAAAACTGCAAAACTAATCTTACTTAAATATATTGCTGTGGTGGCTCTAAAGTTCTGTAAGCTCCTCATGACACACTGTGTACGTTCGTTGCTGTAGCCTTGCAAAGCAAGCCTTATATATACAGAAATTGCACGTATTCCAGGCCAAAACTCAGTAAAATTCTAGAACAAACTTCTAGGAACTTTAATGTTAATACTAATGCTTACACACGTGTGTAACCTCCTACACATACTGATTACAGTGGTACTTTTAAAGTAACAGTCAGTCTGCTTTACCTTAAAATTATACCATTTCTTAGATGTAAGGAATATTTAAACTCATATCTTGAGTTTCCAATGCTGGAATTAAAAAAAATACTTCATGCCAACTGGGAAAAAAACACTTCAGATTCTTAGAGCCTGTTTAAAAATTGACTTCCACCTTTTCTTAGATTTCTGGTAAAGGCATTAATGATGTAAAATTCTACATCTACTACTGAGATGTAGCAGAGAATGCAGTTTTTGCTTTTCCAGGAAGTGAGAGTGTAACACATGGCAATAACAATAATTACACGTCTGGTAAACTTGCCGATAGCATGTAATTTTAACAGCTGCAGCATAGATAAAGTCACACCATAGGTGTATATGCAACTATTCATTTTAACACAGACTCGTAGATCATTATCAGAGCAACATGCATGTCAAAAAAAAGCAGAAAGCTTTTTTGTTTTTAAAGTTTTGCAGGCTATTCTGCTCTGTTCGCAAATTATTTTCTATTAGTGAGTTTCAATTGTGACAGAAAGACAGTAACATTGAAATAATCTTATTAACTTGAGACTGTAAAGACTAATTGTCTATAGTCGGCTTAGCAGAAACAAATCTCCCATTTCAATCTCCTCATTAAACCTTGCCCCATCTGTTCTAATTCATGCCTTCTTTCTATTCAGTGAATAATCATGTACCAAATCATTAAAGCATGAAGCAGATACGTCATAGGATTTATCTGTTAAATGATATCAGGATTTATTGATTTGAGTTACTGAACAAAAAGTTTAAGAACTTACGTGTGTGAATTTACCTGTAATGTACTTACTTTTATGCGGTTTATATTAAGAAGCATGTTCCAAATTGGTGTTTTAAATGCTTAATACAATTTAGCCCATGAAAGAACAAATAACTGCATCTATCTTGAGTGTTTTTTATTAAAGTTCATTTTTATTTAAAAAACATCCAAACATGACAGTCTTGTGAAGTTTCCAATTTCCTTTCCTTTATGTTCCTTTATATTGATTTCCAATTATTATATTCATCTATGTTATAAAATCCAAACTCATGAAGAAAATACATACTAACTGGTTGAAAATTAATTTAATATTTTCACGGAATGTAATTGTAGGCCAAAGGGGCCAAAGCTTATGTCTCTATTTTGTAACTGTATGAAAACATTCCGGATATTTTTTTCAGTGTGCATCTACACAGACATAACTAGTGTTCCAAGATTGAGAAAATGTGTCCATAGAGGCAAATGTTAACTCTCACCTGGTCTGTCCTCTCAGGCTCTCTGTCAACTCTACTAAAAAACATCTACAAAAGTCGAAAGCCAGACTAGTAAAACACACGACTAATGTCTACTCAGAGATTAAATGATCAAGATAACAAAAACACTTTCTATACATGGGATTTTAGTTCCATATCCTCCCAAATTAGTTGTTTTGCAAAAATGTCAGGTTTCGGTTTTTGCCCAGTAGTGTCTTCTCATTTCACATAAGCTTTTCTTTAGTATGTGCTTATTCAAACTGAATTCCATTATTGCAGATGTATTAGTATTTCAGTTTGAGGAAATAGAAGCTATACCTACACTCTGCTTAGATTAATTCATGCTTAAACAACAACAACATAAACAAAAGGGACTTCTAACTTACATTGTACATTTAAAAAAATTAAATGTATTTGCCAAGAAGGCACTGGGTCCAAATTTTATTTTTATTTATTGTGTATGTATATGGAAAACAAACAAACAAAATCAGTTAGTGTAGAAAATATTAGTCCGTCTCCTCTATTGATAATTTACCTTATGATGACTTCACTAAGGCAAAGCACATCAAAATATTCCCATTGCTGACATTCTGTCTAGAACAAACATGGTTTTCATCTACTACTGAAACAAACTGCACCTCCTTGATTAGTTTGAGAGGAAGTTGAAACCTCATTTTTCTTTGAACTCAGGAACTAAGACAGAAGCACTGATCACATTCTGAAAAATCTCTTGGTAAAATAAATACAAGAGCATGTAAACCACTTGATGCAATATTGTTTCTGAAAAGCAATTTAAAATTAGAAAAAAATAAGAATAGGCATGCTACTAAACAGAAGCTGGAATCCTGTGTCATACTTTGTTAATAGCATGGCACCAAAAGCACAGACTTAAGGATGCTACTTTTTAATAATCCTATATTTAATATATGAAATATAATCCTATATTTAATAATCCTATATTTAATGAGGGCAAATAACATACATGTTTTTTAAATTAAAACAACGTAGATAGATACACATGAATATTAGAAGCTTAGAATTCATCTTTTTGTTATATTAGTTTGCTACAGACATCGGCATCTAAGCAATAAAACCACAAATATTAGAGACTTTACTGTCCCTGTTTTGGCATATACAGCAAGATACAGTCACGGGTTTCATAGGCAATAGTTAATGCTTCCTGTAATCTGGACAGCAAGGAGAATCATGTGGCTAGCAAGTCTATCAATGGCATGACTTGAAGGCAAGGACTTCTTTTTCTTTGTAACTGATGACATACGTGCTTTTTTTTCTTGTTGAAAAAAATCAATGTGGAACAACATCCAACAATCATTGTCTCTCATTATTATTGCCATTAGCAACAAAATTTGTTGTTCCTTAGAAATGCTTAAAAGTGTTTGAAGAACACATTTCTAGAGAAGATTTGAACTGCAGAGTTATAGATTACTAATGTAGGGCATTAAACCTGTAGTTAAAAAGCCTCCGTAGGAGCAGACAATAGCACACTACTCACACTGTATATAGTGAAGTTTTCAACCAAAAAAACAACCAAATAAGAAAGCATTCTATAATTGTACTGCATTATGATGCAGTTCTTTCATATGTGACAAAGTTGTTTAAGTTGCATAAAACCTGTCCTTAGTTTAAATATTTTCACCTAGTTTCTTTCTACTAGTCCAAATCTTAAGGGACTTACTTTACTGTGTTAGTTGTGACAACTTTAGACTAATATGAAAAAGATCATTAAAGGACAAAAAGTTACTCCAAAGATGTTGAGTTCATTACATTGAAGTATTAGTTTAGTTTGATTTTATATGTTTTTAGAGTTTACTCCAATTCATGAAAAATAGGATTCATGATAACCAAGGCAACTACTATTGCAGGAAGAGAGAAATTCCCACCTCCATTTAAGTACTTAAAAAACCCCGCAGACTTAAAATTCCTGGGCCTTAAATGCATGTCTAAACAGCTAAACAAACATGGTTTGATTTTGTCCTAACTTGAGTAAGTTTTAAGGTTATTATCTTTATTAGAATAGTAGTCACTTTATTTATATGCCTGATGATAGATTTAGAAGCCTAATTATAGACATTGAGATTTAGGTTTTGGCAATACATACTGTCTATAGACAAGCTAACTAGAAAAAAAAAAATCTGTATTATGGAGAAATAAACTTTAGTAGTTTATCTGTAGACTATGAAAATCTTTACTGCAAGAACCATGAAATGCAATTCCCACTAATGGAGCATTGCTGAATTACAGGAGAGAATGTTAGCATAGATCACCTTATATAGCTGGAAGTCAAATACAAAAATAATATATTGTCATTTATTTTTAGAAATTATTTTGATAAAATATCCCTATGCAATCTCTAACTTTGAGCATATAAAATGACAGATATGGATTAAATTGATAAATAAGACACACTGGTTCAGGTAATATTTTCTATACTTACTGATAACAAATTGTATTATATACTAGAAAACTGATACATTATATGTGAAATCTGTCTCTGGAAATTCATTATTCCTCACAGAATAAATTTTTTAAACTAACTTAATTTTAATAGACTTTCATCTGTACAAACTGCCTATGAAACTTTCAAACATTAATATCTGTTTAGTTCGCTAGTTAATAATATATGCACTTTACTAAGGAGCAAAACCCCCACAAAAATATGACAACAGACTTACCTGAAGCCCCCGTCTCATTAATTTTTTCTTCCTGCTTGCTATCTGGCTTACATCCGCTTTTTTCATCAGCTTCATCATCACCCCACCAGGCTGGCTGTCCATACAAAGGTGTCCCACGAGGCATGGCAGAAAGATCTATAAAATCAGCCCAAAGCACAGGAAATTACTTTTCTGTTTAGTTGTGATATTTAGTTTAAAATAACATGGAGAGAGAGTCATTTGCTTGGATTGTATCTCCTGGAAGCTGAAGTGAATTGGTTGCATGCATTTGCCTAAACACAAAACAAATCTGGAGGCTGGATAACTGATCTGGGTTCTAAATATAAGAGCTTACTAATGACCTGATCAAAACTTCTGGCACAAACGTTTATGCAAAGGCAGCTGACATCTCTTATTGTTGCCCTGATATATCTGTAAACATTATTTTCTGCTTTCAGTTTGAAGTCATCAGCATAGCAGTACATTCCTAAAAGCTGCCCACTGCTATTTCCATGAGAAGATTCTCACTTTTACCCACATTGACCTTTCAATGAAATCTGAACTCACTGCATGAAAAACTGATCAAATTTTGCAATGTTGCCAAGGTTCCAAATTGCTGACAGCTACTACACAGTGCTGAAAGTTACCTTGTGTAAAACTTTACTGAGCACAACCATTTTATTTTTTTTTTAAAAAGGTAATACTTAAATTACAGTACAATTAAAAATGCCATTTCTTATATAGGAAGTATACGCATGATTAAAAACACTTAAACGTAAATATTAAATAAGAAAAAAAAGAACATTGATATAATTAAGATTTCTACCTTGATGATAAATTAACTGTATTAGTTTTGACCTGATTCCTTGGAAGAATAGCTCGCCCTACTGAGATTCAGCTATTCTAATATACAAATGTTCTGAAGACACTTTAAACAGTCTTTATATAAAATAACACGATCTGTTCAAATCCAGCCTAGTAGCTTGTCTGTTACTTTGCCTATCATGAATTTTAACATTTTTATTCAGTGTTTTATTCACTGCAATTCCAAATACGATATAAAATTTCATAGCCATGCTAAAAGTTTCCACATGATTTAAAGATACTAAGGACTTCTTTTTTTAAACAGCGTTACACGTTAGTCAATACTGAATTGTTTTTAAAAACTTTATGGCTGATGCTTGCGGACTGAATTAGCAATAGTAAACAGCTATGCATATATACAGCAACAGTGAGAGAATCAATCTCCAAAAAGTTTGAGAGCTGTACTCAAATATAAATCTCTATTATTAACTTTGACCATTATTTTTGGAAGAGTGAAAAGAAAAATGGAAGATGATAACAAAAAAACCCCACTGTGCTATTTCATGAAAATTTAAGAGGACTCAAATGCTGAAAAGACACATTGAATAGGAAAGCTGAAGCACAGCTTTATGTAGGCTTTATGTACCCTTAACAGGATGCTAGATTAGCCAACAAAACAAACAGGTTAATTAGTTATACCACAGAATCCTACATGTAGCAAAAAGAACTCTTTGAAGCGTGTCTTCCAGAAGAATGGATTAAACCTAAACAAAACTGTACATCCTTGACCTAAGGAGTCAGATCTAGTCAACTCCATATTGAGGAAGCAACAATACCTGATTAATTTCTTGTTCTTGGGGTTATCTCCTGTAGTAACACGTAACACAGCAAGTTACTACAAGATAATTCCTATATGAACAATAAACTTTAGCAAGCCTCACACTGAAGTTAATACACCCGCAGAAGAGCCACCACGCCAAACTACATAAAAATGAAAGATGATGTAGAAACACCACCGAAGCTACAGTCTCTACATTTTTTTTTTATACTGCAATAGAACACCTGGCATTCATTGTTAAATGCATCACAATAGAACCTAATATTTATAAAGAAACAAAACCCCCACAAGTTTAGAAAGAAAAAAAATAATGGAAAAAAGTAGGAAAAAAAAAAAAGAAAGGGAAAAAAAAAACCAAGAGTGCAGGACAATGGTGGTGGTACAAAGCACAAACTGTACCTGAACAAATATTTTCAGATTTTCAGTTAACCTGCAAAAAAGAGCACACTTTCCTGCCACAAATATCGAAAGTTTGTGATTTTGGGAAAGATAAACACAAAAATCTGATAAATGCTGATTAAACGTCCCTTTGACATTTTCTTAACATGTGGATGCTACAGTAAAAAAGGCAGAAATTCAATTCTGAAAGTTATTAAAATATGTTTAAAATTTCACGTATGTGGAGTTTTTACATCTAGCTATAGAATTTCACAAGCATCCTAGCAAAGCAAATAAATATCCTTTACAAGTTCATGTGCTTCTGCAGCAAAAATGAACCTTACCCATTGATTTTTCTTCAGATTTCAGTGCTTCTGTAGTTTTGTGGTGAACTTCAGCTGTGGAGTCTGCTACCTTGGACTCTGAGCTTTTGGAGCTGGTTTGCTTCGACCCTTCTGCCTCTGAAGATTTTTGGGATAATTGGAGTTGGCTTGTGAATTTTTCATGCTACATGACATTAAATAGAGAAAAAAAAACACCCTCAAAGAGTGAAAAAACCCCTATGTTACCAATACACAATTACAGAGGAACATCTAGGAACTGCATGCTGTTACCTTAAGTGCTTCTTCAGGGACTCTCATCTCTCCCCTGACAACAGTAAAAAGATTAGTATGTAGGCAATGCTAAGGAAAATGCTGGAAAGATTTCTCGATTCACAAGAGGATTTTACAGAAAAGCAAGAGTTCTGCAGCCTATTCTTCCATTGGACACTTGTTCTACAAATATGTCACCATTAGGACTAGCATATACAATCATACTCATCAAAGCAAATGCGCAATACAATTATTTACTATTTGTAAATAGAACATTAGGTAGATACTTTACTGTTGCAAGAATACAAGTTCTCTTTTTTCATTTTGTAGTTTGCTGAGTAATTACTTGTAATCTCTACTTGTATACAATCTCATATGATACAATATTTGTATATTTGTCTCAGAGAAAAGTAATGTTACTTTGTGAAACCGAAGTTGCACATTAGGTTTAAAACAGTAATTAGAAATTGAGGTTTCTTGCAGTGAGAAACAATGAAATGTACTTTATCAATAGTTCTGATCAAGATACAGTATCCTGAAACATGCAGTTTTCTCTATGATAGTAGTGAAGTAGTAACAAGAGAAATCAATATTTCAAAGTTGCTTCTCAAATAGCATGAGAACTCTTCATTTAACACAACCATACTTTCAGCAAGAAAAGCGTGTCTGGGCATTGGGCGTTTTTATGACAAGGATATCATAGCCAAATCTCAATTTATCTTCTAACTTCAGAGTGATGTATGTCTGTTCTGGAATCCTCACATCATTCACGAATGTCTACAGAAATAAATGAGGACAGAAAGAGATATAGTTAAATTCCAAAATAATAAAATGACAAATCACTTAACTAATTTTATAACAAAGTTTTAACTAATTTTATAACAAAGTTTTCAGCACTGCAAATTTTCTACTGGAGAATTAAACTATAAGCTCAAATTGCTGCCTGCTTCACAAAATATTTCAAAAGAAAGGTTAAAGAGCAGTTGCCAACCAGGCTGCTGACATCATACTGGCCTTGAAAAGTTTCTTACAAGTTTAATCTTGTTAGCCGTATTTACTGAATCAATCGTTGATTAACATTCCCTCAAATTAGCACTTCCACTCATTACTTTTCTTGTAGTTTGCTTTTTCAGTCCAAATTAGCTGTCAGACTTGATTTATCATCATATTTGTACAGTATTTAACACTGGATATGAGAATTATGAGGTAGCTTATAATTTCTAAATATTGTCAAAGGACTTAAAGGAAAAATGGACCAAGTTAGTACATCTGAGTAACTCCAAATAGCAGTGATAAAGAATTCAATATATTGCAACTCTTGAAATAGTAGATGTAACAACATTTGTAAGCAGAAATAACATTATTACACCAGCCAGCAGCAAAGCAGAGCAAATTCCGTAGGCTTGACAATACCTTTTGAAAATTCAGTTATTGTACAATAAATAATCCTCTCTTTGAAACCACTGTTGGAAACATAGTTGGAGAAATCAGACAAGCTTTCAGTGATTTGGAGAAGGATTTATGTATCTGAAAGTTTTCCCAATTTCACCAGCCGAATCAGTAGACGCAGTACGGATTACCAATCACTCCAATATCAAGGTCCAGACTAAACCTAACAGCCAAAAATAGCAAGGAAGTTGCAAAAACATGCTGGCAAAAATTTCAAGACAACACCTGAGATATACAGAATGACTAATTACAGAGGCAGCAAGGAGGAAGAATAATACATGTTCAAGCCAAAATATACCTCAGAGATGTAATTTGGAAGAGTTGGAAAAGAATTTTATCCCTCTGGGAAAAAAATTAAATGACATAAACAGGGCTTGAGGTCAGATTATTTGAGCCCTAAAGAAAATTCTAGAAAGTCGCCTATATAAAATGCTAAAAGAAACAAGCCCTTGAAAGAACCGGTGGGAGGGGAGAAGTTTATTTCTTCATTGGAATCTTTAAAGACTGACTTACAGTCTTAGGAAGGTAGGCTGTTAGATACAAGCAACCTGCTGAGGTTGCTAACGTCAGCAATATTTGAAGTTGCGTGTGGTGACTTGAGATACCAGAAACCAAGGTTGGTAACACGCTAAGGTAGGACTGGGCATCAGGAGGTGAGAGTGCTCTCCTCACAACTTGCCATTTTGCTGTTGGAGGAGATGCTTAAACTTTCAGGTAGAGACTTCTCCAAGAACCTGCCACCTTGAATAGAATCGAACTGTATCAAATAGAATCATTCTGGTTAGAAGAGACCTTTAAGATTGCCAAGTCCAACTATTAATCTAGCACTGCCAAGTTACTACTAAACCATATCCCTACATCTACACCTCTATTAAATACTTCCAGGGATGGTGACTCCACCACTTCCCTGGGCAGCCTGTACCAATGCTTAACAACCATTTCAGTGGATAATTTTTTCCTAATATCCAATCTAAACCTACCCTGGTGCAACTTCTGGACATTACCTCTTGTCCTATCGCTTGTTACTTGGGAGAAGTGACAAACACCCACCTTGCTACAACCTCCTTTCAGGTAGTTGTAGAAACTGAGAAGGTCTCCCCTCAGCCTCCTTTCCTCCAGGCTAAACAACCCCAGTTCCCTCCGCTGTTCCTCATAAGACTTGTTCTCTAGACCCTTCACCAGCTTCATTGCCCTTCTCTGAACGTGCTCCAGCAACTCAATGTAGTGAGGGCCCCAGAACTGAACACAGTACTCGAGGTGTGGCCTCACCAGTACTGAGTACAGGGCGATGATTACTCCCCCAGTCCTGCTAGCCACACTATTCCTGATACAAGCCAGGATGCTATTGGCCTTCTTGGCCACCTGGGCACACTGTCAGCTCATAATTAGCTGGCTCTTGACCAAAACGCCCCCAGGTCTTTCTCCACTGGGTAGCTTTCGAGCCACTCTTCCCCAAGCCTGTAGCCTTGCACAGCATTGTTGTAACCCAAGTGCAGGACCTGGCGCTTGGCCTTGTTGAACCTCATACCATTGGCCTTGGCCCATCAGTCCAGCCTGTCCAGATCCCTCTGTATAACCCTCCTACCCTCAAGCAGATCAACACTCCTGCTCAACTTGGTGTCATCTGCAAACTTACTGAGGGTCCCTTCGATCCCCTTGTCCACATCATTGGTAAAGATATTAAAGAGAACTGAGTACTGAGCCCTGGGGAACACCACCTGTGACTCGCTGCCCACTGGATTTAACTCTATTCACCAGTTGGTGGCCAGTTGGCTGCCCCATGACAGCTCTCAAATTGACCCTCTTGCTCATCCCATGTCATACCACTGCTCTTGGAACTCTTCAAATTAGGCTGAATCCCTAACTGTGAAAGTGAATTGTTTCATAAACTGAATTTATTACCTTCAGGGAACTCTATATTGTCTCAGTATCTTCCAAATTCACTCAGTGATAAAGAAACATAAAAGGGTGAAGACATGTTTTTGTCTAGCAGAATAGAATACTAAGCTCTCTATTACAAAAACTAGAGATCAGGCTACAAAGAAAACAGTAAATGTAACTCTGCACAATATTTAAGACACTTTCAGAGTTACAGATCTTTGAAGAATCTGTCCACAGTGTGAGCTGACAAAGAACTTCTGCACAGCATCTTGCCTTAAACTATTCCTCAAGGCACAATTCAAATCTGCATTAAGAAGCTACAATTTACACTCCAAGTTCCTCTCCCCTATGTTTTCCCCTGGCTTTCTTGAACTCTTCCCTCTCCTTTTACCTGAAAAGAATGTAATTTCTGAACTTGTAAGAATGTAGCATGTTCCTTGTAAGAAATATGAATAATCAGTTGTACGTGATCAGTCTCTTGTTCCTTGGTGTTACTTCCTTCATCTTCTTTTAAACTCCAAAATGAAGCCTTAATTTAGGGCAAATTCAAGGCAAATAAAATATTTATGGTTTAGCTGGTATGAGACTGTTACATTATTTTATGAATTATTTATCAGTTGTATATTCTCCCATACCTCAAAGAATTTACAGCTTCTTGCTCATTTTTACTTTTTGTAACAACTTCACATTAATGCTGCAGATAGAAGATCCAGGGTGCCTTTCTGAAAGACGTTTACTACTGGTTTGTGTCTGTTTTGAGGACTCAAAATATTGCAACACCACAGGATCATCCTACTTCTAACTTAAGAATTCTACAACAACATGTACATGTTTCTAAGGAATGCAGCAGCTGAAATCTGCCAATTTTTAAGCACTTTGAAGTTAGGGACACACACACAAAAAATCTTGAATAATTAAGCCAGCCAAGAATCTGAATCTTTGCATACTTGCGTTGCTCATCTAAATCTATTACTACTAGATAAAATCTGGAAAGACAGAAACAATGTCCTTCCTCAAAATTGTAATTGGATCTTCTATTTTCTTTTTCTAAATGAAAATAATGTTTATTTCATTATTTACAAAATTGCTTACCTACATTCTTCCATGAGTAATAAGAACTAAAGGTCCCACTATTTACTGGTTTGTAAGCATGAAACTGAGTGCTGTTCAATGCATATTTATTCCACTTTGACATTGTGAGCGTTCAGAGCAAAAAAACATGTGAAGAATACCCTCAAGGCAGTCTGAATTTTAGTGAATCACCATAATTTAGGCTGCCTTGAGGACATGAATATATATACATATGTATGAATTTTTCCTCCCAGGTCAGGATTCTGAAATTCATGTGCCTGCAGTATACTCAAGCCACAGAGCTCCCAAGGCAGTGTTAGCAGTCCGAAGACATCTCATGACTGAACTGATGGCATACAACAACCAAGCCTCAGTTGCTTTGTCACTGCAGTTTTGAAATCCCTCCACAGGCTTTGGGATGCAAGACAAAGCTAGCTTGAAAAAGCTAGTTACTATACAAATAAGGAAACCTTTTCCCTCTTTAAACCACTCTGTACACATTTTTATGTTTTCACACGACTTCCAAAGTTTTATTCTTCAAATAGTGAGAGTCAACTCTCTTTAAGCCATCACAAAGTTTGCTGAGTATTGTGCAATCCAGTCTTAAAATATCAGTGTGAAAGGACTTCACTATCCTGTAATTATCCCTGAGAAGAATGTTATTCAACAGGGCCATAGATGCTTGATAATCTTTCTGGTATGTTTCTGAGCTCCCAAGGAGACAATACAGTTGAATTCTGTTGATACTGGTGAAATAATAGATTATATCTTAGCGACTGTACACATTTTCTTCAGAAAAGATAAATTCCTTAATCTTTTTTTGTATGACATAAAAGATAAGCAGGCATGCCCAGGAGGA
>NW_009661370.1:2803469-2833115 GCF_000708025.1 Charadrius vociferus
GCAGGAATGACCAGGAGGAATCATGATGGCAATAAAATGGAAATAAAACTTTATTTTGGAAAGAAGACTTTTACATAGTGTAATTCTGATTAAAATTTACTTTTGTTTTATTTTCAAATGCAGATGTACAAAGTCTGGGATGAAGACTGCTGTAACCTTTTAACTGAACTGAGTGTAAATCAACCATACGGATAAGAATATTCAGGCATTAGGGTATCAGGTGCAGTCACAGTTCATCTCGTGAAAGTATTTGGGACTCATAAAACTCATAAGAAAAGCCCTATATATCGCTAGTAGCCATCTCCCCTTAAACTTTGAATTATCTTGAGTGGTTAAACTGCATTGACACCAGGAATGGAGCAGTTCTGTATACTAAGAAAAGTATACATCTTTTCTCCAAAGGAATGGAACTAACTGAGCAGGAGCAAAATAAATGTTTGTTCTTGATGAAGTACGTAAAATAAGAACTGGTAGCAGCTGATGAAGCACTAAAAGAGCACTAAAAGAGGGATGAGGTGTTCTCAGTGGAAATAATAGCTAGACTAAAAGAATTATTGTCTAGTTAGTACTTCAACGTACAGTACAGAGGCATTGCGTATATTGTTCTGCCACACAATTTGGCTTAAGTACAGTGTTAAAAAATTACACATTTCCTGTTTTGACCTGAAAGCAGGTAGGTAGAGGTATGCAAGAAAAGCACAGTTGGAAAGAAATAGTAAAGGAAGCACTGAGCAGACAAAGAGCAAGGACTGAACTCCTAAGACTTCTTAATATTCCCTGTCCTAAAACTGGGAAGAAAGAGTTCCTTTGATGTCTCTGGGTAAACAGCTATAGAGCAACTGACACCTCAAACTTGAGAATGAACCAGATTAAGCGAAGCAAATAACTGAAAGCTCTTTATCGGAGAAAAAGAAAGGAGGAGAATGAAGGCTTTTAAACATATTATTACTAAATTCAAGTCGGTGACAAGGCAAGGAAAATCTGAAAATATGACTATAGATTAAAGGAGTAACAGAATTAGGGAATAAAATCAAGTGGCTCAGCAAAAAATTACTATGCAACGAATTAATTTTTGATCACTGCCTTGAAACAGTGCATTGACTTTCAAAATACAGAGGTATATTAAATATTTAAGGAACAAAAGTTCTTATATGGCTACAACTGTACAAAGGAAATAACCCTTCAGGTTATACCGGTTTCATATGGAGTTGAGACTCTGACTCTTTGGAAGGCTCACTTAGTTACCTTAAAATACAGAAAAGCTAATAGAGACAGACTAACAGGGTTTTTATTTTGAAATACACTTCAAGATCAAAGACCAAAACTTAAATCAATGCTAACTGGTAGAAGCTTGAGATTTCTTCCTCAGCTGCTTTTTTTTTTTTTCTTTTTTTTTTTTTTTTTAACATTTGACAATGCTTATTTGAATTAATATTTAGAAAGCTGCTGGTAGTGAATAGCTATCACAGGTGAACTCACAATTTTATTCAGTACGTATTCATGACACAGCCAAACATTTAAAGCAATATAATGCAACAACCATAACTAGTGTGTATAAACAGCTCATAAAGAAGTATCTAAAGGGCTACAAAAATATGACGTTTTTAGTAACTGATTACAAAAATTTAAAAAGGTGAAGCTTACCTAGAATATTGTATATGCAATCCCTAGAAAAGCCTTAAAACGTAAAATGACGTATGTAACTTTATTTTGCTCATAACTATATATTTTCCCTATATTAGTTTGTAGTAACTGGACATTTACACATTATTCATAGACCTTTTGACACAAAGGATACTGAAAAACTAAATGCAAATATAGAATAAGTTAAATAGGCTTACATACAATGTGGTTATTGCACACTTAATTTTTTTCACATATGAAGTACAGTTTAACATTCTTTTCTGTATGAAGAAAGAGAAAAAAAGGAATAGCACATGAAATAAAAATCCATTTCTTAACCAGACATATTAGTCTGAAAAGTCTCTTTTTTTCAATAGAATCAAGCTTTTCTTTTTCTTCCTCTATTTCTGAAATACAGAGGAGTAACATATGCCTTTTTATTCTTTGGAGTTTTTTCCGATTCCCAAGATCCTTTTATTAATGGAATTTATCGCAGCCCTTGAAATAATGTTAAGTCATACTCTCCTTGCTCCAAAAAAACCCAAAGCAAACAAACACACAAAGGACTATGGGGAGCTATCCATTTCTGATGTTAACTTACCCCATTCAAGCTGCCCAGATCCTTCACCAAGTGTTCATCCGTAGAGGCATCATAGTTAAGTACAGCATGTTGCTTGTCCACACTTCGTGACTAAAATAGATATATATAACAAAACAAAGGTAAGGTATTTCAAAACCAGATCAAGATAGGATTTATTGCTATTTCTTAGAGTACCGTGATTATTTTCTTTCTACATAGCATATTTCTTCAAATAGTACAAAAAAAAATTAGTCCAACATATGAAAACTCTCAATCTCTAACCATACCCAACTCTAGCCCTAGATGCCCACAGCAGAACCCTAAAATTAACTCAGAATAATTATTTTCTTAATGTTTCCCCAATGTGATTATGTCAGATCCAGCCATAGCTTATCATAGTTTCACTGATGTTTAATCTAACATCATCAATTGCACCTTTATTTCTCCCTCTCTCCTTAACTACATGCATCTTTCAAAATATGAATACGATTCTATGCTGTTCTTGTTCTCTCTGAACCATACTATTTCCTGTCATGCATCAGTAAATCTTCCATTGTGTTGCCTTGGATATTTACCTAGTATACAAGCATTAAAATTGTTTCTCCGTGATCTCAATTTCCTAAACAAATTAGATATGGCCTCTTCACTAAATGTCTGTGTGCTTCCTGAATTACTACCCCCATCAGTTCTGCCTCTTTCTTTTATCAGGCCTTCCTTATGCACGTCAGCATCTATTCAATTAATTCTTTACTTCACATCCAAATGTCAACCCATAGCTCATGAACAGCCCTTGCTACTATTTTCTCTGAGAACATAACCTCCCTAACAGCTAAGTCCCTCTTTTAGCACTTGCCCATGGCCAAATGTTTGCAGCCTGAGGTGCTGACTTCAAGCGAGGAAGAGGTGGAGCTGGATGTATGCTTCCTTCACATATGAACATGGTCAGCACCTTGACATGTAGAAGATTTCCCAACTGGATAGAGCCCACAGCTCATCTTCCCCAGCTATGCCCTCAGTCTGTTTTCTGGCAATTCTGCTAGTGCAGTGTCTCGACGTGATCGCATAGTAGCAAATTTCTTCCAACAGTATTTCTTCCAGTTTCAGGTTTGCATCTTCTAGCCTTGCTACTCAACTCATTGTTCAGGATTATATAGAACTGAGAATGGCAAATTTCTGCCCAAGACTTCTGTGCTTATTTTTGTACCAGCACCTGCAGTCTGCCAGTTCTAGGAGCCCCAGGTTATCAGTGCATTAGCCAGTTCAAGGCATCAGACTATGCAATCATAATTCCTAAGAAAATGCTTTCTCTTCTCAGTATGCCACATTTATCATCTTGTCCCTTCTTGATTTCTCGAGACTTAATAATATTATTTTCCTTCCTTCTTTTCATTTACTTCCTTATTCTTCCTTTCCATGTCATCTTTTGACTGCTTTATTTCTCCTCAAAGAAGTGAAATCAATCCTCTTCTGCTCATACTTACTATGTTATTTTTAGACTTATCATTTGACCCAATTTGCTCTGCAGTCTTGAGGGACTGGGATATAAAAGGGGAGGCGAGAATTAAGGAAGAGACAGACAACTGAACAACAAGGTCCATGCCAATAAAAGCTGCACTAGTATACTAAATCAGTTCAGTGTTCTTAATGGTAGATGAAGCTATACTAGTACAGCTAATTTTCTACTGACTTAGTAACCTTTCTTCAAGTGAAAACAAGCTATCCCAGTAAAATCAATTTCACTGATGTAGGTGTTCTGCTGACCCTATGACATCAAGCAGAGATCACACCTTTCCACACTCAAGTGATGCAGCTATGCAAGCACAAGAATTACCCTATCTTTACCTAGGTTATGGGAAAAATTTCTGAACTTCTTTCAATTATGTTATTCAAATAAAAATTGTATTAGTAATCAATTGTTTTATTATCTTGATGTGCTACGTCCTATTAAAAATAAGTTAAAATGGAAATGACCCAGAAGATCCTTAAAGCTTCATGGTATTTTGTCACATCTTCCGAAATGGTAAGAATGAGTACTCAAGTCTGTGACTTTTAGAGAACGACCTGAAATTCTGCAGAACATTAAGGTTCTCCTCAGGCTCAGATTACTTGCATATAATTGGACATTTTTTTATTGCAGACAATCTTTACAGGTGCAAAGATTGTGCAAATCTTTCAAATGCCAGTTTTCCTGCTGATTTCTTATTGCAGCCTTCCATTCAAATTTAAGTACTGTCAAAGTTACTTTTTGTAAGACTGTGGTGCCCCGGCTGGCAGCTAAGCACCACACAGCGGCTCATTCACACCCCTCTGCCCCAGTGGGATGGGGAGGAGAACAGGAAGAGCAAAAGCAAAAAAACTCATGGGTCAAGTTAACGATAGTTTAAGTAGCAAAGGAAAGAGGAAGAAGAAAGAAGCAATAAAACAAGTGATGCAAAGGCCACCTCCCACAAGCAGATCAATGCCTAGCCAGTCTTTGAGCAGTGGTTGCCTTCCCCAAAGTCCCTTCCGTCAGCTTTACGGCTGAGCATGACATCATATTGCATGGAATATCCCTTTGGTCCACTTGGGTCAGCTGTTCTGGTTGTGTTCCCTCTCAACATCTTGTGCACCCCCAACAGTCACGTGTAAGTAGGAGGAGCAGCGTGAGAAAGAAAGAATTCCTTGAAACGATGCACACACTGTTCAGTAACAGCTAAAATATTGGTGTATTATCAACAGTGTTTTGGTCACAAATCCAAAACATAGTGCCATAAGGGCTTCTCTAACAAAAATTAATTTCATCCAGCCAGACCCAGTACAAAGTTTTACGCATGACTGCAGAAATAATAAAAAAATCACTGAAGAACTGTGCTAAGAGCTTTATGAATATAAAGAGGAAAACTCCATCCTCAGTTAAAATAAATCTGTAACTAGCATTATTTCAGACAAAGACTCTTCAATACAATTCAGACTACGAAGAAAATGTTCAGAATACAGAAATAAGAGTATTCTTCTTTGGAAATAATTTTGGTATTATGAATAATGTATAATTTTACACCTTGGAGATGATCCCCTCATCAAGATTCAAAAAGTTTTCTAAACGTAATGGTGAAAGAAGGAGAAAATGTGATATTTATCCACAAGCAGTGGATAAATCCAAGTGATGCATTGGAGCAGCTAGCTAAATACAAAGACTGCACTCTATGTTGGAGCATATTTACAAAATAACCCAGTTAAAGCAAATCTGTATTCCCAGACACAAACAAAACCTCTGTTAGAACAACAGTGGTTAGGTACAGATATGAGGTCTAATTCTATCAAGCATGCAACGGAGTTGAAATGCTTTTTAATAAGGCTTTTACAAAATGCTCTCTGTCAAGATACTATGAATAAAAGCATTACATTCCACTTGCTTTATCATGCATTGTCCACATGCTTTGCACTAAGAGAACAACCAAGTTGTCAAGAGTGGAAAGGAAGGGTCTACACAAAGAGCTATACATACAGAACAAGAACACATTATTAGCTTCTCTTTTGGTGAGTTCCTCCCCCTTCAGCAGCATGTGGTGTTACAGTCATGCTGGCATGTAGACCTAACATGACAGCAGGCTAAAGAGAATATTTTTGAAAATCACCAGGTCCCTTAATTCTTTTTGCTACCACTGAAGTCAATACACAACAAATAACATTTGTAAATGACTGGAACCTATTCAAAATATTAATCAAAGAGGCAGCTACTTTTGAAGGTGATCATGACTGAAGTTTTGTAACAAAATAATAAATGCTTGAGTATTCAGCTGCACTCTAAGGACTGATCAACCATGGGCAGGAGATGGCATAGGGGAGAGAGAAGGAAGAAAAGGTTCCCTTATTCAGAGACAACCACTCATTACAACAAGCTAGTGGTAAAACAAAAGCATTTTTTGATTACGATCTTCTGAGGAGGAACCAATGGGGTGGGGTTTTTTGATTGCTTTTTTTTTTGGTTTTGGGTGCTGGAGTTTTTTTGTGTGTGTTTGTTGTTTTGTTCGGGGTTTTTTAATATGGCCTTTATAAATCACCATGACATCACACTGTCTGTCTTTAAAGAAAAATTAAGAGTATTTTCAACTACTTTCTAACAGGGTCAAATTATTTCCATCACCATTAAAATCTTTGGATGCCTTTTGAGGTTGAGAGCCAAATGTAGTTTACTAGAGATATTACATTCTGAGTAACACAAAAAAAAAATAGATTTCTAGGCACTTCATTTGCAAATGAGATTCTAATTTGGCCATTAATGGCTGCACACACACTCTTGGGAACAAAAGATCCAAACCAAATTATTTTATTGAATGATATGAAGGGTTGAGAATATTAGTTTTGAAGTTCAATCCTCTTAAGAGTTCTGCTGTAACCAAAGGCAAGAATCCAAGAAGAAACTCCCCAAATATTACCATTAACCATTCAAAAATACATATACTACAAAGAAGCAGTCAGAAGACTACAGCTTTGATAGAACAAAGTGCATGAAATATAGCTACATAACAATACAGTTACACACCTCTAAGAGTTTCACATAGTGATCCTGAAAGTTGAGGAAGTTGCTGAAGTATCAAACTATTTTGACTAAGACTTGTATTTTTACAGTTCCACTGAAACCATTACTGAGACTGAGTCATTCAGCTTCCTTAGAGACAGAGCAATACTCCCTCTCCACTAACTTCATTTGCCTTCGTACCACATGATCAGGACATGGGGATAGAGTTACATCAAATCACATGACTAAATTAGATTACGAGTTGCAGAAAAAAGAAAGCTCTTTTCAAAAGCATCCAGTGCACTTAGCGTTATCACATTTTATGGAGCATACAGTCTACTTACTTTACTGATCATGCAATGCAAAATTTATTTCATCTTCTATTCTTGCATTCTGTATGTGATTTAGATGAAGAAAATGTGATGCTCTGCACTTTTACAGTAACTGTATGGTTGATGGCAATATATTTAAGCTAACTTCTCCCATGACCACAAAAGTTTAATCAAAACAATAGCTCCCCCAACATCTGGGGAATTTAATTTTTAGAAGGAATATAAAACTGGTGCATTAAGTTCACGATCTGAGCAGTTGCACATGTAAGGCTGATGCAATTACCTGTAACATCAGCTCACAGTCATCTCTTCCAACAAAAATCATTTCTCGTGGCAGCCTATGGCGGGTGCCTCCACTGCTCACCAAAAACCAGGATGTTAAGCTCATTTTCTGCTTAGCTGATAAATCCTTGGCAAAGCTACGTCATCCTGCAGCAAGAAAGAAAGACAGACAGAGAAATTCATTTTAGCTATTTTTAGCTACAGTTCCTGCTCAGCAAACACTGTGAGCAGAATACATAAAGCCTTTGAAAGTACAGCATTCTCAATAGCATGTACTGAATCTAGCAATCACAGGATGTGACAGGCTCCAGATTTACATAGTGTTAGCCTTTCTGCAACTAGGCAAATTTAATCGGAGGTAAGCTTCTTCAAAATGAACAAGCAGCTAGTTAATCCCAAAAGTCATATGTCAAGTTGTCAGAAGGCTTTTAACATTTGACTGCTTATCATCAAGATAATTGCTACATTACTGTTTCACTACCACAACCAATAAACAACGTAGCAAATGTTCACAAAATACAGACAGTAACTTGCATATGTGTCATTACATTTTCCTGAGAAAAACAACTACCTCATTTGGTTTTAAGCTCAGGTTCTCTGTACAGCACCAAAAGCTTAAATTAAAGGAAGTTTTTGCTTCTTATTTAACATTAGATTTTCTCAATAAAACTTTTATATTTTTGAAATTTAATAGTGAACATTTAGAATTGTAAACAAAGCAGAGCAAAACGAGCAATTTAAAAGTTAGTTATAAATAATAAAACTAAAAGCAGCATTCCTACAAAACCCCTTAATTTTCCAATAAACAAAATTACATACCACATACTTACACAGAAAAAAAAGAGCCACAGCTATTTAAAATGTCATAAAATACCAAAAAAAAACCCCACAAAAAACTTGAAAACTAGATAAAATCTTTTATGGAAAACTTCTTCACATAATGTGGCCTACTTGACACTGAACAAAATGTGATTAAAAGCACTCTCCAAAGTAATTAAATGGTTGATACTTTGAAAAGCCTGTAAGAAACATTCCAAAACTCTCTTTAAGAAAAAGCAAGCCAAAGCAATCATTTCATTCGTTACCACTCTGTATTCACTAAAACGGAAGCTAAAGAAAATAAAAAGCAATCAGTCTGCATTCCTCTCCGTACCAAATATCTGGCATTTCTCTTCTCCTTTATTTATATGTCATTTAGTGAAATTATGCAAAAGTAACAAATGTACTGTAAGTAGACATAAACCTGTAGCAGACGAGCATAATCTACATAATAACAGGAATGCAGCGAGGTTCTCAAAATCAAGACTAACATGTAAGAACTGAGTAAGACAACAATGCCAGCACTGCCCCACTAGGCAAACTAGAATCAAAGAGAGACACTGCAAACTCTGAAAATTTATAAAGAGGACTGAGTTCAGCCAAAATTGCATCTGAAAATGACAAACCAGACATTTACAAAACAGTAAGTAGAAAGCATACCATGGCAGGTGCTAAAATGAACCAGCAGAGCTGTCAACTCAGTTAAGAAAAAATAATGCAATTCAAATGGAAGAAATTAGACTTAATGTGCCAAAAATTTAATTAATAGAAAAGTAAATATGTATCACGTGTTCTTTTATACAGTGATACCTACAATAGGGTTGTCTTCCCACAGCTGTATCACAACACATTCTTCAGATGAAACTTACATCCACTTGATGTTCTCCAACTCAATGGGAGAAGTGATACAGCATCTCTATTACACTTTATACTTTATTCCAGAAAGTATGAAGATTACAAATTATATCTACAGTGGAATCAGCAATAACTTGCTGAAATCAAATTTAAAGACATCTTGTCACCAAATAAGTGTTTTAATAATTAAAACAGTTTATTCAGCACCTTTGAAGGAAATTAACATTTGTATTTTTAATTTAACCTAGTTTAAAACTAGAAGATAAACTAGGTCAATCAAATGACATTTTTCCATTCCTTTTAAGAAAGCAAAAGGAAGCACAAAAAACGGCCAGCCCAAGTACCAGCTTTTAACAAGTAAATTAAATGGATGTTTGACAGAAAGCATGCTGCTCAGTATCAAAGCTCCTCATTTCATTTATATTTTACTGCCTTTCAATCTCCCATCTGCTTATCATAACAACATTTACACCAGTTGGCCTTCCTGTTCTAATTGGAAAATCATATGAAAACCTCCAAGAAGATACAAACTATTTGGAAAAGTTCTTACTCAAATGTTATGCCTTAGTTTACATAGGGAGACTGACAGTAAAGGAGAAAAACTATTTTTATTTATAAACCAGACAAGTAGGTCAACAACTACTTAGCTAGGAAAAAAAAAAAACAACAACCCCCCAAACCTCCTAAAAATGATAAAGCCTGACAACAAACAGATTAAATTAAGCTATCTGAAATAGTTTTAAAAAACGTATTACACAGAACAATCATTACCACACAGCACGGCAGCACATTTGTAGTTAAAAGCCCATCACCATTTCTAGCGAACTTAGTAACTTTGTTCTTTTCAAACAGTGCTGTCTCAACTGTGACAAATCATCAACCTAGATACATATTTTATTTTCAAGTACTCTTTAGAATAAACTAATGCCTTTGATCAAAGCTATGCTGAAATTCTACATAGCAAAACTGGTTGAAAACAGAATACAGTAGCAACAGTTGCTCAATATCAGAACAAAAAAGTGCATTAAAAATTAGGTACGAAACTGCACACTTCTTAGTTATATAGACAGCATATGAACAATTACACTGCACCCTGAAAACTTCATGAAAGCTAACTATTTTTAATACACTGCTGAGCTAAGTAGTCTGGCTGTAGCATTCTGAACAACACAAGGATGAAAGACTGTTCACTGTCTAGGAGATACCAATTAAATTACTAAAGGACAGGTGCAAAATCATCAGAAGTGCTCTTTACGCAGTGTAAATTTAGGTCATGATAATTCTTGCAATGAAATTTTATAGATACTAAAAGGTTACACTTGGTTCAACAAGCAATAAACATTCATGGAAGTAAAAATCATCATGCCTATTAAATGCAATGACTCCATTTACAGCTCAGGAACTTCAGGAGTTGGGCATTCTGAGAGGCTGGGGGCGTGCTCAAGTGAGGTTTCACTGGGTATCGTCCCAGTTAATAAACTCTCTTCCTAACCTAGCCTTTGTTCATGGGGAACAGGATACTGGCCCAAATGGACCTGTCTTACTCCAGTACAGACTACACTTTTTAGATGAAGTATTTACCAAGAATATGATGATTTCTTCCCTAGAAAAATGAATTTTCAATGCTTTACTGAAACATTGTTTCATTACTCTTTCCTAATATGGCAGTATTGTGTTGTAGCCTTTACATAATAAACTAGTAAGCATTTTATCATTAAGACTTGATCATTCAAAGCGATACTTCATTCCAGATACCTGGAAGTCAGCTGCCGAGACATTTATTGCAACAGCAAAATGTTTCCCCGTCTGCAGCATTTTATGGTGAAGTACTACGAATTTCAAAAGGCAGTAACCACTGTAAGAATGAACACATTGGTAAGAAGTCATATGAAACAGATGATGCAGCAACAGAGAAATTGGCTGCATTACCCCTGTAAATATACTTCAGTCCTAAGAACTAAAGCCCTGCATTATGTAGCCAAAAGATGGGTGTAACCAATTTGAAATATGTCTAGAGAAACACTGCCAAGATTATATTTTTGATATAGTAATGTTATTGTAAGCAAAAATCCTTAACAATCTCACATTTGAGCAAACTACAGTCTACATTTTTGTATTTGCCTGTAAGTGAAAACAACCAGCTGTTTTCTCCAACTAAACTATTAGGAAGTACGGAGACAGTGATCCTGGGACACTGACTTTTAACCACCACAGCCCTCCATATTGATTGAAAATAGTAAAATGATACAAAATTATCCTATTAGTGTACAACAAATTTTATTTGAGAATATTTAAAATTAAAAAACCCTGCATCAAACTGAGACACAGTTTGATGATAACATGTTGCCCATTGATTGCCCTTACATCTTCCTGTTTCCAGCTGCTAAAAATTTTGCTAGAAGTAAGTTTACCTTCTCATACAATTGCTTAGTATGTTTGGGGAAGCTTCAGAAGAAATGACTCAAACATTTCTGAAACGAGGTCAGAGGAAAATATTCTATGTTACTAACTTAAAAAAAAAAATTCTAAGTAGTACCTCATATATGCAAATTGCTAATGGCAATGTGACAAGAGGCCTTAGTATCAGTTTGTACCTTTTACTGTTGCTCTTCTGCAAATCTATCCAAATGCAGACAAGAAATAGGTTTTTGAACACTTTCCATGTGTTCAACATGGAAACAACAGTTTCAGTAAGTTTTCAACAACTTAGTTCAACAAGTACACAGATAAATTCTCTCAACACGTCTGTCTACACAGAGCACGCACCACAATTTGCTTTAACTACCCGTTTTTAAACTTATAGTACCAGTTAGAACCGAAGCCAAGGCATCCTTCCCCAGTACTCTCAATTCCTCCACTGTTGCTGGTAGAGAACAAACACAAGGGTAGAAGACCCAGAAGGAGAGAACACCAAGCACACCTGGACGAGACACTTGAGATGGAGCTAGGCAGCTGGTATGAGGAATCAAGAAAGGCAAACATCAGGCATAAGCTGTGACAAGGGAGAAATCAGAATTAAGAGAGCACTAATGGAGCCCGTAATGACTGGAGAAGACCTGAAGTTGAAGCTGTGTCCCATGTCACAAAGAAATTCTGTCAGCAAACAATGCCCACTGGAAAAGTGCCTACCATGTCTGCTTTATTGACTATTCAATGTATTTAAGGATACTAGTGCCGGCAGTTCTATTTTTGAGTGAAGCAGAGAAATTTATGCTCTAGAAAGAAAAGAGCAAAGTCAAGGTAATTCCAGCCCTGAGAAGATTACTGTATCAATATGATTTGTATTAAAAAGTAATCTATAAAGATAATTGCTTTAAAACTAAGAAGTTATAAGTAGAAAACACCAAAATAATATTGTCTACTCTGTAAAACATTCTAAAGCTGGGCAGAATCACAAGAAGTGTTCCCTGCGCAACCACAATTAACCTACTTACATACATGCATTAGAAAATAACCTTTAACTACATCACCACAAAATATTTTAACCAGGACTCTTACCTTATTCAGGCTAAACCAAAAAGCTTAAGAGTCAATCAATCAGTATTTTTTTTTCCTTTCCTCATCAATTGATTAGCCTGTGCTGTACTTATTGCACATCACTAAAGTGCTTTTGTGAACTACTAACTTCCCACTGACTTTACCTGCCATGCTTATCACCACAGCATGAGAAATTAATTAACACTTACAGTAAAATCTCCACAAAATCTCTATAAAGGTTTTATTATAAATGAGGAACTGTAGAGAGCACTTTTTAACAATGAAATATCTTAAACTTGAGTATTTAAGTTCCAAAACCATCAGCATTTCATCTTAAAGTACCTTGCTTTACACAACACTACAGGTGTTCAAATGGTCTCATTTATTTGTTACAACACTGAATGCCTAATTCTTTTGCAAGTAAGGTTAAAGCCACACATAGGGTGGCTAGAAAATTAAGAGCACCTTTCCAAATTATGGGTAGACGGCTCATCTGCCATCAGAGCGACTATAAATACAAGAAAATAATTCATACTCTAGGGTAGTTTCTAAATGTTTTAGGCATGAAACTATCCTTGGTGCTTTCATAATTCCCTGCTTCCTTCACTACTCATATTGTCATCCCAGAAAGGGAGACAGAGGGCTCCACAGACAACAGCTGAAAATATTCTCTCCAATTCCTAGGGCTAGTCCATCAAGTGAATTTGTTAATAAAGTGGGTATCTTGTGCAGGAAAAAAAAAAAAACACAAAAAAAACCCACACCAAAAAAAGAAAGTATGTATGGCTGAAAAACTGTTCATTGGGAATTGGAATTGAATCTACATAAACTATCCTTCACGCCACAGTAGTGTGCAAAGTTGCTCCTCAAAACAAATAAATAAATACCCATCTAAATTAAAGACATTTAGGCTAATGATCAATAAAAAATATTTCTTAAGGAATTTATGGACCTTCTGAATTCACAGTGTACTTCACAAGGGGAAGCAAGAAAACTACCAGTGTTGGCCATTGCTCGACAAGCAACATGGGATACAGCTATAAAAATGTGGCACAGTGAAAAGACACTACCCAAGTAACACCGGTCAAGTCAAGTTGGATCAAGTTGTCAAGTGACAATAAGGTGAAATTGGATCAAGTTGTCAAGTGACAATATTTTTCACTTTGAGGCTTAGGTTATTGTCATAACAATATCCATAAAGGTTAATAAAAAAAATACTCTTAAAAGGCTGTAAAAAAAAAAAAAAAAAAAAAGCAATGGAAGCATAAAGAAATTACACTTAAAACCACTGAAACTCCTCCTCATCACCCCCCAGGGAAGATGAGCTTGCATACTTTGGAAAACTGACCAAAACAATCACAGATTTTCAGCAGTTGTCAAACAAGCTAGAAGTGTTATTATCGAATATTTCACTGACTGGAAAATTCATCTGAACACATTCCTCTAGAAACATTCAAATGCTATATACAGTCCTGAAGAAAAAAACTGTTCTCATTCACACTGATATAAATAAATATTGCTCTTAGTTACAAAGTTAATGAAAATTTTATGCAATTACTCGAGAGTTACACTGACATAACAGAATAGAACTGGATGGCAAGCATGCAAATAGGGAAAGCAGAAGAAAGTAAGAAACCCAAAGGAAGAAAAGTGAAGCATACATTGAATTTAACCTGCTTACTCAAATGGAGAACAGGAGTACGTTTAGTATGACTGTCCCTATCACTAAACCAAAACACTTCATAAAAATCACAGTCCTCCTTGGTCTGTTGGCTTCTCTCTTAAACTTATTAAGGTTTAGCTGACAAGGAAACTGAACGATAGACTGGGGTATTCATTCTGCTTCTGAAGTGTTTGACCTGTTCCACCTTAGTTCAAATATCCAAATTTGGCCACAATTTCTTGGAAAACATGATTAGAAAAATCATACTGAAGCCTTACACTACATTTAAAAGACACAATTTTCAGTGTCCGTCGAAAGACATAGCTATGACTAAATTCTACAGAAAAACGGAACCACTATGAGCAAAGAAACCCTCTTAACAACTATGCTGCAATTGTTCTCTTTTCTTTTTGCCCCTCTCCCCCCCCCCTTTTTTATTGTACACAGAGTTGGAGGAGGAAAGAAGGCAAAAATAATATTATGTAAACCTCCTTGAATCTTTAGTCTACAAAAATCACCTGGGCCTTTTGTTTACAGAGAAAATCATTCACTTGCAACATCTACTAGATCTAATATTTTTAAAAAGATTTTTTAAAAGTTATTTTAAGATTAAGAAGAAAAAAATATAAATATAATAAAACATAGAGCAGAAATGAAAACCAGAGCAAGAGAATGCCTTTATAACGCATCAGGAGATCAAGCTGAGTCATGCTGCCCCGCTTTTTTTTTTTTTTTTTTTTAAAATTAGTACACATCCAACACAGGTAGCTATGCACATTACCTATATTACCTATCATAAAAGACTAACTAAAACAACAAGAGTTAGAGTTCTACCAAATCAATAAGGCAACAGCAATGTATTTCTCAGGAGGTCGCTGGCTGGGAGAGAAAGGAAGAGGAAGAAAACCAAAACAACAAAAAAAGGGGCAGGGAGAAGAGACGCTCAGCCACACCTTCCCTTTACAGTGATGAAGCTGGGGGGTGCTGCCTGGCACCCTGCCGATCTGGCCCTAGGGTCAGATTATCACAGCAGACTCCTCGGCAGCATTTGTGGGAAGAAGCATTTCTCCCTCATATTGTAGTTACAAAAAGGCATAAAAGCCTTTTCTCCTGCATTCAAAGAGATTGAGATCTCTGCAGAAGGGACCCGGATAGTCTTGCCCTACAGGTTGCCTGCTGCATCTGATGGAGTAAGTCAGCCAGGAGGCTGTTGCCCTCTGCCAGTCAGCAGATCTATCCTGTAATGTGGCTACAGCTGTGGGGTTGCACAAGCATCCTCTCCCTCTGATCCAGGTCAGAATTAGTTCTACATCTCTGTTATTGCTGTAACACACAGCAATAGCTGTCAGAACAGCAACTGAAATAAACCCCTCTTTCTGTTAACAGTGCAGCTGCAGTGAAAGTTGTTTGGGCTTTTGATTTTGAGGGACAAGGGACAGTGACTTAAAAGACAATGACCAATACTGCAAACAAACATACAAAAATAAGGCATACCTGATGGCTATCAATAATAATTTGAGTGTCACAGTATGCAAAAAGATACCATTTGCAGGAATCAGAATGTCTACAAGAAACATGAAGTCCAACATTAAGATGTTCTACGAAGTTTAAGCAAACTGCCTCAACTGACACTAACTAATCTGCCATTTAAAGCACCTAAGAAAAGGAAATTAATGTTACAGGTACTATGAAGACAGTCATGCCTTTCCTCACCACTAAAGTCCCCTTTCTAGAAAAAACCCACAATTCCTAGTAGAAGCTAGCAGACAAAATTGTGTTAAGAACAGCAGATTGAAACAAAGACTTCAGCAAGTTGGCAGAAAATAAAATACTGGGTTATCTTTACAGAGAATACTGGTAAACACACAAATTCTTAAAAGATTGATTAAAAAACTTTGCACGAGACTGGTACTGTGCATGGAAATAGTCTTAAATAACAATCACAAGCCTTTTTATGCATATATTGTTATAATAACCAGGGGTACCTGAAGGTTAAAAACTAAATTTTTGTTTTAAGGTATTCTCAGTCTAAACATTAGATTTCAAGTTGTTAAAAGTATACTCAGTTATTAGCCACCAGGATAAAGCCATTAAGACTTCAAAAAAGTCCTATTTTATCCAGACAATAAGGCTATTTTGTATTTATTAAAGAAAATGGACAGCTTATTTTGCATTCCTAATCTCTACATTCATAAGCAAAAAATAATTTCTCATTAATGTTCTTCTTTGCAGCCTTCCTGCACTGAAAGGCAACATTTTTCAGAAGCTGCTGTCAATAAATGGTTAAAATAAAGAGCAATGATTGCTTGTAAGCATAGCTTAACTTATGATTGATCAATCAATCAAATGTTCACCTTTTGTCCATCATTCTCATTCAGATTAAGGAACTGCATAAAGAAAAATACTTCAAAGTTTTCTAATTTCACCATGATGAAACAAGGTCATCTACAGCAGCACACCCAGTATGCTAACAAAATAGTACATCTGATCAGTAACCTTTAAAATGACTGCAGTTAGTAGGCCAAAGAAACTGTAACCAACTTGTCTTTGGGAAAAGGTTTCCTTTAACGAAAGCTACATAAATACTTCCCCCCACACACTCCATATCAGACTATGTTATCAGACTATACTATTGCCAAGATAAGCAAATAAGAAAATAAATAAATACATAAAAGCAAATCAGATATTGCATTCAGGCAGAATGTAATCTTAAAAAAGCAGTCAAGTCCTCCTCCTCCACTTCCTATTTTCACTGCCTCTGTCATGGCATATTCCAAGTTATTTTGTAGGCTGTGTATGAAGAGGAGGTTTTATTTGCATTGGCCAAGTACTGACCACAGTCCTGAGCACTACTGAAAAGACAAACACCACTTTGCAAATAAAATTGGACCTCTTAACTCCCAAGGGTGGTGATTTCACTTTCCTCAAAATTGTGAAATATATAGGATTCATTCCATGTCCCAAGATACTTAGTAAGATTAAATTACATTCAAGGCAACGCAAATTTATTGTTCTTTAATACAAGGAATTACTTACTTTGTGAGTATGAAGATAACTATACTCTCCCAAGAAAAACAATTATATAAGTAATTTTAACGTTTATCTTCCAGTTTTGAATTCCATTTTACTTCTTGACACAATACAGAAGTACACAGAACATGAAAGTGGAAGTAATAGAGAACAACTCTTTAAACCAATGTTACTGATCTCCACATCCGTTCATAGTATTACAGATATAGATTGAAAAAGGTATTCACTTCTTATTCTTTGCTACATCTCCACAGTAACATAAAAAACATTTATCATTCCAAAGTAGGCTCCATACAAAATATTTGATATATTCTACCTTCTCCCTTATGGAATGCTTTGGAGCTTTTTACAATTATTCTCAACAGCCAAGTCCACAGATGTATTTGTCTTGGAAATACACAAAGTTGTTTGTTCCAAGGTCAGTAATGCAGGCCCTACATGAAAAAAAAGTTGGATGTACTTATTTTACAAAACAACCAAAGGTTCAAAATTTTGCATTAAAGTTGTAAGTGACATTTGCTCTAGGCAATCTTCACTGAAGACAGAGACACTGTGTGTACATGCATGCGCGCACACGTAATAAGAGCCCATTGATTCTTTATCACAATTATGTTGTCCAACATGGATATTCTATAAAGTATTTACTGTGATGACAAACTTAAAACCAAAATTCTTTAAAAATTAGCTTGGTAGGTGTGAAGTAAAGAGAGCAGTTTTCTTCATGTTCAAAATTTTCCAATCTCAGACAGTAACATGGGACTTGATTTTTAAGATCTTTTCCTGATGGAAACTCCTCTTCCTGGAGATTCATGTAAAAACAAGAGTAGAAAAAGGCTTAAAATGCCTTATATCTTAATTATTTGTTCAGTTCTTTAGTCACATCCCAAATCATTCAGTAGAAACCTAGTCTTGCAGTTTGGAGTATAGTATATCTTTAATGTCTGCGTCATTCCCATCTCTCTCCTTCCCATGAAATGAAACTGAAAGGTAACAAATACAACAAACAATGTATGATCACGTGAAAACCAAATACAGTATCAAGAATTCAGCAAGACATAAAGCAGGACAAGACATTTGCTCAAACAACAAGAATAACCATAGTTTTAATGAAAAAATATGAGTTATTAAAAAAATTTTAAACCAGTCTGTAATTGGTACCTAGCAAATGGCTTCCCTGGAGAGAAGCTATTCCACATTTGCTTGTGGTGCCTACTCACTCCTCTCTCATATGCAACCAAACAGGAATATAGCTACTAGCGTGGTAAGTCTTAATTCTATTTCTTACACTACTTCTTATTTACTAAATGTGATCTAACTGCTAGATGTGAAATTGTCACTGTAAACTTTTAGAATTAACACATACAGTGAGTATGAAACTTGATGTTTTTATGCAAAGATTTGTTCAAGCAGGTGCATTACAACCCAACTAAATCATGATCTGAAGTCCCGATTGCTACATAAGCAGGATATTTTCCTTTATAAGCTGGTTTAAGAGTGATTGGTGATAACGGATTTAAACTTGATTTATGGTGACATTAGCATATGTTTTGCAGAATACTACAATGAAAATTTTATTAACTTCGGAATATTTGGAGACCACTGGAAAATGCTTTTATTAATATCATACTATGAAAACTTCTAAAAACTATTAATTGAATGCAAGTGTGTCCTTCAATAGAGAGAAATCTGGAATTCAAGTAGTTCTATGGGAAAATACCTATAAAGATTTTTCTTTGTAAGTTCAATAATTTTGTTGCCTTAAAAAAAAAAAAAAAAAAAAAAGGAAGATATTTGAAAGGGAAGCCTAAATGGGAAGAGCTCTGAATTCCACACACACTGCTCCAGGCACAGAACCAAACAAGAGGAAGTGGTACTAAAACACCATCCACAAAAAGGGATCTAGTCATCCCTTTCATTGGCACTTCAGTGAACAAGTTTGGGGTTTTGGTTTTCTTTTTTTTTTTTTTTTTTTTTTTTTTTTTTTTTTTTAAGAACTACCCACAGTTACTACAAAAGTTACTCACTTTGTGTCTCCAACAAAATTTACAACAAAAATTTAGCTATGCTCAGCTGCGTAAAAAGTACAAAAAGCAAAAGGTATATTAAGCAACGCTGACCACACTGCTGCAATAGAGAAATAGTCTTCTGGTTGGGCAAAAATATTTTAAATCACTTTAACGTGGAACTAAATATGGACAAAAGCATAAGAAGTTGATTAAGACAGATCATCATCAGTTTCCTTTTTAAAGGCTGGAACAACTCACATGCTCTGTTCTTTAAATTACTCTAAGTTTCCATGGCATAGCAGTCATTATCACTATTGGTACCCACTGAGCAACACTTCTGATAGTTTAATAAATAACACCTAACATCTTAGAGTTAAGGAGTGCTGCACTTCTATATTTGTTTATTTTGTCTTGGCTCTTGCTGGACTTCTTGTGTATTTTCTCTTGAGGATGGTAGTTATTTAGTATGTCTGCCATACACAAGACCAATATTATCTCTTGCTTAATCTAAAATAGTCCAGATGTAGCTTTCATTTTATTTCCCCAGATATATTTTTAAAAGGCATAGTTTTACTTCAAACAAGAGGATGGACAAATGATTTATGTTTTTTTAACTGTATTCTCCCTCTGCCACACAGTAATTAAAACTCTTACTGAAACCATTTTCAGTTGCCTGAGGAAGTGGGGTGCTTTTTCCACCCATTGCTCCTCCTAACAGCAAGCTTTAGAGAGCTGAGATTTCAGAGACAAAAAATTCCTAAAAGTTTTGGGAGAATGGAGGGCAGAACAGGTTCAAAAGAACAAGTCCATCATCCCGCTGGCAGAAACACTGCCACAAGTTCGACGGTTCCCAGCTCCTTACAGCCTGCTGGCTGACCTGTGCTCACATGGCTCCTCTGTGCTCTGCCTTTGTAGGATATCTGCAATTCGGGTTATTTTCCCCACAGAATATTGCTCATTCCCAACCAAGTGGGCAAGAAAGAGCACATGTGCACGTTGAGGTTCAGCATAGTTTGGGATTCAGGACACATCCCTAGGAAACCAGACATTACTTGTTCTCCTGCATTTTTTTTTTAATCTCCGTTTTATCTTAATAGGATTGCTTTAATTTGAATCAAAAGCAAAGTGCTTTCCCAATCTTGCCAGAAATTCAGAAGTGTTTTTTTCCTTCTGGCCTTGGCTGTATGTGCCATGTACTATTACAAGGTGGAGAGAGGGAGAGAGAAAATAGAAACAGGTTCCCTGTACTCTGTCCACAAGATGAACAGGTTGAGGGCCACCCCATCCAGGCACACGAGCGTTTTTAACAGAATGGTGCATTCTTATGGTATTGCGAGTATAGACACACAAGCACCATAATAGACTAAGCAGAAGATATTTCAATATTAAAGGTCCAGCCACGTTAGCGAATACATCCCTAAAAGTCAAGCTCCACAGTTCAGAACAGCTGCTCTAGAATACACCAGTAACTACCAATCTGCAATCTTCTGCAGACAGAAAGGCAGTTGAAATTTAAAAGAATACTGAATAATCACAACAAAACAATTATCCTTTATTATTTGTATTTTAACTCGAAGTACTAAGAAAAACTCCACAAACAACAGAGCTCCAAAGACTGACTTTTACTCCCACTTCCTCCTCAAGTTCAAAGTGTTTTAAAGATGTTTTAGCAAGTTTGGTTCAGAGAGAAAGTAAACACATTTTATTTTCAAATCCTTTCACAACTTTTATTATCTGAAAATGTGATAAAATTCCAGTGTATACATTGTATTCAGAATTTAGAATGAGATTGCAGCAGCCTGTGCCCAAAGTTTTACAGGCTGAAATGGGAAAGTTAGCAGCTTAATTAAATTTAAAGATCTAAATATAGGAACAGTTTACTGGACAGCAGTATGGGATGTGAATTTATAGTGTGGCACCTCTTCCTTATTAGCAGCTCCTGCATCCAAACTTCCACTGCAACTGATCTCCAGTAACCTGCTTTGTGTGAACTGCCTTGTGTTCCTTGCACATACCACACAGTAGGAGTTACTACAGAAAGTTAACACATACAAAGCTAATATATAGATTACCTGTCAGAAGTTGCTTGTGTGTCCAGAACTTCACTGTATTGACTTATTTTCAACCTTAGTGTTGAACACTCACCTGACAAGCAAATGAGTAGTTTTAACCCTCATTATATAAATATTAAACTGAAGAAGCTGCAGTTCCACATCAGCTAAAACCAGTCTCACTGCTGTCAGGATCCCAATCCTCTTGCCCTGCTCCAGCCACAAAGTCCTGACTACTCCCTTTTCCTTGGCTGCAGAACTCACGTGGCTGTGCAGCTGTGCTGAGCTATTTCAGCACGTTCAACTAGGGACAGACTAACTTGTGTGCTCTTTTCCACTCCTACAAACAATTGAATGGTTCCCAGAAGGCTAACACACAGCAAGCTAGCACCAAAGCAAAAGCAGTGGGGCTGTGCAGCTAGGAGTGGGACAAAAGGGAAGAACAGGGCAGGATCAGGACAGCCAGCAGCCACTTCTGCTTAGGCTGCTATGAGAACACAGGTCAACTACACCAAATCTACTTAAGCCTCATGGGACTTATTATATTTAGACAGCTCTATAGTAACTGTAAGAAATATTAATATAATAATTGTTAGTCAAATACAAAGTATTTTTTCATATTTACCCATTACAGATTAAAACTACATACTTTAAAAAAAAGATTCAGTGTGTATTTTTGTTCTTTGTTCCACTTGCCTCAACTGTTTTTTACAGCACATCACAATCCCATGGTCAAACCTTTAGTCTCTCACCTTATAATATATGATGCAGTCTTTCTTCTAAATCTGCCTTAGATCAGTGACCGCAAATGTGAATAAAGGTCTTTAAAAGACAGAAAGGAAGAATTCCTATGGAAATAACTATACAAATAAAACAATACACAGACATCTTTGAATAAAATTTTTTTGAAGACCATGGCATTGGCCCCCTAAAAGCACAATAGATAAAAATAGTAAGGCATAATGCTTTTCTTGGTTTTGGAATAAAACTGCACTAAGGGAAAGACTTACAAAATACAGGAACTCAAGGATCTTAATCTGCTAAATCTAGTCTTTTCCCAAAGTGCTGTTTGAAGTAATTTTATGAATTGCACTAAAAATAAGTGTTTGTTTTCTTTTTTCTTTCTTTTTTTTTTTTTAAAAAAAAACCTAGATCAAAGGTTTCAGTTTGCCTCAACTGGGCAAGGAATGACCTGGTTCACTGTTGTGCCTTGATACCGATGTCTCAGCTTTTTTTTTTTTTTTCCTGCCACCCTACAAAGGGCTTTACTATGTGCTATAGGCTGCCCAGACAATATAAAAATAAAAATGAGTTCCCCTTGTCAGACATTTAAGTAAACACCCAGCAGTATTAACTGGACTAACTGAAAATGGTTATTGTGTAGGGTACAGCTAAATAGAATTACAGACCATGAAAGCAATGTCAGAAGCTCTAGCAGAAAAAAACCTTCTTGCTTTTTAACAAACTAGAACTCAAGGCACGATGAATAAAAACTTTAAAACTTTTCTGCTACATGCAGGTACTGAAATGTGATTCGACATCAAGAACTGGAGTTGTTGGATAATTTAGTTCTTAGTTCTGTTACAAACACTGACCTGCTCAAAGCAAGTAACGAGGCAATGTTTTGAAACGATACACTTGCAACGATAAACCTGCAAGAGATCAATGCAAACCAGATTCTGGAGTATCAGTCTGCCCTAAAGGGGGAAGTTGACTGTTGCTATTTGCAGTTTCAGCAATGCAACACCTGAACACATTTAACTTTGACAGTTCAAGTTGCCCATACAGTATACTAAAGAAAATGCAATCAGGCCACAAAAATGGGAAAAAGCAAGGCGGTATGGTTGTTTAAGGAAAGCTAGAAAAAAAATACACATGCAGAATACAACACAATGATACGTGACTTAGAAATTGCAAATACTGAAGAAAGAAACATTTATTCTGGGGGGAAAAAAAAAACAAACAAAAAACAAACAAAAACCAACAAACACAAACAAACCATGCAGTAAAAGAAAAAAAGAAAAAAAAAAAAGACATGCACATTGGATAATACCAAGCAATACAGTTCCTACAGCAAGCTAAAGAATATATTGTAATAGCATTATATTGGGCCTTGCACTGTTGTGTAGAAACAGATCCTGCCATACACAGAAGTCATCTGCAGTACCTGAAGACTAACTGACTTCACCAAGACCTGGGGCAGACAGGCAACTTACCCATGCTCAAGGAAATAAAAAAATAAAATTTTGAATGAGAAAAACAGTCAACAAAACAATGAGGGCATGAAGATTCAGCACAAAATGATTAACAGAAAGAACAATACATTTTCTGTGATGGCTACCATGTTTCAGATATTGTTATTGCCAAACTTAAAAAGTTTGTGACATCTTTGGACTTTAAAGTGACTCAAGCTACACCCAAGCTTAAGTTCAGCCTGGCATTTTTTTGTGTCAGCATATTTTTCCATTGCTCATGCTTGGGGTTTTTTGTATGGTTATTTTTGTTTGGTTTTGGGTTTTTTTTTTTATATTTATTCTTTTTTTGCAATCCACACACTGACTATATCCAGCTACTTCTTTTCACTAATACCAGTTCTGTGCCAGCAGCATTATCTTTCTTACTGTTCTCCAACTAGGAAGAAAACTGAAGAGAACAAAGCCATGTAGTACCATCTACAGAAGAGGAAGAAAAAAAAGTAAAAAAGAACTAGCAGGTTCATCAGAAGCCTCTCTGCAGCTCAGCATAAAACAAGGGGACACAAATCTCTAAAGTAGGAATCTGTTTGCAATAGATGAAAACCAGCCATATGCTTCCATTCTTTAACTGGCATTTCAGATCTTCATGAATTTGCACCTCTTTTCGATATGCTATATAAGATGTGTCTGTAGGACTGATACTGGGCATGCAACTGCACCTCTCAAAAGAGCACTCAGCAAGAAAAAGTTACTTATAGAATTCCTTGCAATGTATCAGGTCTGCAACTGGTCTAAAAAGAGACCACAAGGTGTATTTCAAAGCTGATGAATTAAGATTTGATTAATTAAAAACACACCACAGAATTTGTGATCCAAATAGTAATAGTTAAAACTAAAAACATTTACTTTAACAAACACGCTGAATTATGACAGACTCAGAAGTAACCAATTTCACTAAGGTTGCTAAAGACAGTTAGTGTAGACCTCACCAAAAATAAAGGTACTACCCAATTATTTCCAATATAGCCCAATAAAATAATTAGTGTGATGTTTAAAGGACTATTAGAGCATGATGACTGAGCGGCATTTAGAAGAAATATAGCATTTGAACAAGACCTTTTATTATGTTTATCAGCAAGGACTGTAATAGTAAAACAAACACAAAATGACCACAGAGGGCAATATCATCTGTGACATGAAATTATTGTAGTTGTTCCATAATTTTTATATCAACCAGTTGCAATCATTCTTCAGAACTCTCTGCTAATGAAAAAGCTAAACAAAAAGTTGTTCTGGTTTCTCAGAGGTTCCCCAATGACTTCCTGAATTCAATTTCTGCTTACAATTCAAAAAAGATTTGTAATGGCCAATTTCACAGTTAACTTAAAGCTAAAATTCAAGATGTGTTTTTGTCTTGTGAACCAATTAAAAAAGCAGTTCTTACAGGAAGAGTTTGACCCTCATATTAGATGATTATCCCCTTTGGAAACCAAGTACAATAAAAAGAAAGGGGAGATGGAGAAGCAGAAGTGTAATCTTCATTAACCTCACAAAACTGGAGTGGCTTATTTGTAACAACAAAAATATGTAGGAAATCAAGATTTTAATTATTAAATTAAGATGGTATACAGCTGAACATGTATAAGAAATGAAGGCTTGAAAAATATAAAAGGCCATTTTTGTTGAATTGCCTTTTGAAGACATAACTGAAGAAATGCAAATCAAGTGGAAGGAATAATCCTTAATAGGAACTACACCTGACTCAAAAGTTCCAAGCAGAAAAGATTTCTTATCTCTCCCCTAGCACCAGGTTCCAGCTATTATTGGAGAAAAGATATTGCTTTTGAGTTAGATCAAAGGTCCATCTATGTGGCCATTTCTACATTCTTAGGAAAATTTGGGGGGGGGGGGGGAAGATTAAGTAAAACTACAATATTACCCATTAAGTAAATGAAATTATAAAATTAAGTAGAATAATAGCTTACATCAAGGTTCCTGCAATGATATAGTTCCACAGAACTAAATAATCAGTTAAGTCATGGGGGGCAAGGGGGAGAAGGTGAGATTAATGAAAGCAAGAAAAATGTATGTTCATGAGAACACAGAAAAGATCGTGCGACTTTCCAACTTCCTGCATTTTTCTTCCTAATCTTGAAACGTAATCCACAATGAAAAGACAAATAAGAGATAATTGAAAAGGCTTTAGTTTTGAACACAGAACAGAATGCATATTTAGATGGCCAAATATTTGCAATTCAAGAGAAAGGTCATCAACAAAATTATTTAAGCATGGCATTTTGAGGGAAAAGCCAGAAATACATCTGATTTAATGCATTCGATGTATTGCTACTTTCAGACCATAATGGCTAGCTAATGGATTGATTACAAGTTCTTCATGCAAGACCACAGCTGAAGACTAACAAAATACCCTGTGCACAAAGAAACATTTTGGAAATGTCAGGGAGTGGCACCACTTCTGTTATTATTGCTCTGAAAAGCTCAATAATTGCAGTTCTTCCTGGAAAGAAACAAAATGAGCAGAACCAGAATCTCATTTGCAATGAGGTACAAAATGAGATGAGATCTGGAAAGCCCATCACACAGACTTTAGAAGATTCAGCTATTTGTCAAGGAAGATACCCATGGAAAAGATCAGAATATAGAACATTTTAGTTCACAGGAATGGAAACAAATAAACAGAGGACCCTATTACAAAAAGGCCAATCCTTGCAATAAACGCAGCAGAATAAGCTGAAGAAGCTAGACTGTAAGACAGCTGCAGTTGTTGGACCTGAATCAGCTTGCTAAGCCCACCAGTGGATGATGCTGGAGCTCTAAAAAGCACCTAGCTAAGGAAAACCTCTATTTTTCAATAACAATTTCTAAGACAGAAAAAAAGAAAAGGAGAAACAGAGTTGACAAATACATTGGGCTCACATGGGAAAAGTCTATCGTGTTTTATTTAGCATTCTATTTAGGGGATGAAAAGAGAAAAGATGCTTCATATCTCAATTTTCAGTGAATAAAAACAATTTCTCTAAACATATACCACATAGCACTTTTCTACAATTCACAAAAATCACACACTCAAAAAAAAAAGGCAAGAAAGAAAAAAAGAAAATATTTAAAAGCTTACAGCCCTAAATTCTGTGAAAGAGAAGATACCACTATTAGCTTGGCACAAAAATCTTGCTTTTCGTTGTACAAAGGCCACACCACTTAACAGAACCACTTCTCCCCCCTCTTTTTATATCTACTTTGCAGAGAAACATTTTTTTCATCCAGTGATATGTTCTGAACATTTAGTCTGCGGCTGCAGACATCTCAAGGACAGTAAAGGACAGAACCAGTATCTTGATTATTTTGTTTTCTTGGATTTATGCATAACCCACCCCTCTTCTGACCACAGTAGTCTGCAGTAGCACAGGGGACAGCCAGATTTATACATAACCCAGCCCCTTTCTGACCGCAGTAGTCTATAGTGGCACAGGGGACAGCCAGATAAGACAGCTAAGCAGACCAAATGTATCTTTGCTACTGGAAAAGGGAGTATTCTCTTCTTCCAGGCTCAACACTGCTGTTCCCATTCTGTGTACTTACTCTGGCACTCATCTGACCATAATTCAATTTTCTAACCCAAAGGAGGAGGAAAAAAAAAAGATTCAAGCAAAACAAAAAGAAAATAAATAGTTTTCTGCTGGGTTAGAGTTGACTTTTCACGTACTTAGAAAAGTGCCAGAGCCACTGCAACAGAGTAGTATAGACGTATGCTGTACCAAAACCAGAGGAGAGAAAATAGCTGGGACTACTCCATGCAGAAGCATTAAGATAGGAGACCTGCTAGTCAGTCTCTTTAACATCCACCTACTCCCAAGACTTACTTCTTATCCACACATCTAAGAGCCTGTATGATACACCTCAGTCATGCAGCATTGAGTACTTTCCCAAACGCAGGTCTCCCTCTCTGAAATCTAATTATGTCAGCAATCTACAAAAAAATCTTTGTGGGGTGTATTTGGAACTTGTAGGACAAGCTCCTTTTGACATAAAACATGATAAAGAAAAGAAATATATTAATTTAAAATGTATGGGTTTTTTGAAGGTCAAACAAAATTTTATTTAAAAAGGTCATTCTAACTACAAATGAACCTGTAAAATAAAAACAGCCTCCCAGGTTTTGGGGGGTAAAGTGGGAGAAACTAAACTACAAGAGTGAACCAAGTATCTGCAATTTATTTCAATATTTTTATGCATGTATAACTGTACAACAGATACACAAAACTCTTTAAACAAGTAGTCTGTACCCTGATCCCAGTCTAATTTGCATGCATTATGTTACAGTTTAAGTCACATGATCACACACTATTTTTCCCCGGGACATCTGCCTCATTCAATGCACTGGATGGACACCGATCCAGGAAAGCATGAGCATTGTGCACTAAAGGAAGCTGCTCTCTGTAGACCAGCCCATTGAAAATGTGTAGATACACAATGATCAATACTAGAACTGAAGAAATGCAGGCACTCAGTAAGGGCATTGTAAACCTAACAGACAACGAAAGAGCCCCATAGGCTCACCTACCGCAGTGAAGATGTGCATCTAAGAAAAGGTACGCTTATCTAACAGCAGGTCCCAGCTAGCAAGTTTGAAGCTCCATCCCCCAGTAACAAAGAACTTTCTTTTCTCAAATTTCAGTCTCCCGGTCACAAACATACCAATTTGTACTACATTATGTGGCAAGTTCTTCAAACGGGGGGAAGTGCATGCCATTGTGTCCTTTTACAACCCCACAAGTGCTGGAAGCAGATATGAGAATTTCTGCAAATAAATTCTGCTATCTGCACGGACTCAATACCAGACACCCCTGTTCAAGATATTCTAAAGGAAAACCAGAACTTCACAGATTTTCTTGGCTTTCTAGCTAAAGTAAAAACAATCTGTTTTACCTCGGTTCCATCCTGCCTGCAAAGCTGAGAAATACAGCGCTGACATGGAAATTACCTTTTTAGGAGACTCAAGGAGATACTATGGTATCAATATACATTAAATACCTTTTCCCTGCATCTGTAGGAACTGGAACTGGTACTTCAAAATCAATTTCTGCAGCTACTCACGCCTCAGGTTTCCTTCCAGTCACTCAAGGAAGCTTCCCAGCTCCCACCTACATGGGAACATAGACTTTTGCAGTTCACTCTCATAACCCAGTTCTTTTCTGGCTTATATGTTATCAACAGAATTGCTAAAAAAATCTGCCTGCCAAGTCCATTGCAGCTGATGAAGTACTACATAGCAAGAACCCATTCTTCTTTGCAAGAGTCAGTTAGAAAAGAGATGGGAAGCAGTCACATGTCAAAAAAAAAACTTGCAATACCATGATAAAGTAAGTTTAGTAACAACATTCATGTCAGAATGTTTCTCTTTAAAAGAATTAAACATTGTTATCTGAGCTTTTACAAATAACTTTTAGATTCTTGTGATTTTGACAGCATTCTGTGTATCCTCAGCTACACTATGCTCTCTATCCAGCCAGCCTTCCTGACCTCCTTCAGACAAAAAAAAAACAAACCACCAAAACCAGCAAACAACAACAAAACACTTACATGAAAGTGACAAAGCGTTTAAAAAAAAACAATAATCAAAGAATGAGGCGAGATTCTTTGTGGTATTTATGTTTAACTTTTTTCCCCGTTAAATAAAATTTAAAGTTGAGGAGCTTCCACGCTAACAGAGTGCAGTTCCAGTAAGACAGACTTCTCAGCATCTGGACATAAAGTAATTCCCAGAGGAAATTAATCATAGGAAATCACAGCATATTTAATCATGTCTTAAGTTCAGTTTACAAAAACTCTCCTGTCCCACATATCGTTTTACAGGGGCAAACCCAGGGCCAAGAACACCATCACGACGTCTTGAATGGCACTCCAAAGCAGAAGAGACGATCATCGCGCAGCTAGAAGAGGCTTTATTCTTTCCAAGCAGTTAAATATTTTTATGAGCACCTTTGCTTTCGCTGGCAAGAAAATAATTTCTTCAAAGCGCAGATCAGTGGCTGCTATCTGTAACCTCTTGTCGTAAGAGCGCAATTCTTACGTGTCTTCAACTCATCAGCACAGCACCTACAGCTCCTATTTTCTTCCCCTATACGCCGTTACGAACAGATGGACTAATTGTCAGCTCGTCTTACAAGCGCCTAAAACGACGCCCCGAGGGCCGGCAGCCAGCGCACACCGCCCC
>NW_009661370.1:2833258-2833814 GCF_000708025.1 Charadrius vociferus
GGCGAGGCGCGGGGGGGGCTGTGTGTGCTGTGCTCCGCCGCGCCGCTTCCTCTGCTGCCACAACCCGCTTTCTGCTGGAAAATCGCCATCGGGTTTTTGTTAGCGCAGTAACCCGTTCGCTTCCACGCCGCAAAGACAAAGTGGGCCCCGGCGCTGCTTCTCGCCACCGGCAACAACAACAACAAAAGGTTATTTTATGTTTGGTTTGTTTATTTTTGTTTATTCCCCCCCTCCCCCCCCCGGGAAGAACCTCAAGAAAGACAAGATCACGCCTTCAGGAGAGTATTTTTGAAGGCGAAAGAAAGACATCTTCGTTGGGTGAAAATACGCAGTAAGAGAAGAGGCAAACCCAACTGATTTTCTCCGTCATTCTTCTCGGAAGACATTGTTTAAGGGGACCTGTGGGGGGGAGGCACCGCATCTCCAATTAACGGGCATCCGTGATTGTTAAATCTGGAGAAACACGCCACCTCCGGCCCCGGGGCAGTTCGTAGGGGAAAAAAAAAATAAAAATATAAATAAACCCCCTGGAAACGTCCGCTCAAATCACGGAAAT
>NW_009661370.1:2835263-2846165 GCF_000708025.1 Charadrius vociferus
GGGCCGTCCCGTCCCGTCCCGTCCCGCCGCTCTCCGGGGCGGCCGGAGTGAAGTTGCTTGTGTTCCTCCCTGAGGCGGGTCGCGGGTGCAGTTAATACTGGCGCACGTAGTCGTGTGATCCTAACTTGACTTTGACAGGGCCGCTGCCTCTTTCGGTGGGTTTCTTTAGTTTTGTTTTGTTGGCGTAAGGGTTGTAGCTGTCAGTGAAACATCGAATTCTAGACAGGTGGTGAAGAAGAAGGTGCAAATTGATTCTTACGAGTGATTATTTCCCATGCCACCAACTGTTTTCATACCTGCCTTCTTAACCAAGAAGCATTGCGTATAGCCTGGCAGAGAGCACCTTAATCTCTCAGCTGTGACACCTGGGCATTACCAGCCTTCAGACTGGCTCAGACTAGTCAGAGTAAGTGTCCAAATTCTGAAGAAAGCCAGTAGTTAGTTTCTGGGTATGTCACCCTACTTGGAGCAAAAGGTTGTGTTCCGGGCACAGTGCCCACGCATTGTGTGTTGTGACACTAGTAAATTAAATGTATAGTTGCAATATAGGAAACGTCGTTGCAAAAAGATAAAACAATGGAAGTATTTTTGGATAGCTACTTGATACTTGATTCTTAGCAAGTAATTTATATTTCCTTCTCCAAATAGCGTCAGTTCTTTGCGCTGAGGGTGGATTTTATTTGTTCCAGAAGACAAAACTTTGAAGAGTTATCTCTATTTACTTCTCCTATAGATTAAGTGGGCACGTAGCTGCTGCTTGGCGCTTGCCGGTAGAACAGTTAAAATGACAAATACCAGAGCATCTCTTGATATATGTAGAGTTCCTTTTGTGATATGTAAAAACGATGAATAAAAACCTATGAATTGCCATATGTAGACATGGGTTATCTTAGTACTGTGGTGTGTTTCCTTTTTCTGTGGAAGAAAACCAGGAGATATTGAGTATTGAAAACCAGGAGATAATTTTCATGTACTGGATTAGGACTTTCATGGAGGCAAAGGGTTTCTGCTATGACTTTCGTTGACAAAGGAGAGTGATAAATTAGGATTTTAGAACCATAGTTGAACACATGATTTTGCTGCTTAGTAAGTCTTCTAATGGCAGTATGTTTCTGCTTCAAGACAGTATTGGCACTAACAGAGACATAGCTTTGTTTAAGAATGCCACACTTCAAAGCTTTCTGTGCATTTCTGCTGCTCTAGTGTAGTCTTAAGTACAAGCTCAACCAATGTTTGAGATTTGGTGCATTTCACAAGATGTTTGGTTTTAGAGTGCTTGTGCTGTTTTTAGGCTTGTTTGCTTACTTTTATGCAGATCTTGGAAGGAGCTACACTGTTACTGAAACATTTTATAAATCAATATTCTCCTGTGATAGCTTAGTCCTTGACCTGCCTTTTCATTTTAGGTAATGAAGGCCAGCTAATGCTGGCAAGCTCAAAAGGTGGCATGCAGGCAGTGGAGAAGACAGATTTCTTCTGTTCATCCGCATCTAAGGAGATGTGGAGATGTGTTGGTGTCTTTAAATTCCGCAGTGTGCAGGCAGTATGCTCTGTTCAAAATCCATCCTGCCGGGGCATCCAGCTACCGTTGGATACAATGGTTATGTTGAGCTGCCTGGAGTCCCTGCAAAATGCGACATTCTCAGCTTCATTAGATGGTGACAGCAGGTGAAGCCAAAGACCTTTGGTCTCCAAGCCTACTATGTATTCCCATAATTTCAAGTTGCTTAATACTTTTTTATGTAAATGTTCTTGTGTGGGTGTAGTTTGGTAAGCTTGATAAGGACTTTGTAGTTCATTCCTTGATTCAGGCCAGGCTTGTCATGAAAATATGCTTTTGTAGCATTTTGCAACAGAGCTCCCATCTTCTTGATTTGTGTTAGGCTCTTTGTGCATTTTAAATGTTCCACTGGAATTTCTCTTTCAACTAGAAAATCTATTAGATTGCTTGGGAACTTCATATACATGATATTTTCATAGTTGTGACGAGCTTTTAGGCTTTTGATGTGTGGAGTTTTGAAGCATGCCTTTGTACCAAGTTATCTGGACATTATAAGTGACCTCTTTAACTCTCTGATATCTTCAAAGGGCCTTTCTTAAGAATTTTGTGTCTTGGGCTGTTTAGAAGGCTAGTATTGGAGTTCGCCATATCAAATGGTTGAATGCATGTATTCTGTTCGTACAACTTATTTTCATTTTATCTATTTCTGACTGGATCCCCCTACACTGGATCCACTATGTTTTTTAAATAATTTCAGAACATGACCGTTTGGTGGCTGTTTTCCTTTTTCATTCTGGGAGACGTGGGCTTTCTCCATACAATGACAGGGTAGGTTTGATTTCATATATCCAGCAGTGTCTCTTCGGGAGTAGTTATCAGTCGAGCATTATCACAGAATTGTGTAGGTCAGAACGGACCTTTAAGATTGTCCTGGAGATGGGATGGAGTTAATTTCCTCAAGGAGCCGGCAGCCCCTGCCATTCCATCCCAGGTGAGCCATGCCCAGGCTATAAGAGGAGCTGGCCGGGGAGGGGGGAGCAGTCGCCACTCGGGGATGGACTGCGTCCGTAGGTGCGTGGCAGTACTGTAATTGTGTCTTTATATCCCTTTATTGGTGTAATTGTGTCCTTATATCCCTTTATCGGTGTTTGGTTTGTTTTTTTTTTCTCTTCCCTTTTGCTGTTCTGTTAAACTACACTATCTCAACCCAAGAGTTTTGGCTTTTTCTGCTGATTTTTCCCATGGCTGTGGGAGTTGAGCAAGCGTCCGCGTGGTTCTTTGCTGGATGAGCAAAAAAAACCGTCATTACCACTACTGTTAGGAATTTACTGCAGGATAAATAGATCATTGTTACTCCCTAAGTTGTCAAACCTAATTCTTTCAAAAATTACATAGTTATACAGCTTGAGATTTTTCTCCAAATTCACATCATTCCTGTCATCTGGATTCTGGAATTTCAGGTGGCATGCCTTGGGTATTATTTGATGGTTTTGAAATACAGCGTTCTTAACTGCCTGTAATGCTTGACATTATCAGGACCCAGGCTGGTACATGGCAACAGGTTATTATCATCCATGCTGGAGATCAGAAGAATCATTTTGCAGCCTTACTCAGTTTGATGAAAGGGTGTATAAGTTCTCAAAGAACAATTGATTACTTCAGTGCAGTGTCCTTTGTTGTAAAGGGAAATCCCACAGAAGACTGGCACACAGGGAGCCCAGGTGTTCAGTAAACTGAGTCTAGTGGGCAGAGGACAGAAAACCAGACTTTGACATACCTGACTGAGACATAACTGGTGTTAGAACCCAACAGAGAGGTTCTGATGAAATAAAAAAGGTCCTATAACAGGGCTTTTCCTGAATAGTGTAGACCTTGTATAATAAAAGCCTTTAATGTTGTGTGTAATACAGAGTTAAGAGGGTGGTATTTGTACAGTTGGGGTTATTAGGTTACTGTGTAAACTTTCCCACAATTGAGACCGTTTCAAATGAACCTCAAAGTCTTTAGAGGATAATAATAAAAAGTTATTCTCAAGGGGATAAAGGTAGTTTGTAAAGGAGAATAAGCACTATGCTATTGTATTCACATTAATAACTGAAAATTGGCAGGCATAGTGTGAATGTCCGATGGGCCTTCTACTACGCTAGTGCAAAGAGCAGAGTGTGATGACTCCTGCTAGTTTCCCCTTTTCTCCCAAGAGCAGTAAATATGGGGAGAAGAATATTTAGAGCCCGCTTCTTTGTTTCTAGCATTTACCTGGTTCCTTGGACAGAGAACCGTTAACTTATTTTTCTATGTTGTGTTTTCTGCCTGTTTAGTAAACAGCACTGGCTCACTTTTCAGGAGGAGCAAAGGAGGGGGACACCATATTTTTTAGGTACAGTGCCTGATATCGGTATCTTGTAAATCTACCCTAGGAAAATGTGGAAATTATGTTCTGTATTCCGCGACATTATCAAGTCAGTGTCCTGTGTAATTTCAGAGAATGAAGATGCAAGCTATAAGAGGAAGAGATAAAAATATAAGACTTGTACAAATAAAGTTTCATTTTTTGGCTGCTTTATGTGACTCCAAAAATAAAGTAGGAAAGATTTGAAGTCAAAGCTGTCCTAGGAAAAATGGGTATGTGGTTCAGTTACCAGCTCTCCAAGTTAGCTGTGACACTGAAGCAGCTAAGAATTAAATTGTAAGGCAATCTATAATTGTAAATTTTTGGCTTAGGCTTTTTATTTTTATTTGGCAATTGTTTCCAAGTGTTCTGTTGGACAGAGCACATAACATTCATTTAAGGGTGGAGAATCTGTCATAAGGAACTGGGAAATGCTTGAAGTTTCTCACATGTGAGGGTCTCTAGACCTTTATGCTCTGCGGAAAGGGCTGGTTTAGGAACCCATGATGATGAATGCTGCAGCTTGAGAGAACAGTTTTCTCTTAAAGATGATAATTTGGTAAAAGCTGTGTTGGAAACCACCTTTCTCTCATTTAGTGCAAAGCAACTATGAAGACCAAGAAAGCAATCAAATGGATCCGGGATTCATTATTTTGAAACATCTGAGTGTTAAACACATAGAATCATAGAATGGTTTGGGTTGGAAGGGACATTAAAGATCATCGAGTTCCAAACCACCTGCCATGAACAAGGACACCTCCCACTAGACCAGGTTGCTCAAAGTCCCATCCAGCCTGGCCTTGAACACTTCCCTTGAATCACCTCCCTAAGCCTGATGGCCATGTGTCTTTTGATGCAGCCCAGGATGCTGTTGGCTGTCTGGGCTGCGAGCACCCGTTGCTGGCTCATGTCGAGCTTCTTATCAACCAACACCCCCAAGTCCTTTTCCTCAGGGCCACTCTCAATCCATTCTCTGCCCAGCCTGTGTTTGTGCTTAGGACTTTTTGAGACCTGGCAAATGAACAGCCTGGTATCACTCATTGTTATTGCTGAATGTTTACGTGTAAAATCATATCGGCATAGGTAGTAATTAGTAGGATACTTTCAGTCTCAAAGCTGTCATTTGATATGTTACTTGCATGGTAGCACACTTGTGTTTGGCAGCCAATAAAGAAGAATAGCTGCATGTCAGAATGGTAAGTAAATTCCAAGACTGCACAAACACAATAAAAATTTACAGGCAAATTCTTAGTTTCAGTATCTTTAAGCAATTGTTTGGCTGAAATGCTACCCCAGAAGAGGTACATGATGTACTATTTTAGATTTATAAATGTCAATAGAAACAAAATCGAAGTTGATATACTTTTGGACAGTAAAGTTTTCTTTAAATAGGCATCGTCTTTTGATTTTTCGCTAACTGGTCTAATTGTCTATTTTGTCAGTTATTGCTTCACACAAATTCTGCAGTTGTTTGTTGGTTTTTTTTAAGACCTAAAGAACCAGTGCAATTCCTTCTTCTCTAACTTTCTAGGGCTTTTTTCTGATTGGGAACCATAAGATATCAGAGGGATCTGTTTGTCGAGATTATAGCCAGTAACTTCTACTCATCTTCCTGTAAACAGTATTAGAAGTGTACCCTTAGCTTCAGATGACAGACCTATGGCAACTTTTTCATGCAGTTGTATTTTGTTTTCTTCACTTTATGTTGCTTAACACTACCAAGTGGAGTTATTTTGCATGTCTTTCAGGCAATTCTGTTGTTTTGGATGGTTGGTTCCTTTGCTAAGCTCTCCAGTAGGTCCCAGAGTATTTTCTATGGCATTTCTGAGTGTATGAATGAGGTAGCTTTGGTGCTTTCATTTAAAGGAGTGCTTTTTATAGACAGTCTTGGGCAGTGTCTGAAAAAACATCTTTTCTTTAGGCAATGCAGACACAGTTCAATGCCTCCTCTGTTTTTTCTGTTTTCACTTCAGTGGTAAGTTGTTCTCATAATGATATTTCCCCTCCCCTCCCTTCCACAGCTGATCACTGCTTTGAAAATACAGCTTTCTCTTCTGTGTTGTGTTTTACTTCACAGTGTCCTGACTCTCACCTTCATCTTATTTTTTTTGGACAAGTAGAATGGATCTATACTGTGTCTCCAATGTAAAAAAGAAAAAAAAAGTTGTTGTTCAGCAGTAGTATTGACATTCCTGTATAAAAAAAAAAAAAAGTTCTACCAATTATATTTGTACAAAGATACATCTCTGGAAAAAGAATATCTATACTACATTTTCACAGTGATTTTGTAGTAACAGTGAGTATTGAAAATAACCAGAGTGATCAATTCATCCTTCAGGACAGAAAAGTGTCTTTATTCAGTGTGTAGAATATATGGTATGTATTTTTCAACATTAATGAATGTTTCAGTCAGGGCCCTATTGGTTTTGTGTAAAAGCATTATGCTTAACTGAACTTAGTCTAGTCCAATGTTGCATTCACGTTTAGAGGAACTGAGAGGTAGGAATATCTTTGTACCTAGAACAGTATGGTCTTGATCCTGGGTTAGGATCACTGGTCGCTTCTGTCTCTGAAACAATAAGCAGTAATGTATTTCTTTCTGATAGGTGTTTGGTCAGCTGTGTCATTGCTAAGACATTAGATAAGATATCTGCCTGTCCCTTGTGGCAAGTACTGCCTGTGATTTCTACATTATAGTTGACGACAGCATTTTTGTGAAGCAGTTGCATTTTTTTTTTTTTTTTTGATGTATCGGGTTTGATCCATCAGGTTTTGTTGCTAGCTAGTGAATGTAAAGACAGACCATTGGAAGCTCCTAATTCCCAGTTTTCCAATGGTGAGTGTTTGCTTATGGCAGCAACTTTTGTAATTTGGAAATCAGCAAGCTTTTAAGAAACTTTGGCAGATGTGTGGTGAAGCTTCAAAAAATGTGATGACGTTATTCCAGAGGCAGGAAAGGATAGTCAAGAAAAATAGACATCAGTGTTCCGTTGATAATGATTTTAGTGTGTTTCACTACTACTGCCCAATATGTTTATGGAAGAAGAGGACACAGTAAGAAGATCTTATCTTCGAGGATAAAGTGGTAGCTTGGAGTTTAGAAACCATATCTTACGGAGAGAGAGAAGTTCTGGGAAAAACTGTATATGGGCCTGTTTGATTGTTCTTCACTGGCTATAGAGACACATCTCAAAACGTTAGGGTTCTCTGACAGTGAATGGGGAAATTAATTTTATTGCGATCAAGTGACACATCACATAATACCTTAACTGACATTGAACACTTCTTGGCAAAAACTAGTTGCAGCATAGTTTGCTAAATATTTAAGCCATTGCATCAGTGACATACTTCTGCCATTTCTCAGTTAACTGTCCCACCCTCCTAACATCCTGAAACGATCAACAATGGATGAATAACTTAAATAGAATCATCGAATATCTGGAGTTGGAATGGACCCATAAGGATGATTAAGTCCCAATCCCTGCTCCTCGCAGGACTGCCTAAAACTAAATCATGACTAAGACCATTGTCCAGATGCTCCTTGAACTCTGAGAGGCTTAGTGCCGTGGCCGCTTCCCCGGGGAGCCTCTTTCAGTGACCAACCACCCAAAGTATGCGAGTAGATAAATATTTGACCTAAACCCCTCTTTGAGTCATTGCCTTGTGAAATGTGTTTGGCTTTATTATAGCAAATTATGACTATTTAAAATGTACTTTTATTATCTCATTTTACATTAACTTGGTTAAAGGATGGAGTAGCTGAAAATCAAGAGGTGATGCTAGTTGTGACTGGGATTTAAGAATGGGTGTTGGGAGATGATTAATACATCAGAAGTGACTCAGGTTTTTATTAAAAACTGGCATCGCTGAAAAGTGAGTGATGGCTGGCATACTGGACTGACAACCATGTTCTTAAATGTAATACTTGGGGGGAGGGTATTTGTATTTTATGAGCTATTGGTAAGTTACAACCAAGCAGAGAAAAAGACTGAAAAGGACTGTGAAAACCATTACAGTGGGGGAAAAAAAAATCGATTTTCCAACTTCAGTCAAGATGATCTGAACTTGAAAAGTTAAGTAAAGTGAAGGCAGAAATACATATCTAGCTTTTGTTCTCTGACTTGAACTGCTATTCATTTTCCCATTTGGAAGAAAGGAGCTATTAACATTTGTAACCAGCAGTGTATATTATACTGAGGCATGTCTTCTGAATTGTCCGCGGCAAATGCTTAACTGTGGGTGGTTTTGATATTTTTTTAAGCTTTTTTTGCCTACGAGAAAAAATATTTTTGGTTAGCTATTTATGCATCATATAGATTTATAGCTCATAGACACATAGGAATAAAGCAAGAACATATATACAGGAAAGCTTGCCATTTTTCTAGTTGTAGTAGTTGCTCCAGTAAAAGATGTTACCTTATAAGCCTTGTCTCACAAGAGTGAAAGTCCTGTTCTGTGGTCACCTATGTTTCATATGCAGTAGTCCTAGGGAAGAATAACCCTCTGAAGAATTCAGGGCTAAATGAAGAAAACAGCTATGATTTTATGTTTCTGAAAGTGAAGTAAGGTTTTGAGAGTTTGGGTGGGGGTTTTTGTTTGTTTGTTTTTGATATTTTTTTTTGTTGTTTTAAAACATTAATAACTATTCGTGAAGCTTCTGTGATTCAGGATAGTTTTGACTGGTAGTCACGAATGACATTACTTTGGAGAAACGTGGAAGAAACATGTCATCTTATATTCCGGATAAAGTGGCTGTGAATTGTGATGGAGGACTGCCTCACCGAACATGTATGCTCTGTGACTGACGTATGGGTTATTGTCTTGGTTCATTTGGTATTGTAGTAGAACCTAGAGATTCTGCTTCACTGAGCATTGCATAAAGCCATACTAACTAGGTTATTGCTTTGTCTTTTCTAGTTAGTATATATGCTGCTTAAAGGGAAGAGAAATGAAATACTCATCTCTATTTGTACATAGGCAGCTGAAAGAAAGAAGTAATAAGTGAATAGCCTGAGGTCCTACAGTGTGCACCAGAAGTATCATTGTTTAAAACTGGGCCTGTAATTTCTGATTCCCAACCCAATCATCATCTCTCATCTGCAAATCTCTCTAGTTTCTTTTCTGGCAGATTGGGAATATTCAGCTATATTGGAGTGATATGGTATGTGTGGTGAGAAAGTTTGTGATTTTTGTGAAGTCAGCTGAATGAAATAAATAATTAAAAAGAAGAATATAAGAAAAAGTATACTGAAAATGAGAAAAGAACATTACTGTATCACCTCCCAGGAAGCTGGTTGGTTCTTGAAGTAATCTGGAAGGAGGTTTTTTGAATTTTTTTTTTCCAGAATGATGACTATTATTTATTTGTCAAACTTGTTCAGGGGTTATCAGTCTTTATTTAATCACTGGTTTATGTTGACTCAATTTGCTGAGTTTTTATTTAATTTACTCAGATATTTTTCAGTTGGTTTATGCATTTCTTTGCCATGTGTGGTGTCATCATTAGAATTCAAAAAAGCTGTTCCTGGTGCTCAGTCTTGCACATTGTATGAAATATAGCATAAGCTTTAGGTTAATTGCAAAGTATTGAAGCTGCATATGCTAGGAAATATTTTAGGGTCAAGTATATGATCAGTAGTTGAAACTTTCTCTCTGCTGGGGATTTCTAATAGTAGCTACTTGTGCTGCTGCAGAGTCCTAATGTTTTGACAGACTAAGATACTATTTATAGCTTCTTAGAAAATGTAGTAAATATTTCTTCTGCAAATGCTGACACACAGTAGTTGTTTTAACTCTTTGCATTAAGTAATTGCTTCCAGTGGATGAGTTTAGATCAAACAGTCAAGCTAGACTGATGCTGAATGCTTTTAGTTCTCCCATTATTTTTTTTTTTTCAAATTAAAATATCAGTCAGTAAATACTTTCTTTTATGTTATTTATGGTGGCTAATGATGTGATTTTTTTTTAGAGCGTGCTAGTGAAAGCATCCATCAATTGAAATATGCCTTAGAGGAAAGACAGTTTGCAGAGGGTGAGGGTGAAGCTGGATTTGACCAGTGCTCTGTGGACAGGGGCAATGATGACAGTGGGAATGCAGCCTGGCAAGAACTGCAGCACAGTCATGCAGGTAAGATTACTCTGAAAGCAAATGGTTTAAAAATTGTTAGAAATTATACTAATTTTTGTTATAATGTTTTTTATCTCTTCCTAGTTAATCAACTTAAAATTTTGTTGCAACATCAAGAAAGAATGGAAAGTGAGGTCTCTCCGTCAAGGAGGAAGATGCCATTCTGTGTATGTTTCTTCTTGTTTCTTTTGTGTTGTTTGAATGAACGGCATGCATGATGAAATCGATTTTTCTAGTAACTGGGAAGGAAAAGCAGCACTGAATCATTTTAGTATTCTGAAATATAGGAGGTTCTTGAGGCTATGCCCAGAACTTAGTATGCTTATGACCACAGAGGAAGAGAAAGAAATCTCTAATACAAGGTTTAGACTTTTCTCCTCTTTTGTTGACCATGCAGTGTGGGTCACAGTCCACCAAAAGTTCATTCTTTTTGTTTTAGAAACAGTTGGGATCAACTACATGGAGAAATTCCTGTAAAAGCAGCCTGTTTTCCTTTGGCTGTATTTTAAGGATTCTCAAAGGCCTTCTTATGCTGTAACTATGCTTTTTCTCTGGAGGATTAGAGATGTTCATGTAACAACAGGTTTTGTAGCGCTCTGCCAAAATGCAGTGGTCTCTGTCAAAGTTAGTTTACACCCTTAAATGGGCTTCTCAGATTTAGCCTTCTGGCAGCACAACGTGCACCAAAGTACATGCAGTGGACAGTTCAGTTACTGGTATCTAGCAGTTGCTCCGTGTCCCTATAGGAAAATAATTCAAAAGCATTGTTCTAGTTTTATATTTTGGTTGTCTCCTCTCACAACTGGTTTGTACTAAGCAAGACAAGTAACTCTTTGCTGTCAAAGTTGGGGTAGCAGCAGAACAATCTAAAGCCTATATTCCTGC
>NW_009661370.1:2846186-2853638 GCF_000708025.1 Charadrius vociferus
TGTGTTCCTTTGAGCCTATGTAATGAGCCTAGCTCTACTGCTCTGACATTGAGAAATTTTATTTAAAGTTCAACTTTTCTGAATGTTTTAAAATCCACGAGCTTAGTCTGATTATCCTGCCAGGTATTTTTGCCTCATAATGGTGCCGGATAGAATTAGTGTTTTGTAGCTCAAAGGAACAATGTATCATTGATTGATCTCGACGTGACATGGCACGAATCAGTATCTATTTGTATTTAGCCTTTGGATAGGAAGGAAAGCATCTTATGATCCACCTTTGTGAAAGTTTTCTACTTATGTTGGGAAATCTTAGTAGAGTGGAAAAATTCAGAAAATGGGATACTTATTTCTAAGATAGTGCTTTCAAGGAGTGGATTAAAGAAGAGAAAAGATGGGAATTTACTGTATTGATAGGGGATTGTCCCATTTCTTCTTGAAGTTTCCAATGAGAGGGATTATGTGAAGCGATGGCCTTATTCTCCTTTTCAACCAACCTCTATCTGCTTTCTAAAGAGGATGTGAAATTGTTCTGAAGACAGACCAAGTATAAAGTTCAAAAAATGTGGAAGTACAAAAGTGCGCACACACCAAAACCCCCCAAACCCTTATAAAATACGAGCTTGTCTGGTGGTTTGCTGGACACTGCAGAAATGCCTCTTGTATTAAGAAGAATCAGATTCCCCAAGGGTCAAGCAAAGCAAACTTAGATTATGAGTAACCTTAATCTTTTGCTTTGAATTATGCTGAAATACCTGATGACTGCTGAATAGTAGATGACTGAATGTGTCTATAGGTAAATATATTGCACAGGAAATATACTGTTTAGTAAACTTTACATTTCATATGTATAAATAAGATTGTCTTAGCAAAATTCCCTTCTCTTGCCCATTGATAAAAGTTGCAATAGACATGAAATTGACTATGTCTTTTCTTTGATTACAGCTAGATAATAGCGTAGAGATTTTCCTTTTGCTCTGTACCTCATCACCTGAGGTCAAGGCCCAGCAAGATTGCTTCATACAACGGCCGCAGCTCTACAAGCTGAGTCTTGGCTAACCTAACTGTACCCAGCCTGCATTCCCGACCCTCGTATTCCCTATAGCTGGGCTTCCTGTGACTCATTCCCGGTGTTTCTTGCCTGTTTGCAGGGCAGCAGATTTAAGACTGCCGTCAGGAGAGTGTCCAATTCTGGGTTTAGAGATTTGCAATTTGAGGCATTTTGGATAAGTATAAGGTGGGCCAAATTATTTGGGATGTTGGCAAAACGATTTGTCACTGTGTAGCATGCTGGCCTCTAAAGCTGCCAAGCATTTGTATTTTATAAACACTTGTGCTTATATGGTAAACTTTTCAATATTAAGCAAATGTGAACAGCATTTCTGAGACTCAGGCATGGACGTTTGGTAATTCATACTGATCAGATGTGTCTTTCAGTTCTGATTTTAATATTCGGCCTACTTTAAATATATGCCGCCCCGACCTCTGTTCTTTCACCCTATAGCACATGTTATGTTATCAGAATATTAATGAAAAATTCTGAAATTCTTTTATAATTAATTGATAAAAATTGTGTAGTAAAAAAGGTAAAAGGAAATAAATGACAAATTATCTACCGGGCATTTACCCCATGAAAGGGCAGGTAGAGGCTTCTAAAGAAAGAAATATCCCAGTGACAGTGTTGCGAGTTAATAAGTCGTATTAAGAAGTCCTCCGTTCTTTTTCTGTTGGGAAAATATACCACTTATTACTTTCCTTTTAGTGAAACCATTCTTTAGCTCTCTTGTATACATTACACCAGTGTTTCTCAGGTTAAACATTAGCTTTGTTTTATAATGAAAAATAATTTGAATCGAATTGGAGTTTTTCACATTTTTGAACAGGGCTGTAGTATACTCTTTTCAGGGAGGCAGCTGGAGGTCTCAGCTGCAAGGTGTCTATTACGCTTTCAGACAAGAGGGAGGGATTGATAGGAGCCAGAGGAACAGAATGATGAGTTACTAATATTATTTGTGCTATATTATATATACTTTAACAAGTGTGATTCATTTTTTAAAACTTTTTATAAAGTACTTGAGGTTAACAGACCTTAAAGCAAGGTGAATTCTGGGTCAATAGAACATGGAATTTATGTGTGCTGAACCAGGTGGAATAAATTGCAAATTCGGAGTCCCTTTTTCTCAATGTGTTTCTAGATGGTTCTGGAAAAACCTCCACTTGCCTCCGCAGTTGTAGTTCGAGATTTGTCGAGAGTCACGCATTTAATACGGCCAATACTTGTATTGGGTGCAATTTGACAGGAAGGCTTTTGTTGCTAGAAACCTTTCCCTCACCCTGGTTAGTGGATTTTATCTTTAAAGGTTGGGCAGGGAATCTTAATACCTTGTTGGGGGAAAAAAATTGTTGGCAGAACCTGTAGGTAAGATAACTAGTACATGTAATAGCTAGCCATTAGCAGCTTGGTTTGAATTTTGGTTTTCTTTTGAATGGTGAATGTTTCAAAAATAATATTTAAAAAAGAAGATGTAGGTTTCTGGCTCTTTTAGGAGATTCAGGAATCCAGCTGTTTGGTTAGTTCCGGAAAATGAGTTCTGTGATCTTTAAGACTTTATGTAAATTTGAGAAGCATGTCTTGGAATATTTTTGCTCAAAAGGTGTGTTTCTGACCTGATACCACAGATGTTGGAATTGTTTCAGAACTAGCCAGGGCTTGCATTGATATACTTTCTTTTAGCTTCAGGAATTAAAATAGTTCATATAGGTCAACTAACATTAGACTGTGCTTAGTTCTTTCAGTGGATGAAGTTTGCAATAGTAGAATATCGAACTAAGGTAGTAAAAACAACATTGAAATACATAAAGAGGATTAGTGAGCATCTAATAGTAGCTGATTTATTTAAATATGAATGTAGAGACTCTATTAAATAGTTTTGTGATTATTCAAAGGCAGTTTCATTGCAGACTAACATATTTATCCTTAATACTGTTACTCCATTAAAATTATTCTAAAGTACATTATACTTCATTAGAACTAAATAAATTATTAAGCTATAAAAAAATATTTGTTATATCCACTCTAAATAAGCCCTTTTTCTTAGACTGACAAGAACTGTTTGTTGCTAATAGGATCAAAGAGAGGTTGTAGTTTTCAGGAAACAATTTATGATTTTAAGGGCATTTTAGTAATATTTATTTACATTATTTACCTGTACTATATTCTTAGGAGTAAATGCTGTTATAGCAGTTGTTTTTCACATTTTGTAAAAAGTTTACTCCCTGTTTAAATCTTGCTGAGCAAGGCAGAGATGTAATTGTTTATCTTGAATGGGCAAGGATTGTCTTCATTACCTTCTTTAATTAGTTATTTGTGAAGCTATCAAAAATTTTACCTGTTTATAGCGTCTTCAGAATGGCGTTGTTAGAATTGTCTTTTAAATTGCCAATAATCAAGTACATTTTTATTGTACGTTTTCCTGTGTTTCTATGGAGGTATTAAAATTGAAGACATAGTTGTGTTTCTGTAGCAATTGTGAATGAATATTTAGAGGAGTTCCCTTTGCACATCCACAATCCATTAAAATTCAAGGGATTTTTATATTCATTTCACAGAGAAGAAAATACCCCCTTACATTCGTCTAAAATGGATAATGCACTTAACTAGCAGTATGAATTTCATTTACAAATTGGTTTGTGGATATGATGCTTTAAAGATGCGTTTAATAAAGCAGCTGTACATTTTGACAGAAGTGACATATTTACTTTTTGTATTGAAGTATTTAAGTTCTTACTGTTTCTTCCATCCTCGTAATCTAGTACTTGGTGACTTTTTATTAAGTGTACATACTATTCTGTGTGCAAACAACATGTTATTGCAATAAATGGAAAACCAGAAAATAACACGTGCTATTCTCTACTTCCTTCAGAAACCCCCAGAAGCTGCAACTGGAGACTTACCAGCCCTTTCTGATCTCGTTCCTATAATCAATGATCAGTCACAGTACATTAACCATTTAGAAGCAGAAGTGAAGTTTTGCAAGGTATTAGACAACGTATTTCACCTGCTAAAACTGTGATCCCCTAAATATGAAAAATTGCTTTAAAAACAGCTTACACTTAGTCTTGAGATTGATTGTGGTAATGACCAAAACTGAGCCAAATGCAGTTCAGTAGATACTGAGCCTCACCATGTGTCTTGGTGCCTGTGTAGTGTTTAAGGGTCTTCCAAGAGATTTTTACATCCTATCACAAATACAAATAAGCATTTTTTAAAAGAAATTATACAGAAATTTATGCTACAAAAATACGAAATCTATCTTTTGAGTATTCTTACTCTAAAAGGGTTAAAATAGTGGAGAACGTTAATCTAGACTTTTGGTCTCAAGATGTATTTAAAAGTTGATAACCATCTCAAGGAGCCTTTTACGTGCAGTTTCTGTATCCTATAGGAGGAATTGTCTGGGATGAAAGATCGAGTACAAGTAGTTGTACTTGAAAATGAGGAACTCCATCAGAAACTGAAATTCTTAACTGCGGAACATACGCTGAGAGAACAAACTCTTCTAGATGCCTCGGTAAGCTTTTGTTTTTCTGTTGTTTTAATCAGTGTTCAGGGACCTGATTCTCGTTAAGGAAGTCTATATAAATGGTTATCCATAAACTGAATTTTGATCAAAACTTAGTGAGAGTTTGTAAACATGGATTTCTGTGGATAACATCATTATAGTAGGTTGCCAAGCTAATTAACTTGTTTATTGGTTCTTACATTCTACTGTAATAAAAATTATAAGCTTGAGTATATCCATAGTTAACATTTGTTTAAAAAAACAACCTACATAATTATAACTGAAACATTAATGTTTTTATTTTAGGCAAATACTCAGAACTCCTGGCCTGTGTGCGGTCATGACTGTAGCATGCATCAGCCTGTCACCTCATCGCCAGGATGTAACAGAGATCAGGCTTTTATTACAGCAGCTGTTGGAGATATAGAAAAATGGCATGTAGAACTGGTTGGTATTAACTTTCTTTGCACAGTCATACCTTTGCAAAACCTTTTGGTGCTTTGTTGTTGCTGCAGTTCTGATGATTAATTTTGTAACAGGCATACAGGAGGAGTTTTGGTTGACTGAACCTTAATCTGAGGTCAAATTTTATTCTCTTAAACCTCATCTTCTCGTTATACTCTAATTAATATTATTATCTAGTTAGACACAAATGGCAAGCTCTATCTGCAGATGTTGATTTCCCAGAGATAAGTATTGTTTTAAGAATGTAAGGCAAGCTCTGAGTCTTCCTCCTCCTGAAGCAGTACAAGGTCAGTAAGGTTCAAAAGTGGCTTTGTGCAGTCTGTTTTCCCTAAGCTGAATTACACATTTTGTGCTTTTAGAGATACAGGGAAGCCCTAGTGATTAGAGATGATGTTTTCTTGATCCTGTATTTTTAGTTTGGGAAGATATTCTTTGATTTTTTTTGCTCTGAATTGATGTAGCATTGCCATCTTTTGGGAAAAACATGGTTGACTGAAAGTTTGATGTTTTTTATGTGTGCTGTGGAATTTAAAGGGTACTTTAATTCTTCAACATAATTATACGTATTTATTATTTTTTTCCCAGTAAAATATATTTTTGTTGGTTTTGTGCCTCATTGAGAGCTAAAAAACCTCTTCAGTGATGCCTGCAGTTGTTTGGAAACTAGTTTTTACAGTAATTGCACTTCTTCATCTGCCATATTTAAAGCAAGAGAATAATATCGATTGTGACTTCTTTCTAAGCGTCACAGTAAGCAAAATTTCTGGTGTTTTGTCTGGTTTGTTATCACCATTGTATTTAACATTGGTGTGGTTGACTTAGATATCTAGCTCTTCACCAGGTAATGGGAGTAACTCACTATATTATAAATAAATAGCCTACCTACTTGAAGTTCTTTAGAATTCTTCTTTTATTTCTGCTGACTTGTGGGAGAGTAAGAGCAAACTTGAGACAAGACCATCAACTTCTGTAAATCATTGTAGAGGGCTGCAATTAGAGCTGGAGCAATTTACCATATGAGGATCTGGCAAGATGTATAGAAATAGGAAAATTTGAGGGTTGTTCATTTTGCAGACTTTCACAAGTACGAAATATTTAGATTTCTGTGATGCTAGCTTTTCAACAAGTTTATATCTTCAGGGGAAAAGAATGAACATGGCTAATGTCTAGATTTATTTATAAAGACAGTATTATGAAGAAAGCAAAAGACACTTTTCTCCCATCTTTTCTAAAGGAGAAACTAAAACTTCTTTATCAAGAAAGAGTCAATATCCTTGATGCTCAAATACAGTCTCTAAGGTAAAGTGAAATTATTTTTTTTCTTTTAAAATTATTGTTAATACATTATCACTTCATAAGAACATGACCCACTCTTAATTTGAATTTAAGTAAGAGAAAGTCTGAATGTCGTGTTTTCTGATAGTGTCCCTGAAAGCTGGTTTTACATGAAATTTTCTCAAATACAAATGTAGCAAAATTGAATGTACTGGTGAATGTACAGAATTATATAGCAACATTATCAAGTATATCAATAGGAAAAGGAAGACTAGGGAAAATGTAGGCCCACTGATGAATGAGATGGGTGCTCTTGTGGTGGAAGACACAGAGAAGGCAGAGTTACTGAATGCCTTCTTTTTTTCGGTCTTCACTGCTAAAGCTGTCCCTCACGAATCCCATACCCTGGAGGCAAGGGGGAAGGTCTGGAGGGAGGAAGATTTCCCCTCAGTTGAGGAGGACCGGGTCAGAGACCACTTGGCCAAGCTGGACATCCTTAAGTCCATGGGCCCTGATGGGATCCACCCGCGAGTGCTGAGAGAGCTGGTAGATGTTATTGCTAGCCCACTCTCCATCATCTTTGAAAGGTCATGGGGAACAGGAGAGGTGCCTGAGGACTGGAGAAAGGCCGACATCTCTCCAATCTTCAAAAAAGGAAAGAAGGAGGACCCAGGGAACTACAGACCGGTTAGTCTCACATCAGTCCCTGGGAAGGTAATGGAGCGACTCATTCTGGATGTCCTCTCCAAACACATTGAGGAACGGGGAGTTATTGGAAGTGGTCAACACGGATTTATCAAGGGTAAATCATGTTTGACCAATTTGATGGCCTTCTACGATGAGATAACTTGTTGGCTGGATGAAGGGAGAGCTGTAGATGTCATCTACCTTGACTTAAGCAAGGCTTTTGACGCTGTCTCCCATGACTCATTCTGGATGTCCTCTCCAAACACATTGAGGAACGGGGAGTTATTGGAAGTGGTCAACACGGATTTATCAAGGGTAAATCATGTTTGACCAATTTGATGGCCTTCTACGATGAGATAACTTGTTGGCTGGATGAAGGGAGAGCTGTAGATGTCATCTACCTTGACTTAAGCAAGGCTTTTGACGCTGTCTCCCATAACATCCTCATTAGGAAGCTGAGGAAGTG
>NW_009661370.1:2853666-2886667 GCF_000708025.1 Charadrius vociferus
CCGCGCTGCCATCCAGCGGGACCTGGACAGGCTGGAGAGCTGGGCAGAGAGGAACCTAATGAGGTTCAACATAAGCAAGTGCAGGGTCCTGCACCTGGGGAGGAAAAATGCTAGGCAGCAGTATAGGTTAGGGGTGGACCTGCTGGGAACTAGCTCCGAGGAGAAGGATTTGGGGGTCCTGGTAGATAGTAAATTGTCAACGAGCCAGCAGTGTGCCCTTGCTGCCAAAAAGGCCAATGGAATCCTGGGCTGCATAGGGAAGAGTGTGACCAGTAGGTCGAGGGAGGTCATTCTCCCCCTCTACTCGGCACTGGTGAGGCCACAACTGGAATACTGTGTCCAGTTTTGGGCTCCCCAGTTCAAGAGGGACAGGGAACTACTGGAGAGAGTCCAGTGAAGGACAACCAAGATGACTGAGGGATTGGAGCATCTCCCTTATGAGGAAAGGGTGAGAGAGCTGGGACTCTTTAGCCTGGAGAAAAGAAGGCTGAGGGGAGACCTTATTACTACTTACAAATATCTAAAGGGTGGGTTGAAGGAGGATGGAGCCAGACTCTTCTCGGTGGTTCCCAGTGACAGGACGAGGGGCAATGGGTGCAAGTTGGAACATAGGAATTTCCGTTCCAACAAACAAAAAAAAACTTCTTTACAGTTCGGGTGACAGAGCACTGGCACAGGCTGCCCAGGGAGGTTGTGGAGTCCCCTTCTCTGGAGATTTTCAAGACCCACCTGGATGCAGTCCTGAGTAATGTGCTCTAGGCAATCCTGCTTTAGCAGGGGAGTTGGACTAGATGATCTCTAGAGGTCCCTTCCAACTCTGAAAATTCTGTGATTCTGTGTGATTCTGTGATTAGCAATATATAAATTTTATAAATTCAATTGAGTTATTGTATTTATAGATATTACAACTTGATATAAAATGTCTTTATCCTTTTTACCCTTTTTCTTTATAGAAACATCATGTCTGTTAAGGTATACAAATCAAAGAAAAAAAAAACTTAAATTTTAACTTCTGTGAGCTCTTCCATAATTAGCTTTTTTCTACTAATATTTTATATCGCAAATTTTAGAAGTCTTAAGAATCGAACAAGTTTAAGCCACATAATGATTTTGGAGCGGGAAGACATACTTTTGAAGCATGCAGGTAGTGTTTCTAGTCATGTAACCTGCATGTCTTTAAACACAAAAATATTTGAAAATAAGTCCTCGTACTCCTCAAAATATTAAAGGTTTGAATAGATAGCAAACTATGGAAACACACAGGTAGAAGCAACCACTTTAGGATTTGGTGTTCTGGAGTAAATTTCCCCCTGTGCACCTGCATTCATGATACTGCTACTGAATCTGTTTAATTATGTTTTTCCCTAAATAAATTGTGCTTTTGTATATCTGAAAGTTCTAGCCTTGTGTGTATCAAGAGTTAGTGGTAGGGAGACAAGTTCAAATATACCCTCTCCAGTGACGAAATCTTAAACATGCAAAGCCAGTTGTGCTGGTGAAAGTAAAGGACGATCTTAAATTTCAGCTCATTTTTAAATACCCTCCACCCCACTTGGCTTGAATTATTATATATATTCAGACTAAAATAGTCTGAAAATGTCCACAAGTACATTATTCAGCCTCTTGATTTCTCCTGAGTGACATAATCTTTCAAACTGTGAGCTCTGCAAAGCACTTGAGCATTTGCTAAAGCGTAAATAAAGTGAGAAATTATATTGCTTTCAGTGACACTATCCTCATTTCTAACATTAAGCATGAATTTATGTAGGACTCGCGGATTTCTTTCTAAGATTTCCCAACAATAGGTCTGTTGTGCCATGACTGTCTGAGGATATATGCAGAGCAAATTCTGTTCAGGGTATAGTGGATTATATTTAATAGACCAGCTACTAAAATTGGAAAAAGTGCACAGAAGACTTCCCAGATGGAAATAAGCATGCATGCAGTGTATATATCATGTGCACAGTAAATCCAATGCAACCAGAATGTGTCAGACTTACTGTGTGTATGCTGCCCAGATGGCCTGCATAACAAACCAAAAGCTTTGGATTCATTGCACAATTTGTCAAATTGATCTATATGTGCACAGTGTGCGTTTGTCTGGAACTTCCTGATGTCAGCGTTCCTACTGCTTGCGCTCTCTCCGGCCTGACAGATGCTTGGAAATTCTGGAGAAAATTCTTCAGAGCACCTGGTAAAAATTTCAGAGACAATTAAAAAAATTAGCATGTTTTTCTGGAAATGTGGTTGACCTAAAGTTTGTGTGTTTCACTAGATCAGAGAGAATGTGATCAATACATCTGGATTTTGTCTAGGGAGCATAGGCGACTTTTACTTTATATTGTAACTTTAGAGTTAATTTGAGAGTAGAGAAGAAATGTGAAGTTAGTGATGTTATTAGTAAGAACAGCAGAAAAAATGTTAGATAGGCTATTGAAATATTTATACAGCTGACAGCGTTTCTGGCTAATGAGTCATTTACCCTGTTCAGAGAATATGTAAGCCTATAAGTTTTGTCTAATAATTTTCTGTGTAACTTCACTATTTTCTGATACTACAGAGGGAAGAAACAAATTAATATAATTTTGTTTTGCCTATTAATAATTTTGATTGGGCAATTCAACTGTTATTTCTCTGTTAAAGTCTTCCTTAGGCTGCTGAAATGTGTCAAATACCGTTCATTACAGGGATTCTTACAGTTCTTTGGGTTGCATCTGTAGTGATATATTGCATATAAATATAAACCATAGAAATGCTCAAATAATATTTTTTATTTCTTCTTTCTAGAAAAGACCTTGCAGAATCTCAGAAGACATGCAAAGATTTGGAAGGAAGGCTAAAACACCAGAAGTCACTTGTTTCAGCCACGAACTCTAGCCGGGTTGGTGGTCTGTGTTTGAAATGTGCACAACAGGAGGCAGTTCTTGCACAGACTCATTCTAATGTTCACATGCAGACCATCGAGAGGGTAACAAAGTAGGTATGGGGGTGCTTACTTTCTTGTTGAAAGTACAGTTGCTTGCTTTAAACCATGTAAGTCTCAATGTGTTGTGTTGCATTCAGAGGGAGATGTGTGGTTTTGGAATGATGGAGTCCCAAGTTGATGTTATAATGCTAAAGGAAATGGTAGAATATGTGTGTAGGTCCCGACCACTTTGAAATTCATTGTCGTTTTGCTGCTTATTTCAACTGTGAAAGAATGTTACTCATCATCTCGTAATTATGATACTTTGGACTGTCCAGATAATCAAACTGTTGATAGTCTGTTTCCCGCACTTTTTGTACAAACAAACGCTTCACTCTGTCAAAACAAATATTATGGGATTCCATATATTTTGATTTATTATTTCAGGCAAAATTTCTTGATCTTTCTGTAGTTGGAATTTTTTCTGGCTCTACTTTATTCTCCTTTTACCTTCTCTTAGGATGCATCAGCAGTGTAATCCTTTTTTTTCCCCGTGAATTTTCTTAGTAGGTCAGGTGTTTGGGATAGGATGCATTGTTCCTCCCTAGCTTCAGTAACTCAGGGGAAAAAGTTCCTTTGGATAAAAATAAATGAAATTATTTGCTGCAGCCTCTTTATATTTGTAGCTTTTATTTAAATGATTTTAGAAAACAGCTGTACAGCCTGAATATAATATATATAATTCAGGAATCCCAACAGCATTAAAATGTCTTTTTTTGGTAAGAAATTCTGCTAGTTAATAATCTTAAAAAAATCTCTCCCTTTCTACTTGCTGGTAGTAATGATAGGATACTGCAGCCTTCTCAAAGTTTGTTAAACAGCCATCTACTTATTGCCAGATATCTGAAACTTCTCAGGTTTTCTGAAGTTTTAGAATAAAATGATGAGGTAGTGGGTCAATTAGAAGCAAGAAGACTGAAGGGACCTAGTACATATAGTCTGTCAAATGGATATTGTCTCTACACATTAGATGGCTGATGCTAGGATTTATGTGTTTTTCTATTGTAAAGTCCAAGAATTTTCTGGGAAAGCTCTCTCATGTTTCAAAATCTACTTTCGTAACAAAAGTAATTATTTGTCACAGACACTGGAAAATATGAACAAACTATAAATCACTATATTCTTGTCATCTTGTATTATAGTGAAGTTTGAAATAAAATATTTGAGCTGACCCATTTATCTTTCTTAAACCATTATTTCAATTTGAAATGTAACAAAATATGAAAACTACATCTTCCTGTGATGCAACTTATTAAAACCAAAGCTATTTCAGTTGGGATTTTCAAAGGGACTTCGTCCAAATCGTGTTGAAATGAAATTTCAAAATATGACGGTTAGCTCCCTGGCAAATGCAACTGTGTTACTATTCCACACAACATGAAAGAAAAAAAACCAAACAAACCCAAACACAACAGTTTTCAGCTAGAATCTCTAGTTGCACCTAAACCACAGACAATTGTACTCTGAATTTAAAAGCTTTCAACGTATCAAAATAATGAAAAGGTGAAGTTAAGCATTACAGTTTTACTGCCTGTGCTTCACTGTTTGGTATAGATGTAGTTAACAGAAGTTCAGAAGGGATGTAGAATCCAGAAGTCTTATTGTTTAGTTCAGTTCCAGTTTGCAGCAAAGGGTTATTGATTTTCATTTGATATACTTAGTGATCTGAATTACTTGTTGAACCTAGCCCTTCCTTTTTTTTTTTTTTTCTCCTTATTTTACATTTAATCACAGTGTAATTTCATATTGCTTCAATCTGTTTTTTCAGAAACTTGCCTTTTTGGGGGATTGGTTATTTTCTTGTGGGGTTTGTTTGTTTGTTTTTAGCACGGATCCCCATTTCATAATGCCAACAGAACATTGCTCAGCTTCAATGCATTTATGACTTAACCTCTGCTGTCATTATTGTCAGTTTCACTAATGGTCTGTCCTTCTGAAGTGAAGGACTGGTCAGCAAGCAAATGGTATTTTTAATATCTGCCAAGCTAACAGTATGTTCTCTTTCACTCTTAACACATGCTGGTTTTAGTGTTGCTTCCCTTATCACCCTTATGTCTTTTATCTGTTAACATTTTATATTTGATATACCTGTCGTGTTTTTTTCTCTTGAGAAAAAATATAGAAGAAATGTCTGTTTTTTCTTTATATGCAGAGAAAGAGATGACTTGATGGATGCACTTGTTTCACTGAGACGAAACATGAAAGATATACAGCGAAGAGAATCTAATGCTTGTGAGCAAGTTAAACAAGCTGTGCAAATGGCAGAAGAGGCCAATTTAGAAAAAACAAAGGTAAATTTATCAAGAAACTAGAGCTTTTCAGTATTCAGATCTGCTGCAAATGTTAATTAGTTTTCATGCTAATGAGAGAATACACGCATATGACCTTTATAGTCTTTATAGCAGTAGATTTAAAAGGATTGCACTGTGTGACTTTCCGAGCAGTAACATGAACTCTGTATTTGAGCTCTTCAGTTCTCATCAAGGCTGCAATGTGTGTTGCATTCTTAGGCCATCATTTAAATTCTGGCGTAGTTTCACAGCTAGGTGATAAAAATTGAATGGTGGAATTTTCAAAGGCATTCATGACATGGAGGAGGATGATTCTCATGTCACATTTCTTAGCTGATCTGTAAAGAGTACTTAATGCTTACAAACAAGATTTTTGCCTCAGATGAGTGCAGTGCAAGAACCGAGTAGCTAACAGAACTCTTTGAAGATGAGAAGTCCTGTCTGATGCTACCTGCAGGAAGCTTTTGATGCTATGTAAATAATAATGATAAAATCAGTTTTGATCTAATGCTTGTGTTAGCCCAAGTTACTAAATACAATCAACCTATACTGACCTAAATGATTTCCTTGATATTTGCTGACATCTACTGTATTATTAGTGAATTACTGTGGAATCGAGAGGGGCTTGTTTTTGGTTTGCTTTTTAAATGAAATGCTGTTGGTTTTAATAGTGAACAAGATTGATATAATTCTGGGGGATTACTGGATTACATTTGTCGTTTGTTTCAGTGGCCAGTCCAACCCAAACCACGACATTGTTCTATTGATCGAATAAGCAGTACTGGTTGCTATTATTCATCCAATGCTGTAAGAGCGTGTTTGTGTGTGGGGTCTTTAACTATAAGCAGCGGGGAAAAAAATTACGAGAGTTGGAAATCCTAGGTACTTGTCAAATTTAACTTCAGAGTATTAAAGCTCCTTGTTTTTTACTGAACAAAGAGAGAAAGAATCCTTAGGAGCTGACTGTTCACCTGTCACATCGTGTCCCTGAGGGGTTAAATTTTTTAATTGCTTACTTGTTTACTTTTTGGAGGATGGGTTCTACAGTTGCCTGATAGAAATGTTATTCACTTATTGCTATTTAAAACTGCACAAAATACTTTTCCTCCTCTATGCAAGAAAGTGAATTTAACTGATCTTCCTCTTTTTTCATTTGGTGTTGGAAATATTTATTTTAATATTTAAAAGAAAATCCCTATAAGGTCTTATTCAGTGTAGCTCATGTTAGAAATGTGGCCTAAGAATAAAACTTAGTAACATGAATTAGTAGAATATGTAATAAAACGGGTCATCATACCTATACTGTTTCTGTCATACAAAAGACAGCAGCTCCGTAGGGTCTCTGCTGGCCACCCTCTTCACTGCAGCAAGGAAATGTGAAGTGCTATCTGTTTGTATGCAAGACTGAATAGTAGTCTGGTTTTTCTGTGCTCATAAACTCTTGTAATATGAATGAACAGGAAGAAATCTTTTACTTATGCTGTATTAATTTAGCATTTTTACATGTACTGGTATTTCGTTGGTAAATACAAACGATCCTCTATTTTCCCAGTCCTATTCTACTCTTAAGATGAACTGCTGTTTTTCTTTGTAATTATTGTGGAAGCCGATAGAAAGTCCAGATAAGAAAAGTGAGGAGTTAAACCCATTGGGCTTCCAAATCCTGTAATTGCAATTTCATTACCCTGTTGACAGAGAGTCTAACCTCAGGTGCTTATCATTTAAAACCACCATTTTTTCTTGTCTCTGGTTGTCTCTGTAGTTTGTGGCCACTTGCCTGTTGCATAGAGCAAGGAGGAGGTCTGGTAAGGTTAAACATCCACAGCTGAAGCAAATCCAGGAATGTATTTTCAACATAAATGTCACAAAAATATAGTTGCTTGAACTGGTCATTATGTATTAAAACAGTGGAGCTAACAAAATACACACTTCTTCGTGCAACTTACTTCTAGAGTTGTATTGTTTTACATGTCTACCAGACTACAGCAGTCTGATGCAGACAATTGTTTGCTGATGATACATTCCTGCAGAAAAGGATTCAAGGCGACAGCAGAGGGATTCCCTCACCAAGGTAGACTTGGGATGGAAAAGAGACCCTGAGGAGGGTCCCATAGAATTGACATGAACCTAATGGAGACTGTTACAGCATTCTCTAAAAATTATCGTTTAATTTGCTTCCTTCATGAACAGCCCAACACCAAGGAAATTACATTTAGGGAATTGATGTTGAGCAAAAGAAAAATAAGCACTTTAAACTAATTTGAAAATAAAGGATAATAAGATAGAATTCCTTAAAGGTGGTTACTTTAGCTTCCTTGAAGTAGGATATGCTGAATATCAGTGAAATGATGACATAAAATCTAGTTTACTCATGGGCTAGCAAGCTGCCTTTAGGGTGCTTTGAATACTTTGATTTACTTGATACACTTCGAGTAGTGTATTTCTGATTTAAACTGACATAACACTCAAGTCCTATCCCTTTGGCAGAGATACATCAGCATAAATTGGTAGATTTTTTTTTTTTCCCCCTAGCTTTTTTAGGATATAGTGGCTACTGTGCTTCTTGCATATGAACTAATGTTTCTTCTATTTTGATAGAAAGCACATCTACAACCTGTGTTTTAGCATGTCAAATTAAGCAGGATATTTATGAGTATTCAGTAGAATTTATTTTCGTTTGACAAACCTGAAACTAAAAAAACCAATGTTTCTTTGTATCTTTACTTACTTTTTCAGCATTTCTTTTCAGCCTTCTGCACTCAGTAATTCACTTTAGGGGGAAAACAAGTAGAAGTGCATATATTATTTGTTTGTTTTTTCTTCAGCTGTGCCGTCAGGTAATAACCACAGTGTTTACAAGGAGTCAAATATTGGGGGCTGATTCTAGTGATGTACATTCAGGAATTTTAAATGGAAGGCAAATAATAATCTTAGTTTTAGAAGAACAGCTATTTATTTGGAAAATATACTTTGAAAAATGCTTCCATCTTTTCCATGACTCCTAAAAGCAATTAGATTTCTGAATTACAGTAGGGCATGTATATGCATACAAACATATACATCTGTTTTCAATTTGTTACTCCTGTTCTAGAGGTTAAAACAGTAGGGTATGTATAAACATCAAAATAATTACGTAAAAAAACCAAAAGACGTCCTTTCTCATAGCAAATTGGTTTCTCTGAAGGCATTAGATAAATACCATGTTTCTTTAAAATTTTAGGTTTCTTCCACTTAAAAAAATAGTTTTTTCTAGGCTCTAGTCCAGTGTGAGCAGCTGAAAAATGAGATGGAACGGCAGAAGAATCGTCTTGAAAGGGAGTTAGCTGCCCAGCTAAATAAGAGGACTGATGAAAAAGAAGCACTGCGGGAAGAAATGAAGAAGGAAAGGGAGGACTTGGCAGCAATGGTATGAGTTGGGTTTTTTTCTGTTTGTGTATTACAATGAGCATATCATCGTCATTAAACTTTCTGCTTGCTTGTGTTTCCTTTTGTTTCAGTTTGGACTTGAGAGTTCAGTAAATCACTTCCACCGTTGCTTTAAAGCAGCAGTAGATAAGTGATCCTTTGAGCCTGAGTGACTGGGGTTTATGCTGTGTCACTAGGTACATACTAAGTTGTTGATGTTATGCATTTTATTTTAGTTTGCATAATATTTTCTAATGCACTCTGTCAAAATAGGAAAGGGTTAACTAATAAGTGCTGCAAGGTTTGTACCTAGCTTCTTATAAAGATTATTATTTAGGTTGTCAAGTCAAGAATTCAGAAGTTGGCACATGTCAAATTTAGGATTCTTTGCTACTTTTAACTTACATATACATATATAGGAATGTTACAATATCATAATTGCATTCTAATATGGTATTTTTCAGAGTGATCTTACCATATACTGAGTTTGTTCACCTGCAGAAATGTGTTGGAATCTCTCTTCTCACTTTTACTGATGTTTATAAACTCTCTGAGATAGAATCTGTCTCATCATTTATACTGTGACCATTGCAACAGAGCCTTGATAACCTTGTTTTAGACTTCTGCATGCTAATGCAGAAGTTTAGTTTTAGTTTTAGTTTGAGGAGGAGGAGGCTGAGGGGAGACCTCATCACTCTCGACGACTATTTGAAAGGACACTGTAGGGAGGTTGGTGCTGGTCTCTTCTCACAGGTAATTAATGACAGAACGAGAGGGAATGGCTTCAAGCTCCAACAGGGTAGATTTAGACTGAACATTAGGAAAGAATTTTTCACAGAAAGAGTGGTTGGGCCTTGGAATAGGCTGCCCAGGGAGGTGGTTGAGTCACCATCCCCAGATGTGTTTAAGAGCCATTTAGATGTGGTGTTGGGGGATATGGTGTAGGGGAGAACTTTGTAGAGTAGGGTAGATGGTTGGACTTGATGATCCCAAGGGTCTCTTCCAACCGAGACAATTCTATGATTCTAATGCAATCTGAATATAAAAACAATAGGGGTTTCTGCCCAGTGGAATCTGCAGAGGAAACCTCATGCTAACAGCAATAAGCCTGTGAGATGTGACAGAAGAGGAACTTCTAGCGTGATTGGAGAAAGAAATGGGAAGAAGAGTAAAGAGAGAAATGTTCCATGAATTAGTGGTTTGCATGCTTGTTTGATATTTAACCTCTTCAACCATTTTCTGGTGGAGGTTTGGAAACAATGTAGTGAATTTCTTGTCAGATTGCCTTTTTCCATATTTTTGGGCTCTTTTCGGAAATAAACCATACAGTTTATAAAATCTGGAGAGCACAGACCAAACAGGATAAACTAAGTATTTAAAAAAGAAGAGGTTTTTTAGTAATGTTGTTGCTTAGGAAGTGGCTGGAAATCTATTAATTTAAACAGGGGAGCAAGTTGATATGGTTGTATTTCTGGTATTATGAGATGCTGGAATAATATTCTGAAGCTGCTACAGGAAGTCAAAGCCTTTTTCTCTAGTCCCACTTATAAAACAGGAATTAAGCACAGTGATAGAGGCTAAGTGAACTGCTGTAAGTGACCATCAGAAATCTGTTGCCAGGGAACCTGAATTTAAAAAATTAACCTTACACTGGAGACGAGACATTATTAAGTAATTCCTTGCTTGAATCCTTGCTATCTATTGGAAGTTATCCCTCTTAGGCATTTAGTTGTTTAGTTACAGATTTCCTTTAGAGCAGAGTATGCACTCCAAATACAGCCTATTAGACAAGCATTTCATATCTTTTTTCGGTAGAATAATTTACTCCTTCATGTCACCACAGTACTTTTGTATTTCATCACTCACTGAGATGTGTTTTACTGGAGCTGATTCCCACTTTGAGTAGTTGTAGTTCTTTTTTAAATCCTACATACACATTAAGCAACATATAGTGACACTATGATGATGTCATGTGTTCTGGTGTGAGGTAGTTAAAGATATGGGATGACTTGGTAGAAAAATATGATCTATATGTAGGATTTAGGTCTATGTATGATTAAATACTTCCATGTTTCAGGATTATGAGATGGTAGAAATCATATACTGTGCACCAAGTCAACTTCCATACAAATATTTTATCACTTGAAGTGATTTGTTTGAAGGGGAGAATTGACATGATACATAAATCAGGTAGATGTATAATGAGTGTAAAATAGTTATGAATATATAATCCTCTAGGTTTGGCTTTGAATTCCTGTAAGTTAACCTAGAACTGTCAGACACCATTATTTCCACTTATATTAGTAAGCTTAAGGGCTAAATAGCTGAAGGGTCACTGTCTCTGTTTTATTGTTACAGTTTTTTACCATTCAGCAAAATTTAATCTGAATTCCGTTAGCATTTTTAACATACTATTCCTATATGGGTTTTGTACAACATCATGATTTGATCTATAGTGCTGAAATGTTTTCTGAACTTGAAAATTAGATTCCGATTTGTGGTTGCAATGACAGTTTTCTTTAGCTGGGGGAACATGATTTGGTTTAAATCAATCTACATAAGGGTGGATAAGAAGGTGCTAATAGTACTCTTACAGCTGCAAGACTAATTCAACCAGCTGCTTCTGACACTTTGTCCATACTAACAAGTCCTGGAGACTTAGTCTGGTTGATGAAATTTCAAATAAAATACTGTGTGATAAATTAATTCAAAATAATGAGCCTGGTTTTTTTACATCATTGAGCCATATTATGTTATATTTTTAATTTATATTTTTATTATGTATTTTTATTGTGTATTTTTTTTTCTAGAATTTTAAATCCTATGTATTTTGGCTACATACAGCTGCTTTCAAGGAGGAAGTCCCACAAGATTTAGATCTGTGGTTGGTCAAATTGTGTTATTACAGTGTTCTTGGGCTTTTTGCAGGCAATGGCCATGTCTGAGAACGTGGCCATGTTGGAGGCTCAGGTAGAGAGAATTACAAGGGAAAAAAACTCTCTAGTTAACCAGTTGGAAGACTCACAACATCAGCTTGCATCTCATGAAATGGAAATGAATAAGGTAGGCATATTTATAAATGAGTATTGAGCTTGGTTTTCATTATCCTTGTGACCTGAAAGATGAGAATTTACTTCTTTCTGCATTTTCTTGTGTATTGGTAATGAACGTGGGATAAACATAAACTTCATCTGAATATCCCAGAGGCACAGTTTTCAAAGTAAAAAGATAACTTTTTCAGTCTGCTAAGTCACCTTGTGATGCAAAAGCTAACCTTTCGACCTTGCAGACTATGCAAATCCCTATTTAAAACGGCAGTCCTCTAATCCTGTGTTTCTCCAAATTGTATTTAGTGTGAATGAGATAACATAGTATTCAATCCTGTCCTGTAATTGCTACCTCTGGGATATGCAGTGCTAAAATGAAGGGAGCTGTGTCAAATCACTGTTTTTCAAGTACATTCCTGTAGAATTTGTATGTGGTATATCGCTTTATTCATTATTATTGACAGTATACTTTTTACAAAGAGATCTTTCTTCCAGTTAAGAATTATAGTTTAGCATATATCTCTGTATGTGTATCACTTCTGGGTGCTTTATTTTTGCACGTTTCTCAATCTATTAGAGCCTTAATGTGGGTCACAACATGAGAAAGAAAAAACAATTGCCATCCAAAATTTATGCTGGGAGATGACATATTGTTAAGGTGATTATTAGCTTAGTTTCATCATTCACTTGTTATAGAAATAACTTCAACTTCATGAAGATGAGGGGATGCTAAATTTCTATGGAATAGACAATCTGAGAATTCAAATTCGTTACAGCCTCTTGAAATGTCTGTATGCCTTACCAATAATTCTAGGGCCAATCCTACTTCCCCAGTTGTTAATTGCAAAGTTTTGGGGAGCAGTTAATTCTTTAGGCTTCTGGCAACTTCTGGAGAGGTTTTCAACAGTTCCTATCTTCCTCTGCTTCCCCTGCTGGTAGAAATAGGTGAAAGCATCGCAGAAAATTTACACCAAAAAGTCATCCAAACTTAGTAAAAAAATTAATTTAATTTCAGCTGAAAGACAAATGAGGGAGCATTTTAAGAATGTCAGAATGGTTTGATTTACTATTTCTGAAACACACTTTTGATTTTTCAGACTGGTTTCACAGATGACTAGCACCACTTAATGGGGTGGGAAGGAGGAAGAGGTAGTAGGTATAAATATCCATTGGTCTGGAAAGAACAATTTTATAGACTAGCGATTTGAAGCAATCTCTCAGGAGAGTGACACTGTGGTTCCAGTCCCTGCTTCAGTTAATGTTAATCAATACGAAGTTGAATAGGTGGCTACCTTGCAGTAGTCTACGCTGCATTTTTATCACACTGTCCTGAGAGACTGGAAAACTGCATTTGTGTCCCTGTTCTGAACTGAGAATTCTGTCTCAGCCATCCTGGAGGAAGGTCCTGGCCATTGAGCTGTCAGGACTATAGGCATCACCCTGATGTTTTTCATTGACTATGTAAATGACATCTATGTATGCTTGTGAATCTGACTCCTTGTTTCCAAACTCGGTTTGACATTATTAAAAACAGTAAAGAAGTAGCTTTTGACTTTTATCAGAAATATTTTTTTCTGCATGCACTAGAAGTCAGGGAAAAAAGTTTGCAGTGAGAATCTCTCTCTCATTCTGAACTATGAGGAGACTGAAAAATCCATTATCAGCACCATCTGCTGATTCTTCTGTGTTATTCACTTTGTGTGATGTATGGGGGAGCTGAAGGCAAGGATGACTGCATTATTTATTTATTTTTTTTTAATTTCGCTTGAAGGAAGTGACATATCGCACTTTGTTATATCCTTCATATAAAGAAAGGAGGAACTAGAAAGACAGGGTTGGCAATCCATGCAGTTGCACTTCAGGTTGCATGTGATATTTCAGTATTTAAAATAAATAATGCTTTAGAACTTTGCCGTTCTTCAGAACATTTGCTACCCTGCATTACTTGCAACAGGGCTAAATTCACAAGCTGTCCTTTGAATTTATAAGTGATGCTGCTTCTTAAAGTTAGGACAGTTGTTTTTGGTTTTTCCTAAGGTGATTTTTTTTCTAAGATGACTTTTACCCTACCTTCTTTTTTTTAGAAGAAGAAAAAAAGCAGTGAAAATGAGAAGAAGTATGAGACTGAAAAATAGAAATTAATTTGGGTTGCGGAATGCGTGTGAGGAGATTGTTGAGAAGCACAGAGGATTGTAGCAGCAAATTAAAAGTGTGCGCATTTAGAAAGCAAGTCCAATGACTGAAAGAATGTAGATGGGGCAGAGAAGCAGTGAGCTGGATAAAAAGTTCTTTAAGAGTAGCTGCAAGCAAACACATCTGCATTGTCATTAGTGAATGTTCATGGATTTGTTTGGTTAGTTAAGGTGAAATGAACATCCAAAAATTGGAGGTGATCGCGCAGGATAAGAACAAAAAACGGACAGCTTGTCCACTGTCATTCTCCATTCCCAACAGATAAGACCAAATAGAATCCTTTAAAAGCCTTAGATTGGGAAACAGGAGAATAAGATCCCTGCACAGCAGTAGTGACAGTTATGTAGGAGGAATTGGTGCGGGTTCTTTTTTTTTTCTTTCTCTTTCTTTCCCCTAACAGCTTGCCAGATCCTCTGAAGTTGAGCTGCCTTCAGGTGGAAAGGAATGAGGAAGTAACATAAGAAACATGCCAACAACAGGGAACAATTGTTGACCGTGTTAGAAGCAATACTAGATTTCTTTAAATGTTGCTTTTATCCCTTTCTTCTTTCCCGTGCATATATTTGAATTAGGCATTGTTTTTAAAGAGTTTATCCTCAGTTTGTAGTAAGTCTATAATGCTCTGATCTAACTTTGAAAATGATCGTATTGACACCTAAACATTTTCTTCCGTAACAGTGGAAAAATGGCAAGATGAGAAACTACACCCTTATATAGGAATGTGATAGATCCTTTACTTCTAGGTTTTAAAAGTGTTGACTTAGACTTTCTTGGGATTTTAGAGAGAATGGGAGAAGAATATAAAATCAGCAACTGTAGTTTAACTGTATTTAGTAGCACATATATTTACAACATAAATATTTATACTTAGCAAAATCTTGCTCCAAATATAATTGAATCTAGAAGGCACTGCATATTTCAAAGTTAATGACTATATAGAGAATTCAGATCCACCTTTTTATATAAAAACATTTACCATATGTAGTCTTAAAATATCTTTAAATTAAAATATGTTGTATTTAAATGACCTCTAGAGGGCACCAAAAGATCTAATTGCAAACCCTGGGCTATGGATTCTTCAAGCTACAGATCGTGTTGTCTGCATAATCTAACAGGTGTGTGGAGAAATGCGCTATCAGTTGAATCAAACCAAAATGAAGAAGGATGAGGCAGAAAAGGAGCTCAGAGAGTACAGAACAAAAACTATAAGGGAGCTTGAAATTAAGGACCAGGTAAGAGATGATACTGCTATAACTTTGCAGTTATTAGAAGCCTAAGTAGGGTTATTTCGGAAGCTGGAATGATTCGTTTTTCTAATAGTGGTCATTTATTACTGTTAAATGGTTTCTAAATTAATGGCAACAAGCCAGCTAGTACTGTTAAATAAATACCTCTTAGTTATCTTATTCTTGTTTTCAGCCCTAGTGTGTTCAGTTGTCCATAATAATCATCCCATGCTTTCATATAGCATTACTCTATCATATCTATTCATACAACGTACTTAAATTGTATGTACTGTATACATATGTTTATGCACTTTTTGTCACAAATAAATCCACACATAATTATGTATACATGCAGCCTGACAAAAACATTAAAGACTCTAAGTATAACCTAACTTATACCAAAAATGAAAATCATTTATCTTCCAGTTTCCTTAAAGATTCAAGGCTAATGAATGCTGGGATTCATAGAAAAGTTTAAAAAAAACCAAAAACAAACAAACAAAAACCTTCTAGAAAAAATAACTATATAAAAATTCCACTAGATGTTAATTGTTGATTATCTAAACCTGTGTTTTACACTAATACAAAACCAAGTATATGCCTTACAGGTAGTCTGTGAGAAACCATCCCATGCAGTAATAAAGATTATTAGAGTTGCTTGCAACATACTTGGCAAACAGCTTGAACAGGTGTAAACTACATCTTTTGAAGTGCCCTTTTTGTGTAGGTTCTATCCGTTTTTCTCTAGATATTCAAACTTCCAGTTATTCCTTCATAAGTTGTGAATTCCACATCAGAGTGGATTTCGTGTGAATACATATGAGAATAATTTTTTATATATGCATTTTGTTATTAGAGCAGCTTGTCCAACAGGCTTTAAATTATTCTTTTTCTTGTAAATAAGTGAACAGATTCATCCCTGCGTAAGAATATATGTCGGCAAAAGTGCAATATTTCTAAAATTATATTTTTATTTACCAGTTCCCCAAAATATTTATGTAGGACAGTAAGTTTATTAATTTAATAAAGTACAAGCTTAGGCTAGAAGCAATATTAATTTAAATTACAATCAAAAGATATGTAAAATCCAAAAGAGAAGTTTGTTAGATAAAATAACTCTTCAATATATATAGAAAATCATACAGTGCAGAAAAACAGGGGCCTTAGTGTTTTGTTTTGAGGGTTGGCTTTTTTTTTTTTTTTTTTTACTCCTGCATCCTTTAGGCCTAAGGACACTTTAAAAAACAAAAACCAGGCTTGTCGTCTGTGTCTTGACAGATATCACAGATAAGAGAGTTGGCATAATCTTGGCATACAAATAAAACAGGATGTGTTTAATAAGATATTTGAAGAAGTATCTTGGATTTTTAATCGTGTTCTCCAACTTGCTTCAGGATTGCCTTTTGAATAAATTGCAAAATTTAACAAAATATTTTAACCTCATGTATAGACATACTGGTATTTTATTCAGTGTGGGAATGAATACATCAGAATGTGGTGATTTATAATTTGATATAATTAAAGTGAAGTGATGGGAGGGGGGGGTTCCTATCAGCAAAGATTATTAGAGTAATCTAGTAATTACATAAATTAAATTACGTAAAGTAATTGCATTAAAAAATTATATTGTTCAAATATGGTTGTTGGCCTTAAAAAAGGAAAACAAACTATTTTGAAATTCTCAGGCTCTGCATCTAGCAGCAGTTTTATAGCTGTGGCTCTAGTAACCCAGAAAGTTCTGTACAGGTCCTATTACTATTTAACATGTTAAAAGGCAACCAAAAAGAGTGTGTGTACGTTTTGGGTGTTTGTTTTGAGGGTTTGGGTAGGGGAGTTTGGTTGCTTTAAATAAAATTTAAACAAATGTTAATAAGTCATTGCAAATAATTTAATTTAAATGAAATAAAACAGCTCAATCACATCTAGCTTTGCATGTATAGAGAAACCTAAAATGTTTCATCTTCTATGGCACTGAATAGCAAACGGTAATTGTTCTTTGGTCTCTCAGCCATGACCTGACCTTCTGGCTAAGAGACAGAGATGATACCTTCCTTGGCCACCATCTGTTCATAATAAATACCTATTTATTTTTTAAAAGTAGAGACAATAATGTATTAATATTTTCATACTATTCTATATTAAATGGTGCATTTTTCTGTTTTAAAAGCATTGAATTATGTTTCAGATTGTCTTTTGGTATATTGAAAGTGAGTTTACTGTTTCTTGAGGTATGACTGTATTTTTAATTGTGATATGGATAAATTTTGGTTTTGATGATGCATTTTAGTTTGTATGTAGTGACTTTTAAAAAGGGATTAAAGTTACTCAGGTTTGTCAGAATAGGGAAAAATCCTCATATGTACAATTGAGGATCATCAGATACATACACTTGTATGTCAGAAAATATAGATATGTATTTATCATACACTGCTATTTATAAAGCTATTCAAAATAAAATTTGTATGATTTAAGAAAAGTAAATGGAACATATATGTCTGGTCTGATTCTGTTTTTATTCTAATATCTCTTTTCTTATCTTTATTACTCAGGACTAATAACAAGTATTGGCACCTAGATACAACTACCTGTTGTTAATTTTTGACATGAATATTTCTTAAACTAAAAATGAAGAAGCAGTGAGCAGTGTTACCACTTAAATTGAATGAATGTTTTGTAATATCATCCATCATGATCCTGATTAACATTAGGATTATTGAGGAAGGCGGGGGGGAAGCCATATACCACACAGTTTCTCTACACAAAACCTGCATCTGTTCATCTGGCCCAGTATGTTGTAAAGTAGCATAACCTACTGCCCTCTCTTTTTCTCTCTCAGCCCTCCCATTGTGGATGTAGCTGTGCTGAAATAACAGTGCCTTACTTAATACTTTTCCTCCTTAGGAACAAGCTTTATAAGTTGCACGGGTATAATGCCTTCATGGCAGTAAACGGTGTCCACACTAGGGGTTGTACTAGCACAGCTATATCAGAGAAAAGTCACGCCCTAAGTTAAATAGCTGCTATCAGAACAAAAATTGTGTGGCATATTTGACACAGCAGGACTTCACTTTTATAATACTTTTTCTGTGAATTTCCAAGCACTGCGTGGCATAATTTGTGCATTTCTAATAGAAATCATAATTCTGACACACTATGAAATCGTTTCCTCAGATTAGCATCACTTGCTATTTTCTGCTCTGCATTATAGAAATAAAAATGAAGTACACAGTTAATCATTTGCTTTCTGTTTGTCTCTAAATCACTTTTATTTGGTTTACAAAAATCTTGCAAGCTTCAGCATGTAGGAGTGAAAACAGTTTTGTAGTATTGGTTTATGCAGTCCCAGGCAATTTGGGTGTTATCCTTATTAGGTAGTTCTTACTGGTAGCGTTGCACCACTGGGAGTTGTGGTCTCCTTGTAGTACATACCCAGTAGGGCATGTTAAATCCAACTTCAGAAACTAACTGAAGCTTTTCAATTTTTTTTTTACCGTGTTTTGAGGAATCAGATAAATACTTTATGTAGAAATAAATCCAGACTGGTAATCCTAACCTGTAAAAAGCCATTCTTTTAATGCTGTCTTTAAAATTGGGCAAATGTAGTTTGAAGTGGGGGTTTACAGAATTCTATCACCTACGTTGTAGGTGAGAGAATGGAAAGCTCCAGAAATATTATACCAAAACCCACAGATTGTTAAGAGTTGCCTGTATGGATGTTCATGAGCCCAAATAAAAAGAAGTTGGAGAGTCACTGATATGCACAACCTATGGAAGTGGAAAGAGCTACACATCAAAGCATTTTTGTATAGTATGACAGAACCTAAATGATGTCTCTGTACACTATAGACTGACAATTTTGCAGACAAATAAAAATCTGGCAAAATTGCAGTCCAAAAGCATTTTGCCAAAAGGTATTTTGGGAATGTTTATCTCATTTGTCATAAATCCGTGATTTATAGTAACCTAATTTAGACATTATAAGCGGAGAGATTACTGACTCTGTCTTCATCAGAAATAATGCAGGCCAAGAATTTGGGTATGTATCCTGGAAATGCTGCAGGGTGTCTGATGCAAGACCAGTACAACCTTCTGAAGACACTGATTCACTGAAGTGTCTTTTTATGAATAGGTATCAGGTTTCCATGAGTCAGGCTTTAAAAAACTCAATTTTTCACAAGCTGGGATATTCAGGATCTCACCAGTTGTTTTGAAACTTAATAACATTGCAGGTTTCAATAATGCTGCTGAAGATGGGTTAGGATTATGTGTTATGTGTATTCTTGTAACAGTCCTATACCTAAGGCTTTGTGACCTCATTAGTTAAAAAGACACTGTGGAATTTTGTTTTGGAAAGAAATTCTGTTAAATCAATAGACACATTAGAATACTATTTGGCAGGGAGGAAAAACCCAAAACCTAGCAGGCAGCTTGAAACTCTTAGCATCTAATTTTCTTACCTGCTCTGACCTTGAGTATAATGACCTTAAAAGTAGCAAAACCAAATTGCTTTTGGACAAGAAAGCATTAAGAAAATGTGATAACCTTTGCTGTAACTGAACTCTTTTTAATGTATCATTTTCAGTTTGGGATATTCAATGCACTAATGTGAAAGTGGGTAAATAAGGAGGGAGTAAAACCATAGTACTTTATGGCTTGCTGTGATATGAATTTTCTGACCTGTTCAGGAGGAACATCATTCTTTTTTATAACTGAACTTCCTGGCTCATCTCAAGATTTTTGAGGAAAAAATGTTGCTCTACAACCCTGCAAGATATAATGAAAGAAATATTTAATTACAATTATGGCTGCTGCTGCTCTGCTATGGTGTTCTTTTCCTGTCAGCCATCCATTCGTCAAGAATCAGTTGTATGAACAGCCTTCATTAGATTCTTTGTCGTGTTCTCATAAGAAAAATCCCTGGAACTGGGATTCCCAGTAGTAGAATTTTCTGCACTGGTCTGCATTTTCTGTACTGGTCTGCTTCCCGTCAGCAGTTGGCCTGCTAAGAGGAATGACCCAGTTAGTAATCAGGATTTTATTGTTCATAGGTGAGTTGGCTCATGTGACCTTGATCCATGTTCTGTCATCCAGTGTGATGTCACCCCATTAGTATATGGAAAGAGAAAGTAATTTATGTGGATTAAATACAATTCAAAGTAGGAAAAGAGTTACGTAGTTCTTGTATAGTGTGTATACGCATTATATTTAAAGAAATGCTTGGTTTAGGTTGGTTTTTTTCCTTCTTCTTGGACTAGAAAAATGGTTGCTTTATCAATAGTCATTGTGCCAGCAATCAGAAGAAAAAGAGTGTAAAAGTCCCTGACTATCACTTGTCGGTTGTTACTGCATAGGTTTTCTTTCCAGCTATTCTTTAATGCTGTCCAGGAAAAAAGAGCCAATCCCACATCAGTAATCTCAAATATGTGTTTGAAAGGATAAAAAAAGAGTAAATTTTGTTCTCTCCTGTTTTGCAGTAATGAACGAGGAGTATTCTTCCCCTTCCTTTTTTCTGTATTCATCCCTCCTTTTCTAAAATCCCTTTATCAGCCAGCAAGCCATCTATTTTGTACCACTCCATTCTCCTCCCAGTCCCTGTGCCCCCCCTCAGTGCAATCCATTAAAAAAAAAAATAAAATAAAATCTTGTTCTACTGTGGAACAAAATCACTTGCTTATCTCTGCTGGTGGCTGCTGAGCTAATCTGTAGTACAGCAATGTTGTCTGTTAAAATGTGTAGTAATCTTTATGGGTTTGGAAGTTTTGTTCCTGAAATAGTATTGCTGTTCAAATATTTTGGCAAATTGAAAGCAAATATTTTCAGGGAAATAATGAGGTAAAATCCTTGTAGACCATGTTTCAGCCATTCACTTTTGCCTGTTTCCCAGGGTATTTATCCAGAGTATCCAGGGGCCATGTTACTCTTTGAGAGTTTGCACAAGGCCAGGCATCTAAGGTTATTGCTTAATTAAAAAATCATGTGTGGGTGCATTCATAAATAGATACTTAGCAACGTGATTTTTTTTCTTGCCCCAGCTAATAATTACAGGTAGAAAGTTTGCTGCAACAGAATTGAAAGATGTGTGCATTGAAGAGCAGCCCCCCTCCATGCTTTTCCGGGGAAGTTCTTGCAACTCCCCTGCTTTTCTGAGCGAAGTGCAGTGTCCTGTCTCTATTAAATCTGAATCTTTTTGGAAGCAGAAGGCATTACCTTTGCTTAGGTAATGGCTCTCATCTTAAGGCTCTGCCTTTCAGTGGAGCACATGGGGTGCCACAGTACTGCCAGGTGCCATTACGTTTCCTTGGAGTACAAGTGACAAAGCGGTCACTAAACTACTTCTTTTTGAGGAATTCGAGTCCCACCAGATGAGGCTAGAATAACAGCTGTCCAACAACTTACAGCCTGTATTGCTTATCCAGGTTATGTCTTTGCTTGTCCTTCTGCTCTTTAGAGGTGAATTGATTTGTGAGCCGGCCGTAGGGGAAAACCCTTCAAAGGAACTGTGGGTGTTTGGTGGGGTTACTTCTCTTCTTGTGTTTCTGCTTAGGTTAGGTGCCTTTCATGTCATGGAAGGTTTTCACATTTCTGTTTTGGGCTGAATGATTTGTAGAATTTGCAGTTGTCTTAAAATTTCTGTGAAATGACCTCTTCGAAAGAGGTGGTCTTTGTGGACTCTCTTAAGCTTAGTGTACGTTGTATTTCTTACTATTTCCTTGTGTATTCTCATAGCTTTATAATAAAGCTACTTCCAGAAAGGAGATTTCCCCTTTCAAACCAAAATTAGTTTTCATAACTGCTTTGTATCCTCATTCAGATTGGAATGGGAAGCAGCAGTAATTCATGCAGAGTGCAAAAGGGAGAAAAACATTGTTGGGACGTGGCGGGGGTTAACCTCGTGATGGCCCTAACTCTTTCCAAAGTTGGATAGTTCTTCAGGTGCAATATGCTATGTCAGATGGCCATGCCTGGGAGGTCTGAGGTTTAGAGACCACTCGGAACCTAGAGTTGCTTGATTGATATCAGGATTAGGATAGAAATGACTGCAAGTGACCCCTGCTGCATATGAACTGATAGTCATCTTTCCAAGTAAAATACCTTGAAATCTTGCTACAAAAACTGTCTTGTTTTGTTGGGGTTTTTTAATGAAGAAATAAAATATAATTTTAAAAAATCAGTGTTGTGGTAGGGTATGATTGGTCTGTCCCTGATTAATTAGTGTATTAATGAGGAACGAACACAGCATGGATTGAGATCAATGTTAAAACAGTGCAAAAATTTCCTGTCACTGATATACGTAACATTTAAGTGTACGTGACTGCCCATACTGGTGGCACCTGTTAGAAAGACCTTAATTACAGACTCAGTCCTGTGCACTATCACTGATTTCGTTGCTTTAAAGGGCTACTTTAGTAAATGAAACTAAGCATGTGAGCATCAGGGCCTGTAAAATTTCACTGTGTGTTAATTTCAAGTGTATGTGTTTTTATAGATGTTGATTGCCTTTTGGGGATGTACCTGCAAATATCGATGACCATAGTAATTATATTTCCCTTTTTATTACTTTATATTTGTTCTTCTATTTTTGGTTCTATTTTATGCCCCTTCAATCTTTTAATAATGGTGGACAATGAAGTACAAAACAAAAAGAAAGCACTGTGAATTCATAAAAGTGTTTTTGTCTCCTCAATTATTTTATTGCAGAATTTGTGCAATGGTATAGTCAGTGCAGATTTTATTTTTCAGGTTATATTGCGCATTTTCTTACCTGATGTTTGAGTATACTGGTACAACAGTGAATGTCATAAATGACTTACGAATTCATTTGGTTTTAGTATATTTTTGATTATGTTAAAAGTCTTCTAAAGTTGTTTTTACATTTACTTCAGAGTATGAGTTCTTTTATCACTGCTTAATCATTCTCATTTGTTTAAAAAAAAAAGCGCGTTTGTCTCTTCTGTCAGTTTGCTGCTATTTAAAATTCTATGAAAAACATCTGCTAGTTTGAAATTTAAAGTTGCATTTTTCTGTATACAATACAATCAGCATCAATATGAAAAGAATTAAACAATTATTTTAATCTTTAATTTGGCTTGTTTTGGATGAAATTTTTTATCTCATTTGATCAGATTTTGTAGAGTTAAAGAGATATCTGGTTAATGAAACAGCGCTTTTTTACAACATACATAAGTATTGTTAGATGAAGGTAATTTCAGATAACCCGTGAAGAGGATATTTGAAGATTGATCTGGTGTTTGAAAAGTCATCTTTTATGTTTTTCAGTAAGTTGCATTTATGTCACTGAATAAGAATCTCCGGGGTGTTCACCTAAAAATGCATTCTGAAAATCAAAAGATAATTTGTAAACTCATCATAAACAAATGAATGAGAAGTGAAACACTTATTTTAAGTGTTTCAAGAAAAAAAAAATATGGAAGGGTCCTATATGCTTCAAAGTGGAAAACTTATAAAAGGTGGTTGGTGGTAATACTGAAAAAAGAATAATTGATATCGAATAAAATTTTACTGCAGCGTTATTTCACCAATGCTTTAATTTTTGTTTAGTAGAACTTCTTTCTTGTAACTGAATTGGATACGTGTACAGAATAGTATTAATGTGTTTTGACTTACTAATAATGATGTTTCTCTTCCTGAGGTTTAGCTTGCCATCTTTCAATGGCAAAGTGCCTGTTGATATTCCTTGGAGTTTAGACAACTGCAGTGCAAGACAGATTAAATGGTACTTTTAAAATTATGTGCAGAAGTAATAAGAATATTAAAGTTGTGGAGTTAAGCACCAGAAGTTGTGTGTTCCAACCTTAATGTAGTCTTGTTGTGCGTATACATTATGATAATTCTGTTCCTTGTTATACTGAAAATCTGTTTCAGATTTTCTTAAATGTAAGATTGTCATCTGTCTTTTTGCAGTTCTGTGCTCCATCTCTTGTCTCTCACATACATTGAAAAGTTAAGTACCTTGAAGAAATACTCTCTGATCATGTTGTAAAAAGCTGTATCACAAGTGATAGGCACTGAGGGATCAAATTAACGCTGCATGAGAAGCAGAGTTGTCAGCAAAATACTTTAGTTAGTGGTTTATTTCTGTTTCTGTCCCTACAATTACGCTGGGACCCAGATAGCAGCTACAGAACTGCTTGCAGCTTCCCAGTAGAAGAAATGGGAACTAAAAATAACATGAAAACTAATTTGAGTGAGTAGTTTTGGAAAGATGCTGCCTGATAAGGGTCTCTGCAGGAGCAGTGAAGAAGATTCATTGGTTCTGTAATTTCTCTGTATTTTAAATTCTGATTATATTGTGATGACCTAGTGATGGACTGCACTTGACATATTTCAGGATAGAGTTTATACATTTGTGAGACTATTATTGTTTTCAGGAGAGAGAAGAGGGTTGGGTTTTATTGTGTGAACAACTCTCAAGTTCTCAGGCTTCCTAGGTTTCAAACTATTGTCTGAGTTTTTAAACCAAAGTAACATGTAGCATTCAGAGTATGGGCTGTCTGTTTTCAGCATGATGATGCATGAATCCTACCAAATTATTTTCAGTGAACATTTTCCGTTTCAAAAAGAATTTAGTTGATATCCATAAATATACCTGGATTAGATGCTTCTGGTTTCTAAGTTGCTGATAGCACGTTCTCTTGCGTGGCATTTTTCTGCCACCCCTTTCTCATGAGGTTGTCTGCTGTTTCTGACCTGGGCATTGCCAAAATTCTTGAGTAGAGTTCCTGATCTTCGTGTAGCTCACGCTTTGAGTACCTCTAAATATCAGTATTTTAAGATATATTTATAGATATGTATGTACGCTTACACACATGTATGTGTGTGTAAAGGAGCCGATTCTGAATTTTGTGATTACTAATGAAAGTAGCAAAAGTAAAATTGTTCTTCAAAACCTATGTTTGCTTTCTTGATATTTTTTTATAGAAATCATAACACTCCTGTGGATCTTTAGAGGTCCTGTCATGAAGCCATTTTCCAAGAATTTCTCTCTGCACTTTCACAACAACTGAAATCTATGGATATGTTCTTGGGTTCAACCCTGCAGGTTCAACATCTGGTTGATGGAAGCAGAACACTTTCACCAGAGGTTCTTGCACTTGGAATTTGTTTCCTTCTGTGGATCTGTGTCAAAACCTGACTGAGCCTGTTTAACTTGAGGCAATGGTGTAAAGCCCATCTGTTCCTTGAAACTTTTCCCTGAAGGAGTCATCTAGAGTGTATTTATGTTCTCAGCTGCGGTTGTGCTTTTTCAAAGACTTAGTTGATGCTTTTTGACTAATTTGTGGTTTGTTTTTTTTAAAGGTATGCTGGATGGATGTATTCTTACAGCAAATTTTAAGACTGTTGCAGAACTTCCCTATCTTTAACTTGTAATGACAATGAAGAACTCATGTCCCTGTTTGCTATGAATCGAGAAATAACAATGAATGGCTACTGTTAAGAATAATAGTGTAGAGAATCCACTGAGGCTTCTGTTGTTCTATTTAAAATACGCAAAAGTCTCTGAAAATAAGTGAGAATGCAAAGCATATGTAACTGAATACCTTTGCGCATCTGGTTTTAAAATATTCTGACAGCGTAATAGGTCGTTACGTTCTTTAGAGGGGTAAAATACTAATGATTTTGCAGATAGTTTCACTATCTTTGTATTTGAATTTGGAATTACCAATTTAATTTGATAGGTGGTCTCTGTGACCAAGGTGACATTCACATTTTAATCACAATTTCCTTCATGAACCTTTGTTGAGTGCTCTTGGGGGGAAAAAAGTGTACAGTTAAGTAATTAGCAATATTAAAAATAAATTGAAAAAAAGAAAATTATGAAACATTTTTCTGGATGAAGAGATTGTGTTTGTCTGCGACATCGTGTTAACATTTTCATGGGAGGAAAAGACACAACATTATTATGAAGGTGCTTCAAGTGCAAATATTGGGACTGAATTACATTCATTTGTTCTTGTAGGATGTTTGAATGAATAATTTCATTAACTGAAAAAGATATTGAGGCTTGTCTACACAAGGAAGCTATCACAAAATAAGTTATGATATGAATTTAAAGTATAATAGCTATTCAGCACTAACTCCTTATATGAACAATTTTATTCTGTACTACAAATGACCTTTCACAGTTTAGTTGACTGAAAAACATGCAAGTTCCCTCCAGCCCCAACAATGAATAAATATTTATGTAGGGAGTTAGTGCAGAATAGTTACTACATGATAAAATTACATTGTTAGCTTATTCTGTACTCCACTGGCCTCTTCAAAAGCATCCTTAGGACAAAGTATAGTATTGCATTACGGATGGATTCTTACAGGGACTTGTACATTGTATATGGATTTAGAGCAAAATGTATTCCTTCTGAGAATATTTGTGAAAAATGTTTACATTGTTGACAATATGCTTCAATTAGAGGTACTAAGTCCATTATACTTCCCTGGAATCAAAGATGCTGGTCATGTAAATTTGCTTATCGTTATTTGTAAAATAAATTAGTAGACTCATTGACTAAGTTAGATTTGCTTACTTGGTTTAGCTGACATATAAGGACTAATGATGTTAAGAAAATGACAGGATTAAGAGCAGCTGGTATGTTTCAGATTGAGTTATAAGTCATAAATAATTTCTTTTCAATAATGGTAAAATCACTAAATGACCTTTGTTCTCTTGCATGATATTATGTGAATATGGCAAAGCTAAATTCCCACGCGTTGTTGCTTATGTAATAGATAAGAAAGATAAATGACCAAAAGAGCTCTCCTATGCCCAGCAGCTTCTGAAGATGGCTGCTCTTCTACTGCCTTCTGGCTTTCTAACACAGTGACGTTGGGACGCAAATATGGAAGCCTTCAAATGAGAAAATCGGAAAATGATTGAATGCGTGGATCTCTCAAGCCACGTGAAGACAATAACATTGACTGTGTATTAATGTATTTAAATATGATATGTATTTTGGCTTTTTGATAAGAAAGTCATTTCAAATACTTGAATTTGCTTGTTTTGCAGTTTTTATCAACAAACTACTTTTGTTCTAAAACAAAACTGTGCATTGTTTTTCAGGAGCTTTGATCACGATAAGATTTATTGTCTTAAAATGTATCTCTATTCATTTCTTAAATATACTTTCTCTGGTTTTACAATTTTCTAAGAAAATAGAAAAACTGGGATTAGAGCTGAATGGAAACAAACAGCGTTTGGAACAAGCCCAGCAGGATGTGACAGGAGCCAGAGAGGAGTGCCTAAAACTGACAGAACTGCTGAGTAAATCTGAGCACCAACTGCACCTCACCAGGTACCCCTTATCCTATTACATGCTGTAGTACCAATTTCATTCTGCTAATTTTTTGCCACAGGCTTCCCCACAGTTGTTATGGATCCTCGCAATCATTGATTGCATGGGCAGCCCTCAGTCATGTTAGAAGTGGAGATTTAAATAAGTGACTTATGAACTACAACGTGAGTTAGGAACTATCATTTATGTGAGTGAATTACTAGTGTGAAGAAAAGGCAATGTTGAGCTCCGTTGATGAGGTAGCCTGCTTTTGGGCAGGAAGAAAAGTAGGAGAGAGTGCAGCTGCATTCTTTTTGTTGTTGCTGTGTTTGGTAGGACGTTTTACTGTCGTTTGAGACTGTAGTGTACCACAGCACCTTTAAGCATAGGAGTTCTCAGATTAATAACTTGAAGTTTCAGCAGCAGAATGACCAGGAGCATATAAATGAACAGAATTGTGTTAAGCTTCATTGAAGATTAAACAATCAAAAGGTAATATTACTGTCTATGAATAGGAGGTAAGCTCATGTATGTGAGGAGGGTAAGTCACTTCCTCAGTGGAGATGTGGTACAACGCAAACACTGTGTGTCAAGACACTTTGCCTAAGCTTATTCCATTCTTCGATGTAGCTCCCAAAGCCATTTACTGTGCTATTCATTACACATTTCTAGAAAACACAAGAAGGTTAACGTGCCAATTATTCATTACAGCTTGAGTTTTGGTGACTGCAGGGATTTCTCATTTTGCCACAGAAAATTCTATTGTCTGACTGTTTGCAGGGTTTTGGTTGCATGTGGGGGTTTGGTTTTTTTCTATCCCCCGGCTCCCCTCAAGAGTGAACATCCAGAAACAAATCTGGCAGCTTTTACTCTGTCCTTATGGAAAAAAGATTAAGCGAGTTTAAATTTTACGGGGGCCGGGGGGGGATACAACCTTAGACTTTTATCACTTAACAGAAGTCTGCGTGTTTATCCAAGTCTTTTACTCTTTGGGCTTTGTGAGAATTCTGCCATTGAGTAACTGGAAATAAAATAGAGCCTCGCCTAAACTATTAACTTCAATGAATCACTTTTTTATTCAGCTACATTTCTGTGTAATTCAAAGCACGGTTGTTTAACAGATGGAAGAAAGTACCACTCTAACAGCCTGTATTTAGAGAAAAAATATGCTAGAGGTTAATGAACTTGAAAAAAGTTTTGGGTGAGTTGTTAAGATATCTAAAGTTTGGGTTTAGCAGAACTTTATTAATAATGATTTGTTGTGATAGTTAACCAAATGGCTTACCACGCTCCTTTTAGCAAAAGGCTGATTATATGCAATAAATCTCTGGATATCTTGGAGGAAATCTGACTAGCCAATTTTATATTAATTTTTTTGTGAAAATACTCAACTTGTGAAAATGAGGACTATTGCCCACTTTTACATAGCGAGGTACTTAAAGCTAGATACCTAACATACAGATGATTCAGGTAGCTTTTCAATCTATGGTCTCTGACTTGGGAAGTTTGAGATGCAAATCACTGCAGGCTGGGAACAGTATTTGGGCAAGTAATGCTCTGTGCTGGTCCTGCTCTTATACAGTTTCATAGACATCTGCTTTTTGGGACATGCTGAGCTGCCACAGCTTCTTTGTCTGACCTGCTGCAGCTGCTCTTCTGCAATGTCCTAATCTTTATTTCATTTTTTATACTTTGTGTTCATCTTATGACCTCTGCTTAGAAGTATGCTTGTAAGTAGTGAAATGTTTTCTATGTTGACATTTGTCAGAAAAATGTATACACTGAAGCATGGGAAATAGGTTCAAATCTTTCACCTTGATATTCCCCAAATTCTATAATGCTTTGTTCTTTGTAGGTTTTTGTGTCCTCCCTGTCTTTGGAGTGTCTGTCTGCTTTCTAGGAATACATTAGGTGATGTTGCTGTAATGGGTGAAGAAAGGAGGAAAAAAAGAGTTGAGAGATTTGTTATAGCTGAACCGTTACCTGTTGTCCCCATGGAAGTGCAGGGTTAGAGATGTTCATCTGTTTTCCCCTAGCTGCAGAGGAAAAGAACCCCTACTGTAATGAAGCTTTTCCTTAGCCTGTACTCTTTTTCTTCCTCTCAGATCACTTCCTGCCAGAACAGGTTTTCTGTATTAGTGAAGGTATAACAGTTACATGGCTCAAGTGGCATTAGTTTTGCATTTTGAACTTGGTATGTTTTTGATTTATTGGTACGTCCGTGGCTGTTGCACATGAACTTTATTGGCTTACGGTCTGCCTTCTTTCATTCTTTTTTCTCTTCACCTCAAATCGCAGCTGTGCTACTGAAAAATACTCACTTGAAGGGTAGTGGTCATAGCGATCCTATGGGGGTTATAGAATCATTCAGTGTGGCACTTGCCAAAGAAAACAGATTTTAAGCTCTAGAGTCCTGCCTGTGGGAGGTTGCTGCAGAAATTGCACTGATTTACTACATCTCTTGGGTATTCTGGCCTTGGCCTCATCTTGCTGATTTCCCTCTTTTCAGGAGAGGACCAGCTGGTCCACTCCAAGTCTTCTCACATCACTGGACTTGAGGGAGGCCTGTGCTGCTGTTACACGGTTGTGGCCTTGCATGACCTGTCTGGGTGGCTCTGGCAAAAATTAGAGGTAGCTGAGGATGTGTAGAAAGAATTCTTTGTTTTGTATGAATTTGTATGTTACTAAGGAGAAAAGTTCTTTACTAATACACTGATTCTAAGTTTGGATATTGTAAATAAATAGAATAATAAAATGAATATGAGAACTTTGGATTTTACTGTATGAAAATTATAAATATTATACGACTGGATTAAATGAGAAAGAGCATGCAGTCTATGTCTTAAAGAGAAAAACAAAGTGCTCTGCAGAACTCTGCTCTGCTCTTCTCCAGGAGTCCCACTTCTTCTTGCTGCATCCTAGTTTACAGACACCGTTGATTGATTACTAACTAAACAGCTTCTAAGTTAACAAAATGTACTTGTTAAAAATCAAGAAAAAGGTTACAATTAGCTATTCTAAACCATTGCCACAGAGTTTAAATTTGCCTTTTCCTGTCACCTTTCTTCCTGGAGCAATATGTCGCTTAGAAATCGTTGCTATTAACATGCATTTCCTGCTATTGAATCTAGTTAGTAATTCTAATTTGTATGTCTTCAAATGACTCGGTAAATACAGAACTTTTGCTGTGTAGTTTTAATTGTCAGTCATGTAACTTTGCAGATGTCACCATGCTGTGACACTGACCATGCTTGTTTAAACTATTATATTTTTTTTTGCCTTAGTTTCAGCTATGTGGTTATTTGTGTTACAGTTACCATAGTGGGAGAATCTTACGAAATGACTTCTGAAGTCAATGTTAAATTGCCATTACTTTGGCAAGGTTGGGTCTTGCTAACAACGCTTATCTGAATCCATTCTTCAGAGAGCAGAAAACTTACAGATCTATTGTTCTTAGTTCTTCAGAGAGTAATCGTTAAAAATCATGTCAGTAGGCTAGTAGAAAAGATCACATGAAAGATGCAAGATGTTAACAGCTTGCCCAGGTTTCAGTGTGTCATCTAATTTAATAAAATTTTTTTACTGTTCTTGCATAATGGAATCATCATTAAAAAACCTTTCCTTTTTGTTACAAAACAATTCTGAAGCTATTATTTGTTTCAGTTGCAGTCAGATGTAGTGCCTGTTTGCATGTGTGAAAGCAGTTAAATAAATCTTAAGAAGTGGTGGAATCACTGGATTTCAAAATTGAACTTTTTCTATGCCACCATGCATGTTCTCAGATATGGAGATAGGTAGATGGCTCAAGATATATTTGACTAAAATTTCATCTAAAATTTGCTGGGAGATGTAGTTGAGTGGAATTGAAACAGATTTAATTTAATTAAATTTTTTACTCTTATTGTTTGCTTATATGAAACATTAAAAGCAGTATTGTATGTCAGCTTCTAGGTGGGGAAAAATTACTAAACAGTAGAACCACCTGTGCTCCCAGGTTCAGGTGACCCACCAAGCTGTCCTGAATCCCTGTGTCACTCGCTTGAAGGATAAAAGTTTATATTACTGTGAGGACAGTGGATGTTGTAGTTCTTAATTTTTTTTTTCCCCATTATGTTATATTTTTTTTTCTCCCTTATTTCTGAAAATGATACAATCTCTTAGAAAGCAGCATATCAAAGAAAGTGGCATTTGGGGAGTACAGTAGGTTTTAGCAGTGCTATAGCCTTCCTACTGTGCATCGGTCCTTCTTGCTAGTGTCAGCAACTCCATTAATGCTAATTTGTATGACTTGTATAATAAATAAAGTGCACAAGTCTATCATTCCACCTCCGGGTTCCTGTGGCACTATTTAGTCACTGAAGCTTTGGTGTTGAGCTGTATGTCGTCATCAGCATTCCTTGTTAGAATTTCAGCATGCCTCATACATTGATTTCCCTGTTTAAGCTATACTGTTAAATGATAAAACATAAACTTCTTGATTTAGGAAAGGTGGTTATACTTAGCCTTCTAAGGAGTTGCACTGTACTTAGTATTATCTGTTGGTTTTTTTCTAGTAGTATCTGTTAATTAGCAGCACACTCACTGTCGTGCTTTGTCCAACAATTTTAGCATGTCAGAGTCCATCATCTATGCTGGAAAGGAGGTAGCATTTGAAGAAATGCTGTTACTAATATTAAGTGACTGAGATATATTTTATGTTCCCACACTGACTGACTGATGAAAGGACCAATAACACTTAAATTGGGGGGAAAGGCGGGGGGAGAGGGGAGAGGAAGAAATGAGGTGTAAGAAGTGATTGATTTCTAATTATTTTTTTTTTTTCTATTCTGCTCATCTTGTACAAAAGTATTATTTTAAAATGCGGGGAGGAGTGATAACATGAAACAACTCTGATAACTAATAAACTTTTTAGATTCTGCTTCATATGTTTACTTTTCATTAAATTTAGGGACGGTTGCAACTATGTTGTTGTGATTCAGTCAACATTTATTTCTATCTGTTTTTCATATACAAAGGCGTCGGGATGCCAAAAAATAAACTGTTATCGGAGAATTAACTTCTTTGGCACGCTTTCATACTTATCTTCCAAATTAAAGAAAATGAAATGGGCAGAAGCAGAGTGTAGATTACCTCCTTTTTGTCAAAAATGGTGGGAATTTGAAAATTAATAATAAAAAAGGGAACAGATGCAGTAACATGCCAGAGGGAGATTAATGTGGAGAGTAAAATCTGTGAGCAACAAAACTGAAGCAAACTGAATCAGTGGGAGGTGGTTGTACAATCAAAATCAGGATAAAAGAGAAATTACAAACAACCCTGCACTTGTCAAAGTAGTAGTAATGAAATCCTGACTCTGCCAGCAGCGAGAACCTGTGTTAGCACTTTGGGGTAAGGCCGGGAGCCGGGTGCCAGGTAGGAGGGCAGCGCGAGGCTGCTGGGCGGCAGCCATCGCGTGTGGAACAGATGGCGGGGAAAGCTGGCCGGGGAGGGGCTCCTTCGCAGAGCTAATCAGACAGTAACGGATAGGGCAGCTGGGAGGACTGACCACCGAGAGGCAAGCGGCGGGGGGGCCGCCGGCCTCCACGCG
>NW_009661370.1:2886682-3035799 GCF_000708025.1 Charadrius vociferus
CCCGGGCAGGGGGAAGAGGGGAGGCGGGGGCCCGGCCGCCGGGCCCCACCGTGCGGCCTGCCGGGGGGGATCCTGCCCCCTCCCACCTCAAAAATACCCATCTTTGTCCTGTCTCGTGATAAGGTTACGCGTTGCGTGTTTTCTCTTAGCAGCGTGTTGAACGCAGAATTTGGCGATCGACAGAAACACAAAAGCACGTGGGTGCGGGGACCCATCCAGCAAACCGATAAGACAACTTTGCTCCTGTTGAAAGGGGGGAGAGCTGTCGGTCGGCACCTTCCCACAGGGACGGGCCCCTGGGATGAATGAAACCACTTTCCTGGTGTTTTATTTTTGCTCGGAGGAGGCACTTCCCTCTTCATAAATGAGAGCTGGTGAGGCGTGAATGGAGGTCCGAGCCTTCTGATCTCGAGTCACATGGATAATTTGACTCGCGTAAGAAGTAAAGATCAATAGGATTTCTTGTGCAAGTAAGAGGTAGTCATGTGCGAGAGGATTATGAGGTCATGCCCCGTTTGGGTGACTGTCAGCTTGAAAGAGAAATGAAACCAAAATTTTATCAAGGAAAGGGGGACGTAAAATCCTGAAGTGTGGCAGGGGAGACCTGACCCATTACTGCCCAGTTTTGTTTGATCGGGATATGTGGGACTTCTTTAGATAATATCAACAAAGAAATCTACATCTCCTGCCTCTGCTGTTTGAACTTGTGTATCTCTTGTCTGCAGAAGGTTTATAGCTTGGCTCAATTATTCATTTTGAGCAGGGAGGGGAAGAAACATTACAGGGATTTGAAATAGGTGGTATAACATAGCCATATGCTATTTATGCAGCAGTTTCTGCAATAAATCTAATTTGGTGCTGTCAAAAAAAATTAGACTTATTTGGTATAGCAGCACATTAGTAAATGATTGTGGTAGCTTTGAAAGTTGTCATTCACTCTGCTTTACTTGCAATAGAATCTTGCAAAGCTTTTTTTTCCCCCTTCCTTTTCCCCCGAGCAACTCTGTGAAAATGTCTCGGTTCTTTGTCCTGCAGCTGTAGAAACTGCAGATATTTCCACAACTGAAAAGAAGGTCTTGCTTTAAGGTAATTGAAGAAGGGGATGGAAGAAAGAATAACCTCTATTGTTAGCAATTATATGAATGTATAGGTGGAAAAATCAATAAAGTGTGGGGGGGATGAATTTCTCCCTTGCCTACAGGTTTTCATAGTGCAGCTGAAATTGTTTATCTGATTATACAGCATGTAGATAAATTAGCTGCTCTGCGTTATTATAGAAGGTAAAATATTTTACCTGCCATGATAAGACCATATGCTGCTTTACGAAGACTGATACTGAATGATTTGAAATAAATCGGCTCTGTCGTCTTCTGGCAGTGGCTTGTAAAAATTTCGAAGCTGATATACTTTGTGTCAAGATAATACATAATTATTCAAATATCTTTCTATTTATTCATTTGAACATATTTAAGGTGATTGTACAAACGTGTACAAGCCATAGATGAAGTTTAAAAGGGAAAGAAAGAAAATGTAAGTGCAGTAAAGAATAAATCCAAAATTGTGTGTTAATTTTGAATATGAAAGTCTTTATAAATCACCTTTTTTAATTTTTCAAGAGTTAAAACGTGGTTGACAATTTAATTTATTGTCCTACGATACAAATTTCTCAAGGAAAAGGCAATAATACATTTTCAGATTTTAGTCTTCGATTCATCTAAATTTTTCTCCATGGCATTTAAACTGCAACTGGTCACATCAAATTTCTCTAATGATTTCATCTTTTATACATCGCATCAGGTTGTTGAGGCAGCCAAATTGCTACTGCATGTAGAGTGTGGTTCAGGAGCAGTGACAATACTTAAAGCGCTTTGGAGCAAGCAGTGAATTCAGATGAAATACAGAAGAGACTAACTGCTGTAGAAAACAAACATCTTTATAAGGTCTTTGTTTTGAGCAGTTATTATTCAGCACTAACAGTAATAAGTTTATGCATGTGTATCAAATATTTACTTTGATCTCATTCAAATTAGGTTTTCTGTTTGTGTGACTAATGACAACAGGATAATGATTTATTTTTTTGAACCATAAAAATCTTTCAGACATGTATTCAAGGCTGCTGGATTTTTTGCTGAATTTGCTACTGGAAAAATGGTTCTGATTGTTATCTTTATTTTTGACTTGTTCTAGGGCTTTTCTCTCAAGTACATCTGAAAGCTTGTTTTTACAATAAGCTAAAATGTACTTTTTCTATCAGCACTTGGTATTTGTGAACTTAAGCAATTTTAAAAGCTACCTTATGCTTTCAATAGTGGATTCAAAGTTGGTTTTTTTGTGCAGTCACAGTGATTGTTGGTTTGTTTTGGTCTCTTTCTTCTGTACAAGGTTCTGCTTCTGAAATTCTTGCCTAGAAAAAAAATCCAACAGAGAACCCAAAGGGTCCTCAGCTGGAGTCTTTATCAATCTTGACAGAGTAGAGCGTCAGCCTGTAGGTTGCCATCTCTGTAGAAGGTAGCCGATGGATGGAGGGAGGAAGAAAAATCACCTGAGCACGCCAGCTTTGGCTGCCTGGCTGCTCTCCTCGCCCCCTTGCTCAGCGTCCTTGTGCTGGTGATTGGTCAGGGAGCGAGTGGGAGCCGGGAGATGCCTGTCCTGAGCGAGCAGATGAGTGCAGCCTCTGCTGTCGGCTGCTTGACAGGGCTGACCTCCTTCCCCTGGCTGTGCTGGCAGCGGGGCAAGCTTAATAGCGTGCCACTGTTGGTTGCCCCTGCGTTCCTGGTGGTTTGAGTATCAAACTGCGTTTTTGTAGAAATAGGAGCAACTGTTCTTGATTAGCTTCTCCTTGTGGTTCAGTTGCCTTCTCCAGGGCTTAAATCATAACTGGGGAATAAAAGTTTCTCTGTAGCTAGGTGGGACATTGATGCATATTCTTTTGGTTCCAGAGTTCCTATTCTATTTCCAGTGCTTTTGTTCACCTGCATGCCATTTCCTATGAGAGATCATAGCGTCAGACAACAAATGCAGGCGCTAATCCCCATATAAGGGATATATCAGTATTAAGTTATTGTTCAGCTAAACTTGTGCGGTATTTGCCAATGCAATTTTTATTAGAATCAAATTCAGACCTAACATAAGTATAACTGCATTTCTGCTAATGAGATTGGATTACCTCCTGGATTTGCTCCCAGAAAGATTTACTTTAAATTAATTTTTGGTAAAAGGGTAATAAAATAGGTGGTTTGTTATAATTGCTTACAAAACTTAAAATATGTATTTTATTTTTTGGTACTGTACTTAATCTTGGTGAAAGATTTTTTTTTTTTTAAAGGATACACAAGGTATGCAGTGAAATTGAAAGGTATTTCTTAGTTTAGAAGAATGAGACTGTTGAGGAGGTTAGTTAATAATTCAGGAGCTTGTGGTTATCAGAATATATTCCTGAAAAGAAATATGGGCACAGGAATTGCTAAAAATAACATATCCTGTTGACGATATGAATTTAGTCTCACCCTTGACAAAGAATCTTTACAATTTGTCTCAACGTTGAAGGCAGTATTTTAACAAGGAGTTGCATATGTGTGTTTTACAAGGCTTGAAAACAGGAAAAAATATTCAGGATTTTTTTCCCCCTTAAACAGTGTTGCATGTGAAACATCAGTAAGTAAGTAAAAAAAAAAAAAAAAAAAGAAAGAAAAGATGCTGCAGATGAAATAATTTACAGTGAATGCTGTTGGCCACTTTAAGGTTTTACTGTAAACTTACTCATTCAGCTGTTCCCATTTTCTCTTTGCATTTTTAGTCAATATCTTTGTTACACGATGTTAAAGTGAGAGCTGAAAGCTTTCATTTATTATTTTATTTGTACTATTTTTATTAGCCTTTCCACTTCTTTGCATAGCTCTGCAAATCTTTCTCAGATTATGCTAGTCTTTGCAAGAAGGTACAGATACACGTATATGAAGAAAAACACATTAGGTGTTGGAGTTAACAAATGATGATTAAAATCTATTCTTTTGCTTCTGTATTATTTCTCCTATACCCCAAACCGATCTTCACAAATACAGGACTGTAAAGAACTTCATCTTCTGCTGGTTAGCAGAAGTGGATTTAAATCCACACCGACAGTTCATTTGACAATGACCTTGAGGGGCTTTGCTTCTTGAAGAAGAAAGCAGAAGCTTGCGGTAAACAAAGTTCACTTCTGACAGATGGATTGAATGACAGAAAGGTTGCGAGTGCCAGAATAGCCCTGGCAGAGGAGGAAATGTTCAGTGGAATCCAACAGGAGAGGAGGTGTGAACAGGTGCAGGGTTGCTGACGGAAGGGGAACCAGATGGAAGGAGCCAGAGCCAGTTTATTTAAAGGAAAAGGCAGAAAACACTGAAAGGCTGTGCGATCAGTGGCTAAAAGTGTGCATGGAAGAAGGTAAAAATTCACAAAGCAAAACTGCACAGTGGGATATCTAGCACTTAACATAATGGTAGTAATTTGTGAGTTTCGTTTTAAAGTTGCTATTGAAATACGTTTCTCCCTTACTCTTGACAGCATAAAGAAGAGAGATTTATAACCTGACCAAAAAAAAACTGCCACGCAACACCAAAATCCTCAACTGTTATACTGCCTGTCCTTTATTTCTAATACTAATGGGCAGACAGTTACAGTCAGGAGAAAACAAAAATTACGTCACAGTTGACCAAAACAATAAAAGGCATGTAAGGCTAGATTTTAATTTTTTTCACTCACCTGTTCATATCTAGCTCCTGGGATATGTGGGCAGATAAACATGTCTTTTATTGGGATGTCTCTGTAATATCTAGAAAAAATCAACAACAGTCAAGTACAACATAATGTTAGCACAGTATTTCTCATCTTTCTTGCCTTTGGTCACAAGTTTGTCAGTTTGCTGGAATATGTGGTAGCTTGCTGTAGGACGGGGGAGAAGCCTAGCTTACCCTAGATCAAATTCCCTCAAAATCAAATACTGTCTTTCAAATTGTCATCCTGAAGAACGCTTTGTTCTGTCAAATTGTTCTGCTTCTTCCCAAGCTGTTCGTGTGAGCCTTGGTCCTTTGGAGGCAGAGAGAACTGTTCCTCACTTCTTCTCAACTTCAGCGATAGTTGGGGAGAGTTAACAACTTCAAAGTATCAGGCCTATGGTAGCTTAACTGCAGGTTGCGTGTCCGAACCTCATGTCTGTGAAAAATGGGGGTGACTCTTCAGCAGTCATTCATAGCGCATCTGTGATCTACTGGATCATTCAGCTGTGCTGATCTGATCGGATCAGGTGTGAGCGCACACTTGCCTTTTGAATTAGCTAGAGCATGCAAGGCGGTGTTTATGCTGACTTTATGCCAGCTGCGGTAGGACAGATGATACCTGATTCAGCATAAAGCTTACTGGTACAAAGTTAACGTACCAAAAACATTGGGTTTTTGAACAAATCTAAATTGGCAGGGTGAGTTCATAGCGGATCAGGTCTCTGCATCATTTAGCTGCATCATTTTTTGATTCAATGGTAGGAGTCTGGCGGTTGGATTTACCGTATTAGCAAGCTGAGCCTTGGAGTAGAGAGTCACAATTGTTTGAAGCTGGTGGAAGTCTATGCTGCTGCTGAAAAGGCAAATCCCTAGAGTGGTAATGTGTGGCTATGTCTGGCCACTATTGCCAGGCCCTTGCTTGTGCTGACCCTGGAAGAAAGGCACCTGTATGATCAGGTGGTTCGGGGAGTTAATCAGATTGGAAAAGAATAATTTGTTCTTGCGGAATAAGTCGCATGAGTGCCAATTCTAAGACGATGAAAAGAGGGACCTCACCTTATACTGGCAATGTTGCCCTAGACTGACTTAAATCTGTCCTCAGGCTGCATCCTACCACACTGCTGGTGTCAAATTCAAGAATTACCCTACGTCAAGAAAATGACTCCTTTATTTAAAATATAAAGTGCAAATAATTTAAATAACTTTGTGTATACAGAGTAAATGCCTGTAAAAATCATCTATGGAAAGCAAACATTTCAACCTTCAGCTGTTTATAAAAAGTGGCTTGTGGAACAAAGATAGAAAGAATATTCCAGAGAAAGGCGTGCCATACTGTGACGTGCTTAGGGCTACATACGAAGACCACAAGAAAAACTTCTCGTGTTGCATCTTCCCATGCAACTTCCGTTCTGTACTTAATTGTCTGTTTCTGTAGGGACTTATCAGCCCTATGTATCAGTTCACAATCTGGCATGGCTTATAGATTTGCCAGAAAAATCAGATTTTGGTTCTAAGTCTGTATATTTGACCTAATAGGAGATGTTAATTACTATTAGAGACATGTTTTTTCTTCTCTAACAATGAAATAGAGGACAATTAATGATAAAATTTAGCTGTGACTTGGTATACAGAAAACTATCCAGAATGAAAAGTAGTTTTGTCTGCATTGAGGAACTGGTAGTTTTCTGTAAATAACTTCAAGGCATAACACCAAAAGAATAAAATCATGTTATAGGCTAGGTGTTTGCAAATTCTTTCTTTTATGCTGAATTTAAAGTAGGAAATCCAATCTTTTCATTTTGTTAGTAGACCTAGTAGATAGCTGATAGAAGTAGGGATGGAATATGCCACCACTTGAATATATGTATATATCCAAGTTAACTTTATTCAAGCTTTTTTATATCATACAAACTTTCATAGGAGTAACTCTGTCTTTCAGTTCTTATGTCCTTACAACTTCTTATCTTTCTCATGCCCATCAATATCTCCAGTTAGTGGTAATTTTGAAGTAGTTTTAAAGTACAGCAAGTACTCAAAAATAGAGTAGGAATCTTTTTTATGTGCAGCCATTAATGTATAATATCTTCTGATGCCTCAGGTAGGGTGTAAAGGGCAAAGTGGAAGTTTTAGACAGTGTTTTATTGTTTCTGTAGACCTCCTGATATTATAAAAAGTGCAAATATATATTAAAAATATAAGGTAGTTCTAATGGTGTAGCTGAAATAGAGAAAGCTGGAAAAAAATTTCAGTGGGAACAAGAAAGTCATATGCACTAATTTCAGTTCCAGTAAAATTGAAATTCTCAGAAAAAAATAGAATGTAGTTTAACAGGTTGACATTATTTGGATTCTGGGAATGAGGATACAGTTGGGTAATTATTTGCATTGTGCGGAAAATATTTAAGCTAATTTGTCAAATAATTGTAGTTAGTCTCTTGACAAAGTTGGAAACACGGACAGAGCTTAATCTTTTCATGTTTTCTCCCCCAAAAGTGTTTCTTGGTTTTTGAGGTACTTTGTGAAGTAGTAGTAGCAGCTTGGCAGAGCTGTCTTTTTCAGTCTTTTCTCTCCAGTAGGGTAGTAAAAAGTTTTGTTTGGTTCATTCATTAACATACTTTAAAGGTATTTCTACTTTAAAGTTATTTCTGTAGCATCTTCCAACTTTCCAGATCCATATTTAAAGAGCTGAATCAATTTGAATGCTTAATTTTCTACCACTTTTAAACCCTTGACTTTTACATAACTTTTCTAATTGCTTGTAGTAGCTTGTGCTTCACATCGTTATGTGAAAAAAACTCTGACATTTCATTATTTTAGGAATCTCTCTCTGTATCTTTCACTTAATGTAACTAGGCACCTTACACTATAAAAACAAAAATTAAGATTTTTTTTTTTTTTGTGTAAGCTTCCGTTCCCACAATTAGGACCGCATGCGTTCTTAACAATGATGAAGTCCTTCAATTCTACCAGTTAAATTAACAATTAGGTCTCTGCAAAATTTAACCATGCAAATGTAGATTGTACTGAAGCTCACCAAACACAGTGTGCTGGCTGGGGCAGTTTCCAGAAACTTGAGCTTTCCGCTGAGAAGACCTGGCAGCCAGCTCTGCAATCAGCATCCGGTCAGCTCCCAGAAACAGACAGAAAGAGCAACTCAGTGGGTAATTCCCACGATGGGATACAGGAAGGGCATGTTTTCAGCTCCTTGGAGAGGTTTGAAAGCATCATGATCAGGTAATTTCTTTAAAAGATATTTCTACATATTTCTTGCACAAGCATGCACCTGTGCATCTTTTTTTATTTATTTTTTTGACATAAGAACATTCATTTCATGCCTTTCCTTCTGTCCTGTAAATGCACCAAGAGCCATAAAACCCAGCCAGTCCAAACGTGCTGTGGTGGATTTACACATGCACTGAAAAAAATCAAAATCTTTATTGCAAAAAATTGGATGGCAAAAAATCTCCATTGTTTTATAAGAGGAAACCAGGAAAGACTGTCCAGCTATGTCCTCAGTCATATCAATCCTAGGTATTAACAAGGACATATTAGATGAAAATACAGAGGCCTTACAAGGGAAGATAACCAAAGCGATTGATGCTAAACAAAAGGTTCCTAGAAGCCTGACTTAAGGGAAAGGGAGTAATCTTGTGACCCTGAATCCTTTATTGACTCAATCCAAACATATGGGCAAGGTACATGTTCTAAAGCTCTGTTAATTTAGAAGGTGTGGAAACTAATAAATTTGAGTCATAGCTACATGTAAAACCAGCATTTACTTATTTACCTGTAGAATTTGCTGTCTTACTGTGGTGTATTTCCTTACCTAAATTTTTGAAAAGAAAGACTTTAGATAGCATGAGATAAATCTCTGTAAAGAGGTTCTCCATTATAAATAGCTGGATAAGATACTGCAGTGCTGTTAAATTGAAAGGCAGGCCTGAAAGCAGTTTTAGGAGTTTTACATTAATAGAGAAAATTATTTAAGCCTATTTCTGGGGAGAATGACTTCCTGGTAATTGTATTTTTTTTCTTTTCATATTTGCAGACGAACCTTTAGGTTTGTCTGCTGACCTGAAAAAAAGACAAGACCTTACCCTTCTGTCTATGACATAGTTATGAAGATACATATGGAGGACAGAGGGAAGAGATTTGTGAAGTGTTTTGACCCAACATATGATCTTATTTTACGTACATTCTTTTATGACCTTTATCGTTGCAGTATTTGAATGCTTTCTGATATTAAAGTAAGAGACTGCAAACATTTTTCTTATGTTTCCCCTTACAAGATAGGGTAGGTACTGTGACCTTTTGTTTCAGGTTTTATTCTTTTTTTTTTTTTTTTTTACCATGAATGTTGCTGTGTATTTGGTGTTCTTTTTTCCCTGTAGCCTGAGAGAAGAGCAAGCATATACGCTGATTTTCCATTCTTCCCTTGACACTTGTAGCTGAAATAATAATATGAAATAACCTATGAGAAGATGGTTAAGAAAGCTGCCTGTAATGGACAGTCAAATAGACCTGTATCGTGGAAGGCTTGCAAAGTAGACTGAATAAAACATTGCTGGGCCTTTGTACCCAAAGCTATTGGCTGAAATCTTTAGAGTTCCTAATACATGTAGGCTTTCAAGTCCTATTTTCAAAAGTGTTCTAATTGATTTGAGTGCCCACAGGCTAGATTTTGTAGAGATACTGGGAATTAAGTGCTTGGGTACATCCACAAAACTGTTTTTCTATTTGGTGTCTGGAAGCTTGTGCTACACATTTATTTTTAAAAGTACCGGGAGAGGAAGCCCATTGCCTCTGGAAGAGCTGCGGGAGCCCTCAGCTGACTACTTTCCCTTTTCTGATGGGATTTGTTGAGCAGTGGTTCACAGTGCTGGCCCACTTAGCTACCTGTTATCTGGGAAGAGGTCTGGGCTCAACCGTTGAGGCACGTAGTAAAAGCATCGGTGTTAGGCTCTACTGGTCCTCTTGCTGCCCAAGTATGAGTGTTGATGCTGAGTTTTAGGACTGGTCGTTATTTAGACCAACAGTCTTATTAGTTCAGATACCTCAAACGTTTGGAACGTTATATGCCTTAATAATTATGAAGTCCAGTTTAAAGTAAGTGTATATGAAAGCCTAAAATAGTTTTACATTTTTAAATGTAATTAATAGGAAACAGAGATGTCAAAAATAAGGTTATGATGACCTCTTGTGTGCCACTGAACTGAGATAATTGCTAAAATATTTTAATTTGTCCAGTTAAGTTTTTAGTCCTTATTAATGGATCCATTAGCTTTTTACAAAATGCCACATGTTGATCTCATGGAAAAATCAAATAGTCAATATAGGAAGCATGGTTGCTTTGCATCATAATTGCTTTGTCAGAAGACTTACTGGCAACCTCCAGTCAGAAGCCTAATTCTACACTGTGAATCATCCTGTGTTTTTTCATTTTGTATTTTTACAGTTACCAAAGCAAAAAGACTCTTGCAGAAATACCTACTATTGAACTACGTTGTGAAATTCAAAGTTTTATCAATCTAAGTTCTGTTCTTTTACAGTCAAAAATCGATAAGCTATTATTTAGGTCAAATATGATTCTCATATCGCTAGTCTTTACATCCTTCCTTTTTCTTTACTGCAAAGCCATTTGACAGGAGCAGTCTTCTATTGAAAATGGATCTGTGGTCCAGTTTTTGTTTGTTAGTGGTAGGAAATGGTTGGAGGGGGTGGGGGGTATTAAATTTGGTGACTCAAATTAGCCAGCATACTCTTATGTTAGCTTTCGGGTCAAAGTGATTTTTCGCTGCGTTTTCAGCCCGGATTTTTTTAAGTTTGCAAGTGATGGCAATTTTGTTCTTTTTCCTGTGCCCTAAGCTACATTTTACTGTGCCCTTTATTTTGTCAAGAATATTTAGAAAGTATAGTTTTCAGTCACTGCAAACTGATATATAGTTCACTGAGATACGTGAACAAGTTAACTGCATAGGCTGCTCTTGACAGGTGTAACTCAGTCTGAAAGCAATCAGTGTTTAGAACTAAAATCACTGGAAAGCTTGCACTTCGGAACAGGGCTCAAGCAGAGCTTGAGCTTGTCTCTGTGTGAACGAGTCTTTGGTCGCTTCTGACTTTATGGCACAAAAATGAAAGTCACCATGAGTTCAACGCTTCTTCTCTAGTAAAACTGATCAACAGTCCATAGCTTTTCTTTTTCTTAAATCAAGCTCCCCTTTTACAATCACAGTAATTGCAAATAAGCAGCCAGTGTCAAACCTTCTAAAACTCCTGCAGTATTTGCTGGTTGTAACAGGAATGTTACCAGTAGTTCCTGAAATCTCTTGAGCTGTCTTCTGCATGCTTTATCCATGGTGGGTATTTGTTTTTGGTTTTGTTTTTTTTTTTTTCTTTTTCCTCTGTATATGTAAAATGTGTTGTGGGAATTTTCTGTAGGAGGGCAGAGAAATTGGACTTAGAGAGCAGAGAAGGTGTCATCTCAAGGTGTGGGTGAAAGACTTACCGCTCAGTTTAGACAGCTTTGGCTCCAGGAGATTTTTTCATTCCTTGGCAGCTCTAGGCATCTCGGATATTGCTCTTCATGTGGCATGTCAACCCCAAAATTTTCTAGGTGCTGAGACTAGTCAGCTACCCTTCTGCATAAGACTTACCTGTGTTTTCCTAGTCTTATAGTCAAGCTTTTATCCGCTGTATAAACTCATCTGTTTCACCCACCCCACATATGCTTCGGCCATAGGGAACTCTCTGTGTATCCATGGTTTCTGAGCTCCTGCTAGTTTGCTCTATACAGTAAGTAGCACAGGTGAGTGGCTTTTTTTGGATGGATCCCCTTGGCGAGAGAGTGTTTCTGGTGGTAGTAGATTCTCCATTTATTTTGAAATTGCCTGTTCGCGTGTGTTCGCCGGGAGGGATCCTAGCAATGTGGAATGGACCTTTACAGGCTTGTCTTGGTAGCTTGAGCTGTGCAGCTTGATGCGTGCTGAAGGCTACCCCCAGCAGAATGCTAGCCAGCCAGCTGTGTGCCAGATGACAGCACAGCACCCAACTGCACACAACCATCTCACATGAGACAGTATTAAATAAAAATACTGTGCTACTGCCGCTTCCTTTAGCTGAAAGTGTCTGGAGGATGTGTTAGGTGCTGGTGCGTTTTTTGGAGCAGTCCGGTGCTCATGACAAGTCTCTGAAGGTAGATGTTTGGAAGGGGGGAAGGGGTTTAAATAGACTGGTTCCCAGCAAATATGGAAAGATCTTTCATAGTAATGCTTTCCACATTTGGAGCTTACACTTAGGAAACGATGCAGCATCACTCCTTAGGATAGCCCCAATGTGGTTACGAAGTAATTCTGAGAATGATGTGATAAATTGCAGTTCAATATATGAAATTTCCTTGAAAAATGGGCTTTGTTTCCTTAGCGCTATGATATTCTTGCTGTCTAAATGTATTCTCTGTGTCAAATCATTCTCAGTCCTACCTCAGAAAAAACTGCCTGTGATTTCCAAGGGAGTTTTGCCTAAGGTAGGGCTTGCAACATCAGGACCAGGAATTAGTGTAATGTGACCCACCATTTGTATTGCTTTGGGGTAAATTTAAGAGAGAAGATTTAACATTGTGTGTGTCATGCTGAGATATTGCAATATCTCGGATGGGTTATTAGGCACCAATCCAAAGGTTAAGTGCAGCAACCACATGAGATGTGGCTTTATCCTTACATGATCTATGCCCGTGTTCTGTTTTGCAGTCCCCTGCAATAGGTATTATCTCTAAAATAAAACAACACGTTTATAAGACCTTATTGAAACCTATCCTAAGCTATTAAATGTAGTTTCAGTAGAAAACTGTGTGCATATATGTCATTTGAAATCTGGAATCCAATCCTTGTATGTGTGAACTGACTGAAATTTTGAATTTGGATCCTAGCATGCACCAGATAAATATTCACTACCTTTGGGAAAGTCTTGATATGAATGTGCAGTTTAAGATCTTTTCTAATTTATATGCATATATCTTTTTGGGGTTTTATTTTCCATGCTGTTTTTGCTTGGCTTGCATTAAATAAAATGCTTCAATGGAGTGTGGTAGTCTAGCATTTGTTTTGCCTCGGGAGTAGATTGCCCCATCTTGCATATCTGGTCAAGTAAATTGCTCTCTTGCCTGCGTACTTCGATAATAGTACTGGGCTTTAGACCTTCCTGTACAACCCCCCAGTGAGCAGAACCGCAAGGGGCTGGGCCTCTCTTATACTAACCGTCTTCTCTATTGTAATGGATGCATTCATCTCCTATTTACATAAATTAATAGTTAAAACTTGTTTAGTTGCTTAAGAAAACTCATTAAGCTTTCAGAGTAGCTGTATTATGAGCACTGTGGCAATCGCTCCCACTGACTTATCTCCTGCTGGTTCACTGGGAACCAGTCCATCTCAGGGTCAGGTCCCTAAGCTTCACTGCAGAATTAAATAAATAGCGTTCAAAAGAAAATGCAAATAATCTGTTCAATGCAAAGTGGATGCTGGGCTACTTCCTTATGAAAAAGAAGTTGTGTTTAAAATTTTTAAAAATAAAATCGTATTTTTGTCTGAAAGGCTAATTTTCGCTCACGAAAGAGGTCATGTTTTTTATCCATTTTCTACCAGTCACTGGAGAATGTTTGACATTGTAAGAGAAAGGTCAGTTTGTATCACCTGAAGTGGGAGGAGAATGTTTAGTGTGAAAAGCTTGGCCAGATAAATTTTTTTTGTTGTTATTATTTTGATGTGCTGCTTTGCTTTTTGACTTTGTCATCTTCAGGGTGTGATTTTGTTTTTCTTTATTTCCTATTTGGGTTTTCTTCTAGATTGGAGAAAGAGAGCGTTCAGCAAAGCATTAGCAACGAAGCAAAGGCCCGAGCCCTTCAGGCCCAGCAAAGAGAGCAGGAGCTGACACAGAAGATGCAGCAAATGGAGGCCCAGCATGAGAAAACTGGTAGTTGGTAGGGAAAGATTAGAGCCTGGGCACTCACTCACAAGCCAGGCCCACGCCTTACTGTGAAATGACATCAGGAACACCTGTAACCTTTGGCTGGCCGAAGGGAGCAGATGCTAACTACACCGGAGATTCCGAATTACATATTAGTTAGCGTTTAAAAGAGAAAATGGAAAGTATTGCCCACTGTCTGTTGATTTCAGAGTGCTGCTCTCACATCTGTTGCACCATCTGGATTATGAGTTTATTTACCTGTGTTCAAGAAACGTAAAGCTGAGAGAGACCACAACAAAGTAGAAAAACAAAGGGCTTGTTTTTGGCTGGATTTTCAGGCACACATGTTATATAAAGAAAATAGCATCAGAAGCTCTGCGGGAAATGCTCTGAGCTTACAGTTAAAGTCTCCTGAATAGCATTGAACAGTTCCCACAGTACACACATTATAGCTACTCTAAAAGCTTAATGAGTTTGCTTCGGCATCCAAACTGGAGAAAAGCTTTAGCCATTAATCGGTTCTTAATTCACTGTCGCAGCTGGATGTAATTCACTGGCTCCAAATTGATATGTTCCTTTATTTAATCTTTGCAGCCTCAAACATTTTTAGCATTACCATGTGCCCCCCCACACGCACACCCTCAATCTAGAAGAAAGATGTTTAATCCTTTGCATACTTCAGGTTCTCATAACAGGAGACTTCATTGCATTGACTTAGCTGATCAATAACTTCTAACCTTTAATCTGGAAGTAAAATGGGGTTTCCAAACAAACAAAAAAAGCCTTTTGTGATTGTGAAGTACTGTGCCAACAACTTAAATAAAGGTACATATTATAAACAAAAAAAGAAATTTTTAGAGAGGAAATCTCTAGCCCCTGAACATGGAAAAGAGGAGGTGCTTCAGCTCTTGTGGAACATGGTATATTCATATGTTTAATAAAACACCATTTTTACCCATCAGTCCTGCAATACCTTTAGAAAAATGGTGTAGCCTGTATTAATCCTAAGCAGTGTCAGATAATACCTGAGGTACGAGGCACATTTACATCTGCCATCTGATTTTCTGCCTTTTTTGCAGCATTATCACAGTACTAGAGGACCTTTCCATGTGTTCAGGGAATGCAAACAGCTACATTATAGCTGCTGTCTACACAGTAGGAAAAGAAAAGAAGCTCTCAGAATCATTTTTCCCTACTCTAGCCAGCACATCAGCATATGACCAAGTGTAATTTTGCACGAGAGATGTGTAATTTACCCTCCTGGAGCATAAATTGGCCCAGTATACAAAAATGAAACAATATTAAGACTGAGTTTGTTTTTATATATCTCTAGTAGGACTAGGAGTTGAAAAATTATAGTCATTTATTTTTCACATAAAGAAACCATTGTGTATTATGACCCTACACGCATACAAGGAATTTGTGTAACAGTGGTCTCTCTTTCTCTGGTTTTAAAAGCAGAAATCAAGAAACATAATTTTGCGGTATCTTCTTTTTGGAAGAATAAAGATGCTTTATTTCTAGGTCATGAGTTTTGGTGCAGCCCAAACTGATAGTAACTGAAAATTAATTTATAAAATGGTTTCACTGCAACTATCACTGGACAATAAATCTGCATCTTATCATTAAAGAGAAAAAAATACATTAATCATAGTAAGCGCAGGACCCAGTAAATGAAAGAACTGCTTTTTTAAGGAGAGAATGAAATGAGTCTGCAGTGTGAGTGTTTGGGTTGCCAGTATATCCTCTGCACTAGTTGAGCAAGCAAAAGGCTGCTAAGGCATGGCTTGCCAATTTTATTCCTCCCAGAAATGTCAAGGAACTTCCAGCTAAAAAGCAAAACCACCAGATTAGATATGTGGTCTTTACGATGATTCTTCTCAAACAAGACCTGATTCAGTGGCAACATGCTTTAATACTTTAGGCTAGCTTATTCTGACATAGAGCCTTTATTTGGTGAATGATGATGTCATAATTCCGTATCCAAGTTGCTGAAGTTTAAAAAACATACCAAAACCAGAAGTATCTAGAGGAAAGAAATTAAGAATATATCAAATTGTTTCTAAATTATCTATTAATTTCTGTAATTGTAAAATAAATGACTAGTTTTATCATTTTATAATTTCTAGTGAATGAACTGGATTCATTGCTGACCTCCCAGAATACATTCATAGCAAAATTAAAGGAAGAATGTTGTATATTGGCAAGGAAGTTGGAACAAATATCAGGAAAATACAGGTTAGTATATTTTTCTTATCCTGTCCCTTTTAGTATTAGGACATGCTGCCTTTTTTTTTTTTTTTGTATTTTAATATTTATTATTATTCATCTTGTCCCAGGTATTACACGTCATCTCAATATAATATATGACACTTAAGAAACATGGATGGATTTTTATCCAGAGTAATTCTAATTTTCCGCTTTTCAGATTATGTTTCTAGCTATTACTTCCAATTTCCTAGATAATTCCAATGTAAAAATTGCATACTATTTTCTTCCTGATGTTCATATTCTTAATATGAAGAGTGGAAAATTGTTAACAGAGCTACAATGTGAGTTTATCTGAAATTATATGAAAACCAGTAAATATTTAAAGTTCTCAAAACTGTAGTCTGTCAGTTTATTTAGTTACTTAAAGGTCCATTTATAGTTATCTCTGAAATAATTGTCATCAAAATTGCTTGTCATTGAAGCTCTGATTTTGCTGCTGCTTGTTATGTGGTGCTCTTGTTAAAAACAATAGCAGATCTAAATACAAAGCCATTAAAAACTCAGGAACAGAACAAAACCTGGAAGCAATAACTGGTTTAAAATAAATACAAAAGTATGAAGTTATCTATTTAAAAGTTTTATAGGATAGCACTATCTTTTTTTAAAAAAAATATGAATTTTGTAGTCCTATACTAGTAAACCACTTGATTTTATGTTTTTAAGTGTGAAAATAGTCTCTGTCGAAAGTTTCATAGGGTTCATAATTAGAGTAGTAAACAGGACTTAAGTGGTGTGTTGGCATTCTGCAACTTCTGTAAATTTCATGCAACGTAAATGTGGTGATTAAGGGTAAGATTCATCTCGCATGGCTTCCGGGAAGTAAGGAAAACACTCAGCAAAGATAAAATCGGTTTTCAAGATAGGGTTCTTCTGCTGCTGGGCGGATTTAATCATCCCGTTGAGGTAACATAACAGGGGCAACACTCACTCAGGGGGAGAGCTCATTTATCCCAGTATCCTGCTTCCAGGAATGGTCAAAGGAAAACGATATAAGTAGATGACAGACATATATATACATAAAAAAAAATATATGATGCTTCCCACAGGTACTGCCTCCACTGCCCATCCTACTTTCCACTGAATATAAAGTGCTGACTAGCTGTTAAGTGGCTGAATTTGGGAGATGAATCCCATCCAGAGTGTTTGGGGAAGAAACGAGAAGCTTGAGGAAATGTAAGCGATCTTCCCTTGCAAATGTTGTGATGGGTACTCGAGAGAGAAGCAAGCAGATCTTTTACTTCTGAAAAAGCAGAGCTCCTCTGCTAAAGTAATACAAAATCTAAATAGATTCAAATCATATTATTATTCCAGCAATAAAAATGCACACAGACTTTGTTGCTAGAGCTCACAGTCACAGGCTAGTAACTGTAAAAGGATGAAGGAAAGACAGAAAACATACTGTGAAAACACATTATTCTCTGAAAATAAATACCGGAGATTGCCAAGTGTTTCTCCACCTAGCAGCATTAGCTGACTATGTCGAGAACCTGAAAAAGGGAATGGGAGCCCTCTTGGATCTCCAGAAAGTGGTATTTTGCACAAGAAATGGTATAGAAGAATGTATGAAAGCAGTTCTGAGAAGTGGCCCTAAAATAGCTTGAGCTTGCCATCATGGGAGCGGGAGCTGCTGCAGTCAGTAACACGGAATGGAGAAATTGGTAGGGACAAAGAAAGCATGGGAAAATGAGAACAGAATGGTGGAACTGGAGATGGTGGAAAATGGTAAACTAATAGATGGCTTCAAAAAGAGATGTGATCAGGAGATCAGATGCTGAAAATTACTATGGCAAAGTTTGAAATGCATCATCAATATGTATCTTTCAGTAGTACCTCTCCAAAAGGCAATGTTCATGCTCATTGTCACTGGAGATAGTGTAAAACCACAATTCTGGGGCAGAATGCGGTAGCTTTGTCTTCTGAAAAGAGGTAATCGTTTTTGGAAGATTTTATAACTCAGTTCTCCTGTACATTAATAAAAGCCGATCATGAAGCAGCAGTGTTCCCTATTTGTATGGAAAAGGTTTTTTCTGTGGTTTTTGGCTTGGTTTTGGCCTTATCATAAACTGAATTTTGGACCTGGATGTGTATTTGCTTGCTATACTTCTAGAATCTTTGTGCCTTAGATTCTAGAGGGTTAAGAAATAACTGTATACTAGCAGTACCATTATTTAATTGGTAAAAAACTCAAGGTTTTTTAATAACAGATGCAAGAGTAAGTTGATATAAAATTTTTAGGTTTTGATAGGAAATAAAGGGCCCATTTCTGATCAGAGGCATTTCAAATTTATATGTGACAACTACATATTTGCACAATTTCAGTGGGACGCCTCTGAATTGCACGTATATTTTTATATTTAATACAGGCTTTCTGAGAAATCTAAACTGAAGTTTTCTTGTTCATACGTCAGCTGGAACCATTTTTGTGAGCTAGCCCCGACACAGGATTAGAAAAGCTTCAGATAGACAATGTCAGACAAATTATAAACCCCTCAAGCTGTGCAGAAAGAAGATAGGGTCTGTGAAGGTTTTTGTATGCATAGGCATGTTTAAAAATATAGTCCTTTGTTGATTTCTTCTCTGTTATTTTGTTCTTTCTTTTTTTTCTCTGATTGTCACTCTCTGAGTTTCTAGGTTGTAGATTAATGCTTAACACTACCCACTGTGTATTTGTGATTTGCGTTTTGTAATTAAGGGGAACAATGGGAGTCCATTGGGTCTCGTTATATATAATGGTTGGTTTAATTTGTTTCACTTCTATCTTGTTAATTGTAAATTGATCATTAAGATTTGAATTCTAATCTGTCACCAGGGTTGTGAGTATTGAAGCTAGAGCAATGATCCTCGTTTTAATCACTGATGATGAGAAACAAATTTTATAATTTTGGTACATATTGCAGTTCATATATTTTAACACTGTATTTTATGGTGTTATAAATATTGTTAAATGACTTTTAGTGTAGTTTTACTGTTTGGACTATAATGTATAAATTATATTACTGGTTTGGCAACAGTAGGCATCCAACTGTGTGAGTTTAATTGAAGTAAGGAACACACACCCGGCTGAACTATTTTTCTGCATGTTTGGTTGACTGCAGTCATTGTGCGCAGTACCAGGAGTGAAATGTTTGTTGAAGGTAGCCGTACGAAGATGTGAAAGAGTCTGTCTGAAGGATCAGTCATTAAAATTATAGGCAACAATACCGCATCAGCAGAAAATATTTTAGAGCATGTATTTAATTGCTGTATAATTAAAAAATTGGGTTTAAGAGCAGGAAAAGGCAGCGCTTAAAAGCGCTGCAATGCAAAAGATATTTCAGATGAATAAAGACAGCTTTGTCACTTTAGTGTTCAAAAATCCTCTCATCCTAAAAATATCCTTACACTGACTTTGAATTGTGGCTATTTAATGTTTGCTGATTCTTTGCCTCCAGTACTTGAATGCTTTGGAGGAACCTGTTCGGTTTTTTTCCAAGACGCTTCTAGCAAGGATGGCAGATAAAAACTTAAATTTGTTTTTAAATAGAAGTTGAGGCTTTCTTGATAGTTGAACGGATTCAGAAGTGTAGAGGGTTTTTTTTGTTGTTGTCCCTGTCCTCCCCCCTCAGTCATCATCAATTATTTTTAACACAGTTACAAGTCAATAGATTTTGGCAAAACCTATTACCCATCTACTTACAAGCATGTATTTTACATTTTCATTTTCATGTGATGTTGTAGCTTTACTCTGGGCGGTTTTGAAATAATATTGATTTCATACAGGTCTTTTGAGTGTATCAGATCTCAGAAGCACACACGGATACGTTAAAATGACTGTATGACTTGTGGCACCAGCCTGAGTCTGCAGAAGTGCAACTCCATGTAGAGTTCAGCTCAGATGGCCACACTCCAGATGTCTGCACACATCAGTTTCTTCTGAGTCCGCCATAGCTTACTACTTGCTCTGTTGGACCCAGAGTAGCTCTTGAGGAGCAACATCAGCATGTCCGTGCTGTGTCCTTTAGTTGTTCTGGATCCATCAGACATAGTGCATAGATTTTTCTAAATTACCTCTGTCTCTGGCGTTATGTGTGGGCTATCTCTGAAGTTCAGGACTGTGTACTTTGGCACCTGCACCCCTCCCTCTCCCGTCCCTGCTGTGACAGCTTGGGAGCAGAGTGATTCAGAAGCATTTCTTATTATAATTATGGTGGTGTTGTGGGTTTTTTTTTTAACCCAACAATTCTGAAGTTATTTAAATATCACATAGAATTAACTGTTCTATCTTAATCTTTGGAATCTGAGGTGTGTGAGTGGTGTATTTTAAGATGCAGAGGGAATCTTTGTCAGGTGATAATGAAGCCTCTTGCTGTGCAGTCTTGTATTGGGATTGGTGTTCTCTCTTTAATGCTGACACACGTGAACCTTTTAACATTGACCTTAATAGGCATTCTGCCCTTGATATGTGCTGTCCTCTAAAATTTCAGTATAATGAACTCCTTGAATCTGGGTGGTCAGACTCTTAGATATTTACTTGGAAGGGACATTGTGTAAATAATATTTTAACTGGAATGATATTTTTTTTTTTGAGTTCAACTGTAATTGCAACAGATGTTTTAGGAGAAGAGAATGCAAGTAACGCGGTTCAAAGCATCAGGCATTTAGAGCTGTATTTTAGAGATTAGTGATCATGCTACTCATGTTTTCAATGAATTCAGTACTTTCTTATGTTTCATTAATTGTAATTTTCAGTAGCATTTTGGCTTTGGTTGATTTGAATCCCTTGAACTTTCCAGAAAGACTTCAGACACCTTCAAATGTGCTGAAGATGAATAAGTCCCTTTAAAACTTGGAGATTTTTATCACCTTGAAAGTTGTTTCTGCTGTTTCCGTGAATGAGACAGCAACACATAAATACAGAAAAAGAAGCAGGATCCTCCAGTTGGGAAACCCTACAAGCATGATAATTTACAGTATTCCTATGTGGCAAATGCTGTTGTTGCATTGTGCTGGCAAAAAAGGGACGCAATCTTGAGTTTAGTCCCTGTTACCACTTGGTTAGGCTTTGTTACGCCAGGTCTCTGTCAAGCTGCTCTGTAGTGGATCTTTGCTTTTATCCGCTGATTGTCTTTCTCACAGTATCAGTATCAATACAGACTGCATTCATACTGTGTGATAACAATTGGTCCAACTGACAATGCTTTGTTAATGCTGACGTTTAAGCTACTAGTATTTCTGTTAAATGACCGGTTTAAAAATTCGACTACAGTTACCTTCCTATAACCTCCTGCCCACTCTTACTTACCTGTCCGGGAAACTCTCCTGCGTTTGAGTTTGATGTACAAGTACATCAGCACGATTCTGATGTATTTGTCAGTGATGTTCCTTAATAGAGCTGTAACTCCCTATCTAAATCCAATTATATACAGTCTTCTTCCAAAGTTTCCCATGCTAAGTTCTTTTAAATTCACAGATGATATCATGTATTGTTCTCTATTTAAACATGAAAAGATTATGTTGTCATTTCCAGATTTGACTTGTCAGTGTAACAACATGTTTTTGAGGGAGGAGTATTCCTTCCCCCCCTGCACTTTGTTGTATTTTTCAGAATGTCAGTTGTTGTTGCATTCTGTAACAGCCAGGAAGGTAAAGTATCTTTCTGCTATAAATGCAGCATATTTAAGTTTATGATTTAAAGATATATCTGAAGCTTTTTAACCTCAAGATCTGGAGTGGCAGATGCCATAAAACAAATTTTCTTGCTTTTGATTCTTACTTTCTGATGGTATAGCAGATTCTGACATGTTCTCATTAACCTTTTCCAAAGAGTTAAACTGTACAAGTGCATAATGTATATTTTATCACAATTTAGTCTGAGATCTTTTCCCGATATTAAGAAACAGCTCATGCCTTTTTCTCCATGGGCTGATGGTTAGAGATGTAGCAAGTAGCAGTCCCAGGTCATTCATGGATCTGGTGTCTCTGCTCACCCGTGAAGAATAAGAATTGCTGGAAGTGACTAATTTTCTTAAAGGCTCTGCCGAGTTTTATGTAGATTAGGCTGTGCTTGTATGATTTTTTCCTTGTTTCTTAAGGTTTTATTAATGTTCCTCTTAATATGGTGGGGTTTTTTTTAATCTACGTTATTGTAATTTGGGCATATTAGGTTAATAAAGTTTCTAAAACAGTACCACTCTTCAGAGTTCAACCTGTACAGCGCAGTAAAGGTTGAACAAATTTTCAGTAGCCGTTTTTTAAACTGGATGTTAGCTTTTACTAATAAAGAACTTGAAATGTGTTTTCAAAATGCTGGCCAAATTCTTGCTTAACAAGTATGAATTTACATTTATTGATCTTATTTAACGTCAATGCATATTGCCAAATTACATGCCTGTTTAAATTAGGCTGAAATTAGCATAGCCAACCTATGGCTGAGTGATTGCCCTTAGCATATTTGCCAGATACCCTTCAGCATCATGATCTTTTGTCTTAAGATTATTTGAAACAGTGTTTTGTTTCTGAAAGTTCTAGTAATAGCCTGTTTATGCATTACATATACATGTATGAAATTTTATAAATGCTGAAGCCACATATTGATGGCACGCTGCAGGATGAAATCTGACAACATCCATCATCACTGTGTTTTACTTCTGTAGATCTGAAGTCAACCAGCTTAGTCAGGAAAAAGAGTATCTTCATGGCAGATTGGAGAAGACGCAGAAACGGAATGATGAATTGGACCAACAATGTATCCAGCATGGGAGAATGCATGAGAGGATGAAGTCGAGGTAGGAGGTCCTGTTAATCTGTCAGTATGTGGTATGCTTTACCGTACCTGTTGTGTTGTGTAAACATAAAAATGACACTAGGTTGTTTGAAAGTAATATTCTTTCCTTATGAAAATGACCACCCCTTCCCCCTCCCCAAGCATGCTGTCAAGTTTTTTTATAACATCTTTTGCTTGTGCCGTTTTGGATAAATAAAAGGAAAGCTTGAACAACAGAGTCTTCCAAAGAATTTAAGCCTAGTACATATGTGTGTGGGCTGCTTCGGCTGTTCTCCGCTCTAACTTGGATGAATTGTCTTACCATATTAAAAAAAAAAAAAAAAAAACACAAATGGGGGGGGGCAGCGGGGAGGAGACAGGAGGTTATTCAGTAATATGAATATAGAGTACAGATGTGGATTCCGTAATAGGTGTACTTTGGGGGTTTACCATCTTACCTTTTGCAATAATATTTGACTTGTATAAGTAGACAAATCTTATTGAAGACTTAGTAGCCAGGGAACTATTAACAGCTTCCAGGCACCATTAGCCTTTTCCGAGAAGCAGCAACTTCCCCAGGAATAGCTGGGAGCAGCTACAGCAAGACTAGTATGGAGTATTTCCACTGATACCAATTGACTGTTCTGGCAGGAGTGTCCAGACTGATAATGCCTTGTGCTGTGATTTGGATTACATGTTCTTAAAGATCACTGTGGAGACTTTTCTTTTTGGTACCAGAAAGTTCATCTATGCTCTCATGGTCTGTTTTCCTCTCCATGTTCAGTGTAATGGGCACTGGAAAGAGCTTAGGCACAGCTGAGGAGGTAGAGGATAAAGTAGGGAGATGGCTGAGAGGCAACTCTGCAAACCAAATCAGCCAGGCTACCTCTTGTCAGTAGTGAAAGGCAAAATGCAGTTTAACTTCATTTGGACTAGATAGTCCTGGCTGGGCAAAATTCTGTTTGATTTTTTTTTTTTTTTTTTTTTTTTTTTTTTTTTTTTTTTTTTGCTGCCATCTCTTCATTCTATGTCTGTCCATATCAGCTTGTTTCTTGCAAGCTCTCTATACATTCTTTTCAGTCATCCAGGGCCCCCTTCTTTCCTCTTCGTTTTCAGATTTCTGTCTGTACCTCATCCTGTTCTTCTGTAACCCAGGATTGACATCATCTTTTATAGCTCAAGAGTACAAAGAAATTAAAAATGCTATGACCACGTCCCTAATCTGTGTGACCACAGAATCTTTCTGTTCACCTCACCTCCCTTTTGGTTTCTTTACTTGTGGTAGATTCTCAGCATATGGGGGACATGCACTGAGGACTCGGGGTTACTTTCAGGGGAAAAAAGAATTAAATCTTTTTTCTATTTTTTCTGCTAGCTGTTCTTCTCTAGACTTATTAGTATCCAGTTGAATTTAAGACTGCTTTGTGAGATTTTAGGACAACCTTTCCTCTGTCAGAACCAAAGAAATCTACTGGAAAATGTTGCTTATTCTCTGCTGCAGCAGCAATGATTATACACTGGAAAAGATTGAAAGCATTAATCCAGAAAAGAAAAGTGGTTTGAAAGCAGAGTGGTCATGCTGCAGGCTGTGACTTACCTTCTGCTGCTGTTTAGCTGACAACAAGGAGAGAAAACAGGGCAGTGATAGCATTTGTCTTATTTAATATTTTACATTATGTAAATATGGCAGAGATTATCAGGTCTTTGACTCATGGACAGTATACTTTACCAGCATTTTAAGAGAGGACTGTGTTATCATATTTTTAATTATGATCTTGCACTGTATTCATTTAAAATCCAGGTAATAACTTATAAGACTGATGTAATAAACTGCTTTAAAAATTCAGTGTAATCTAATTTTAGTTTCCATGTGAAAACTGTAATAGATACTCAGTATCAGTTCACAAATGCTATAAATTGGCTATGAAGTATTCAGATTTAAGTGAAAAAAAGCAGAAAGTATAACTACTACAACAAATAAATCTCCCAATTCCTTATATTTATGTTGAAGGACTTCCACCAAATAAAAATAGTGATTTTTCTCTTCTGATTTTGAAAACAGACATCTGACTATTCTATTTAGTAAAGGCAGAAGAACAAATAATAATAATGTGTTTTGCCTCAGATTTTCATCCGTCACTCAGATACTAATAATCACAACAAAATAACATTAAGGATGATTACTTCTCAACACAGTATGTTTTCCCTTTGTATGCAGCTACAGATAGCACTGGTCTTTTTGCAACACCATCCTGTGAAGTGGGTTCCTACCTAATTTTCTATCTGTTGTTATTCTGGCTCTCTTTAGAAAGTTTCTTGTATCAAAATGATTTTGACTTAACTTGGGACCTAACATTTAAATTTGAATAATAAGGAATTAAGGCATTTGTTTAAGAAGAAATCTCTGTCACTACTTGTGTTCTTCTAGAAGAATATGATAGGCCATGTTATAACTATTTTGCAGAAGGAGCAAGATCTAATTGAACAGACGGAATTTCTTTTAGAGCAACAGTATTTTGGTGATTGTGATAGTTGCAATCCTGAAAGTGAACAAGACAACTCTTTCTTTGTCATTCCTATCTCTCTGTCTGAATGTGCTGTATGTGAATATCATCTGAAATACCATAAAGCAGTTTTTAAAAACCTGCTTTTAAAAGATTGCTTTTAAATCGCTATCCACAAAGATTATTTTAAATCAGTCTTTTCAATGCAATGTAAATATCTATACCTTTTCAGTGTGTTTTTGCTCAGTGAAACACAGCATTAAAAGAAGCAGATGTCCATCTGAATGATATAGTTGATGTATACTGTTGTGGCAAACTTGGGTTGAAAGATGTATGGTTTGCAGGACTAGAGTGACACATTAAGACTGTAGTAGATCTTATGAAGAGGTCTTTATTTAGTGTTGTTAATCTAGCAGCCCTGTGGATCTTTGTTTTAGATATATATATATGATGTTTTTTACATTAGTTTGTGCTTGGTTTGATTTTTTTTGCAGTTACATACTTTTCATTTTAGACAGTGTTTTATTTAGCTAAGTAGATTATCTCAAAAGTATTAATAAACATGACGTAGGGTCACTGATGTGCCGCTGGAAGCGAACTGGTCACATGTGTGACTTTATGGATCTGAATCTTGGAGAAATAAATTCTCTTAGGTGGCAAACAGCACATTGGTATAAATTTTCAACCTGAAAGCAAATTTTATTATTAAATTCTTCAACTTCCCATTCTGTAGATCTGTGTTCATAGTAGAAATTAGCAGGTAGCAGAAAGTACAGAATTTCTCATAGGACAGCTATAAAGATAGAAAGCTAGCCAAGAATAAAAAGAATATGTACCAAAAATAAAAGGTTAAACTACCCTTCTGTTTTCCTTCTATGCTTCACTCCACAAAAAAGAGATTCCAGAGGAAGGAAAATCCAGAATCAAATTAATTCGGTAACTGTACATATAATGTTGGTTCATTCTTTACTTTATCTCTTTTCAAACCAAATTCCAAGCCACGCATTTTCACCTCTGTAGCTAGACCAGTTCTATAAATGCAGATCCACTTTTCACAAGCTCTGTTGTCTTCCAGTTTGGGGAGCAAGAAGAAAAAGATAAGAATCTGCCTTGATGTATATTATTAATGAAACATATTTATTAAAAAGTAATATTTGCCCAAGCTGCCATGGGTCAGGATTTCATCAAGCTATTTAAGCTTTCACTGAACTTAGTTAACAGCTCTTGTAGGTACAAGGTTCAATTATGGCTTTACTTTTCTGCATCTGTTGTTCTTCTCATAAAGTAAGCATTTAATTGTAAGTCATCTATTTAGAGAATTCCTTCGGTGGACAGCCAGTGTCTAAATAGGGAAGCATTTAATTTAATATATCTAGCTCTTTTCTGTGTACATTTCCTGTTAAAGACCCAGGTGATATGTGGAAATACAGCAAATATGGAGTAGCGTCTTCAAGCAGGAGAAGAAAATCCTAGGCAATCGCTTTCCTTTTTTCAAGATGAGCCAGCCATGCCTGTATGTTTTATCAAGCAGCAAAAAAGAGCATATGGGCAGTAACTTGTATGAAGTATGAGGGTTTTTTGAAATCTTTTTAAATAAAGCATAAATTTAGAGCTTCTAATGAGGTTTTTTCCAAATATGTTTCCAAACTAAGTTCAGTATATGGGATCTGGGGCTATGAATTTTCTCTGAAACTTCAGTTTTGGTGATCACAGTTGGTATTACTGTTATTTTTGCTGTAATGTGTGTGATCACTGTCCAATCTGTGCAACATTAACAATAATAATACATTTTATGCAAATTAATATGGGGCTTTTTGTTGTGGTAGCTTTCTGGGGGTGACGGTGTCACACATGTTTCGACTGTGTTTTTGGGAGCTGAAGTTAAAAAGAAGAGCCTACAGGACTGGCAGTTTGGGGCAGATGTGTGTCTATTCCTCAGGCATCAGTGGTTGTAAGTTAACTATAAAAATGTTACAACCATCTGTGTAACAAGACGGCAGAGATCTGCTTTTGCCTGTTACTATAAATAAGAAGGAGATTTGTTTGACTTCATAGACATTGGATTTATAAAGACTATATGTGTCAAATCGTAACTACGTGCCATGTTGCTGAGATGTGTCTGCAGCCAACTACCTGGGGTGTCTTCCCCTTCAGACATGCTAGTGTAGTGCAGCAACTGTGCAGAAATGTCTGTATAGCACAACATGTGACAAATTGTATTTGTTTTCTACCTATGGGGAAATGTATGATTCTTATGGATAAAGCTTATCTGGAAGGGTAGCTGAAATGGATTCTTAAATGGACCGCTCAAGGAGTTAGAGAGAAAATGTAATATTCAGTTTGACAATGGTTTTAAAGGTTTTTCCCACCATTCAATTTCTTCTCGTTGTTGTTACTAAGGGATAGTGTATGAGAAATCGTGTATGCATGAGACAACACATATATATGAAAACTGAGACATATATAGTGAGAATATACCGGCAGTTTCAAGTAACTAATACATAAAATCACAATAGCTGGTTTGCTGTCACTATTACACTTCTGAATAGAGATTTTGGATTTCTTTTGGCAAATCTTCAGTAGAATAATCAATTAAAATTATATCTTGATAACTCGAGCAATCAAGTTGCATTTAAAATTTTACATTTTCTCCCTAAAGCTCTTGTACATTTTTTGTGTTTTCAAGAAATAGTGATGGGTAGAACAACTCAATTTTGATCATTGCCTAAAATACTTTTTTTTTTCCAGTCCAGTTTATTCTTTGTTAGATATATTGTCTTTCTTATTTTTATTTTACTGATAGGTTAGTATTTTTTTAAGTACCATTGAGGCAATTGTGGCTATCTTTTTACTAGACCAGTCATCTGTTTTGAAATGCAGTTATAGAATAAAAATGCACTATATTGTGGCTTTTTACTTTAAATCGCATTAGTTTTTATATTTAAAATAGAGATGAACATACATAGTGTTCATAACATCTTTGATATTAAAGGTTCCTCAGTGTTTAAAGAGCAGTATGCTCCACTTTCTCCTGAGCATCATGATTCATGCCCACATATCTTTGGTGTGGTTTTGCTGTAACGGGATTGCTGTAACCACAGCACAACTGGTGACAGACTTGTTTGTATAACCTTTCACGTGAGGAGTTTGTAAAAAAGCTTTGTGGTCGCTGTGTCCGGCATTGTGGTGCAATCAGATAAAACTCTCAGCTCTGTCCAGAATTTGAGGTTATCACTATTACTTAATTTTACTTAAATATTACTTAATAGACTCACATCTTAGGTTTAGAAATGTATACTCCAGAGAAGTACTATTAGGAAATAATCAACAGATGATGTGTATACACATACATACACACATATATGTTGCAAATCCTGTCAGAGTCTGAAAGTGTATTTGGCTTTTGTTTAATGTTTGGGTGATTGCACACTGTTCACCTGGTCTGGAATAGAAACTGGAAGTTCACATTCTCTCCCTTCCCCTTCCTCTCCAGTTCACTACTTGTCTACTTACTAAATATATATGTTTGTCTATTCCCCCCCCTTACTTTAAGTAGATGTCTATATGTAGTGTGTATAAAATGCATATATTGTTTATGCTTTATGTATAATATTCCCATTCTAAATAGTGAATAAGTTATGTAAGATTATATAAGACAGCTAATACTGGTTTTTAAAGATTTATTCACCAACTATTTGAACACTAGACACATAAAGTAAAAATTATCTTAGTTGTTAGAAAACCTGACAATGTAAACCAAGAGTGAAATACTGGGTCTTCAGAAAACACTGCAAATAGTATGCAAATAAGTTGTTAGCCTTCTTAAGAAGCAAATGACAAGCAGAGGGAAATATCACACCCAATTTTCAGATCAATGTTTAGGGAACTTAATAATGTTCCCTAAGATGTATTCTAGGTCACAGAGTACTATGTTCCTCTCCTGCAGTTATAACTAAGTGTGTGTGTGTGTATGTAAAATATATATACTTATATATTTAGTTCATATATATATATTCCTTTGAGAATGTATTGAGCTCCTTTGTAAAAGTCATTAGGCCTCACTGCTCCAATTTGGACAACAGTTTCCAGCACCACTGATTTTCTAATTGAGATCCTTCTTATTTTTGGTCTGAGTTTATTTGTGTTCAGCTTGTACCTACTTGTCCTTGAGCCAAAATTGGGGTAAGTAATTCTTTTGTTCTGCTTTTATTTTATCTGCACTCATAATGCAGATAATTATAGACAATGATTGTATCTATTCAGTCCTACTTCTGATTAATAAGTGAAGTCGTCTTCTCTTGTTCTTCTTTTTGCGATAAACTCTCCATCACCCTCAGTTTTCTGATTGTTCATCTCTTTTGCATATGGACAATCAGAACTGTCTACAGGGTGTTGGATGAGGGCATTTGAATATCTCTGATGGTGGAATTAATGTATTTACTCGAAGTTCCTAACTGATGGATCCTACGATCGTGTTTGCCTTTTTGACAGCTGCACAATATTGGCAGTTGATAATCCTTCTTTATCCAAGAAGTGCATCCAGGACCTCTTCCTCCCAAGTAAATTCAAGTTGTTAGCAGAGACTTTTGCTATGAACCGAGAATGCATTAAGTCCCTTGTGTAAGACTTTCTAGTACAAAATTTCATCCCGTTTCTGCTGTTCCAATCTTCTGAGTCATCTGTTTGTTTCTGTGCAGTATCCCAGACCTTCTCTAAGCTGATGACATCTCTTAAATTTTTCAGCCCACTCCCACTTTTTGTGCTGAGTCATAATTCAAAATATTCAAAAATCTGTTTAAACTCTAAGAAATCCACTTATAATTCTTCCTCACCTTCAATTGTTCCTGTCCGCTGTGTTCTTTATTTTAGTCAGTTATTTATCAACAACAGCGTAGTTAACAATTGCTAATGGGGCATGATAGTTAATGTTTTGCTGAAGTTAATGTAGGTAAGGTTTATTGCATTTTATTTATCGAAAAATCGGCTGTTAAAGAATTCGGGATTGCTGTGACAGAATCTGCGTGATCTAACTTATGTTTCAGTTTCTCATGTTTTCCATTTACCTTCATGTCCTTATATATTCTTTTTCCTTCAAAATTTGTTGTAGGCTTTTCATGCATTTGAATTCATGTTAATGGGCCGATAATGACTGAATTAGCTTCTTTAAGGATTAGTTAATGCTGCGTCTGTTTTGATTGCTTAGCAATGTAGTCAGTGTGGGGAAAAAGGTGTAGAGGGGAAGACTACGGTGTCTGTGTTCACTTTGCACATCAAGACAGCTGGGCACCACAATTTCAGTGTTTTAGAAACTGGGGAACGATATCTGGGAAAGGGACACCATAAACCTGGGGGGTAGTCAATGCCTCAAAGAAAAGCTAGGTGGAAAAATCGCCAGGTTTGCTTCCTTCTGTGTTGGCCAGCTATCAGCACTCTGACTAACACCCCCTCTGCTAAGAGTCTGGTAATTGTCCACTCTGGAGAATGTCTTCTACTCTACTGCTTTGATGTACTCTGCCTTCACCAAAACAGACACGGGGATAGTTCTTATTCATGCCGTCAACTTCTGGGAGTCAAAGCCTGCAGCTCACTAATAGTAAGCTTGTGTTCTTGTCTACCGGGAATGTAAAAAGCCCTGAAATATGTGTGACATAAAACAGCACAACATAAGGTTCCAGGCTGTTCTTGTTACTTTCTGTTGTCAGCACAGTTGTTGGTTTTCAAATTTAAATGTTAATTTAGCATTAACGAAGAATTCTTGATTCTCTCCTCTAAAATGGAGGTGGATAAAGGTGATGTCTTTGACAGCTCAGCTCAGCCTCTCCTTGATATGGCAAGATCTGGAAATGCTTGGCCCTACGCAGATTATCAGTCATGCTGAAAAATATTTGCATTATCGGAGAGAAGTGTATGCATGGTTTTCCAGTGAAATCCCATTTTATTCTCCTACATTTGCTACAATCCTGCAACTGTTTTTATTTTGGTTGGGGCTTGCTTCTGGTTGCAGTATGTGATCCTTCTTGTGTTAATCTACCAATTACCCCTTAACCACTACCATATCTTCTATTTTGAAACACTGCCTTCAGTGCCTGGTGGTAGCACCACTGGTCTGTGGTGTAGTAGTCATGGACCAGTCTTCCTCACCCCTTTCCCCAGAGATGTGGAATAAAAAGGGAGCAGGCTGGATCGAAGTGCTCCTTTGCTGGCAGGTTCATAAAAGCATAGTTGTTTAATGGTACGAAATAGCACGAAAAAGCATGTCACAGTTCATTTAAGTTATTGGCTAAACGGTATCCAGAGCTACAGAATAAATGTTTACCCAGGATGACAGCCTTTCCAATGTGGTATAAACTCTGGAGGACAACCCTGTCCATGTTTCTCCAAGAAGTATACACCATCTAACAATCTTTAGCAAGTCTCGATTGTTTAGACCACCTAAAAAATTAACTTGTTAAAATCCCTGACTTACCTGGTTTTCTTTCTTGTGTTGTGTTGCATCTGCATTTTTAAAGTTCATTTTTCTGTACTATATTTCTGTGATATCCTTGTGATATGTCAGAACATTAAAAAAAAAAAAATGTTTTCAAATAGCCACTGTGAGACTAACACTATGCAGTCATTCAGCAGCAAATATTTAGTTGGGATATTTAACAGTAATTGGGATCTTCCTATTGGGCCTTAGGTGAACTCAAATAATAGTAAAATCTGACTGTTAACCCATTTGGCAAACTACTTGAAGCAGTAGCAAATTTCCTTCCGGTTTTGATAGCTGCGTATAACCCTGAGATTTTCAGACTAAGGCTATTTAAAACCCTTCATTCCCATATAGCGGGGAACTGAAAATGAAGACAGATGAGTAACATTTAAGCAGCTTTGCAAGTGTGTCATGAAAATTTACCAGCTCTGTAACAAAAGCTATGCACCTGCCTGCTTCCAAGGTTGTTGCTGCAAGAGAAGGAGACCCAAAAACTAATGACAATTTATGTTCTTAATATAGTGAGAGTAGATTTTTGCAAGGCTATTGCAAGGCAGCTTTTTCCTGATAACTTCAGTGTTTTGATTGCTTCTTCAGGGTCCAGTCCTGCTCCTATGAAAATTGATATAACTGTGGATGCTCTCACTTTCCATATATAAGTCTAACCTTCTTTTAAATCCTTGAGTGTTTAGCCTTGATGTGTCTTGTGCCAGTAGTTCCATAATTAATGTTGCACTTAAAGGTGTTTTGGTTTTGGGGTTTTTTTTTTTCTCCCTTCATGATTTTTGTTTTCCATCTTTCAAACTAATTGGAAGTGCTGTTGTTTTTGCATTATGAGACTGAAGACTTATTTTTGCACTGGTTTTGTTCTCTAAAAGACAGATAGAATCGTCTTTTGCCAATTTCTTGTCTAACTTAAAAGTATTATTCTTTTCTGGAGTTCCAGTCATATCTGTTACCAGTTTGTAAGTGCACTCCAAAAAAAATTGCCATCCTAAAAAATTAAATTGTAAAAAGTAGTTGTGTTTATTGTGCCTTGTGATAGTGCTAATTGGTGGTAGCCTAATAGTAACAGGCATTGTGCTAGTTTCTGGAAATGCTATCTTAATGTGTTATCCCTCAGCTACTAATCACAGAAGTTGTAGTAAAATAGATATTATGGAAGTGGCTATAAGGAAGGACAGTATGATAAGAGCTACTTAGCATCTACATTTCTAGTGTACTCAGGACAGTGTTATGTGTGCTCAGGGCGCCTCAGTTTAGTTCTGAAATAAAGTAGTGACGATGGAAAATATGAAAGAAATAGAAAAGGGTAATAGATTATTCTATATTTGTTTGACTTGTTCTTTGTGAACAGTAAGTCCATATATGGAAAAGCCAGATTCCACCTTTAGTTATACATATGGAAATACATCCTTATCCCAAATGTGGTATCTCATTACTTGGACTTGATCCTGAACGGTCTTTAGAATTCTGATTTGATTCAAGTCAAGGTCACTAAATGTTTCCAGGTCTCCAGTTTCAAAAGATTGTCTCAGTGGCATGGCTGAAATTACGGTAATTTTGTCTCCGCTTATGTAAAGCGGTGTAATCTTTTTGAGTGCTACACTTGCACTTCCCACACTACCAGGGATTTAGTCTTAGTTTTAGCTATGTGACTTGCATGTAGTAAAAAAAAAATTTCAGGTTTTTGGGTTGTTTTTTTTTTTCCCTTTGCTTTGATCATTTGAGCAGCTGATCTTAAATATATATTAAAAAAAATATGCGCGTGTGTGTATATATGCATGTGTATATATATACACACACAGTTTCAGAACTAAAAAAAAAGCTCATCTGGTAATTGACACCAAGCATGGACAATTGCACAGAATAAATGTTTGGAAGCATGTGACTTAAAAGCACTTTGACTTTAACTTTTACCATCGTGAAGGCTGTTGTAATCTGCTGTGCCTTATCGCGCATGTGTTAGATGATGCAAATACTTGTGCTTCCCAAATCAGTTTTATGAATAAAATGCACAAACAAGCTAAGTAGAGGCATATGTATGCTTGGGAAGAGGCTTTCATAGGCTGGGCATAAATGGAATTTCTTCATTGACTTTCTGTAATGTTTAACCCACGTCAATAAAATCCGCAGGAAATGTGTCTAACATTTTGTCCTTTTTAAATTTCCATTTTTAATAGCAAGAAGACACTCCAGGCAGTGCATTTCTGGGGGATTATTGCATTTCTCGGGTGGCTGAAGTCACTCACCCTTCAGCCTTGTGCCTCACAACGCACCCGAGGCGAGCAATAATCCCCAGCAAGGCACTGCCTGTCTTATCTTATTGCTTAATTATTATACCTATTTAATGCTGCTTAGAACATTGTCAGCTGTTGAGAAAAGGTAATTATCACTAGTCAAATGAAAAACACTTTTTTGGCTGCCTTACGGATACACATTTTACTGGTACCTTGATACATAATGAAGCCTGATAGCAAAACTTTTGCTTGTCTCTTCTTCAAGCCACAGCTGTTTCCCTGCTAAATTCATCCCATCTGTCTCCCCTTCCGTAAGGCTGTAGGCAGTATAGCATAAGTACAGAAGCAGTTCAGTGCTATTTTGGATAAACATAGCTGAAATTTGAATCTTTGCCATTTGCAATGCACACATTTTGTTTTACTGCTGTAAAGAGAGCTGTCAAAATAAAAACTACATGGATAATTTACTGAAATACAGTCAAATAAAGGGATGATCAAAGGGGAAAAATGAAGATATAATGCAGGGTCACTCTCCCTTTCATGGTGTATTCTGAACAATGTAATTGTTGACCTCTTAACATTGCTGAGGTCAGAGAAATTGATAGTGAATAAGAAAAGTAGAAGGCACTGAATTAGAATATAGCGTGAAGAAGTCTAGACTTCATGCCACAAAGGTTAATTGTTGCAGGCAATTATTTGTGATAGTGCCCTATCGAGATATCTGATCAAGGTATAGCTCTTTGCTTGTTTTTTAAGGAGGATATATTGTATACAATAATACAGCTTGGCCACGTTTCTATGTGACACTTTGTCTCTGAAAATGGAAGGGCACCATAACGATCACTGTGAGGCAACGGTCATCTACACCTTCCTTTAATCTTTCCAGTTTTAGCTGGCATGGAAAAAAAGCTGAATACAGTCATTTTCATTGAGTTTGCTGTTCTAAATTGGATTGGTAGTTAGTTACCCAAGGCTTGTGTTTGAAATTCTAGACTTTGTGGGACAAAAGATCCAAATGCCAATAAGGTCTGTTTGATAGTTCACCTTTTTGACTTGAATAAGTAGAGTTCTGTACAATATACAATGTTTGAGATTCTTTCAGACGAAACCATTTTTAAAAAGATCCTCTATTCTGCTGAAATGTTGGAAATCCTATTGGTGCCTTTAGTAAGAGAAGGGTTTTGACCACTACATCTTGGATATATTTTCTTTTCACTACTCTGTTGTGTTCTGTGTGGCCCGTCTTGGAGAAGACTGTATTTCATCAGCACTGTGTCTGTATGGCTGGTAAACGCTTATGAGTCTTTTGTAGGAGAACCTTGGAAGCTCTTTCTAGGTTAACCCTGATGGGTATTTGGGATAGTTCCACATCCTGTGAAAGTTAATTCTTGAAGGCTAGTGCTTCCAAATCCATATTGTCTTAGTTAAAGGTGAACAAAGCCATGTTTGTCCTAACCTAGAAGATGCTCTCATTGACAAAGAAAGAAATAGATGAAGTTCATGTTAGTGGACAATGAAATGATCTCAGTATAAAATTAATCTAAATGTTACAAGCAGAAAGTTCCTTTGGGAAAAAGCACTTTGTGGAATTCACTAGTACTGAAATACTGATTTTCGTGTTCTGTATTGAGGTAGAGACAGGGAAAAAAGGATGTTAAGTCATTAGCTTCTTCAGTATTTACAGGATTGTTTTCAAGCTGTATCAAAAGAAACAAAGCCTTTTGTAATATTACTAAGAAAGGTACCGCTACATGAAAAGCTTACACAATGATTTTCATGTAAATATATGTAAAATCAATACTCTGCGGCAAGAACCAAGGCTGCATTATTCCTTCACATTTACAGGAATGTTAGAATTTCTCAATCTTTATAGACACTACATTGAAATATATTCAAAGGTTGTGAAATATTATTTTCAGTTTTGTTCAGTAATGACTATAAATAAGGATGTTATAGTCTGGGACACTATATGTTGGCATTTAGTCCTCCAGTAACTAATCCAGGAGCTGGTAAGGCAGCTACTGCACTAGAACTTACACTCTCATGTTTCAGTTTAAAGGAAGAGAGACTCCACTATTTTTAAAGGAAGCCCAGTCCTTCAAGGACTCCACCATATGTAAAAGCATCTCCCCCTCTGCCTCCCTTAACTAAAAGAATAGTTGTATAGACTTGTCTGAACTTAGTAGGTCACCGAAATATTGCAGTAAACATCCAGGTACTAGGGCCATCTTGGAACAATTGCTTTTATGGTAAATATATTGTGATATTCCTGAAAGTCCTACTTACTAAGGTCTGAGCTTACCTTTTAAAAACAATGCCCGTGGCTTGGTCATCCAGTTTTGTATACAACTGTGTAAATCACTTGCAGTAAAAGGGGAGTGTTTAACGTCTGATGAAACGTGCATATACCAACTTAATGTTTCAAGAAACTTAATAAGCTTTTTTTATTTTCTCCTCTCCAAAAGGAGAGATTTACTTTTGTGCTGTGTTACATATTGGAAATGCTTAGCCTCTGTTAGAATTATTTAGGTAGCTGCTGTAAGTTCATGTGGGAGGCCTGTACCTTCATGCATAACAAATTTGACAGATCGACTGCATTTTTTCCAACATGATTCCGAAGCTGCAAATATCTAAAGAAAACTCATTTTTTACAAAGGGTTTTACACTCTTACAGGGTTTGCGCAAACGAGAATTAGGGATGGGGGAGTGGACAACAAGATCAAGAGCAAAACAAGTTATAGTGGTTTCCCCTGTGCAAAGTATTAAGCAAGCTGTCAATCTTAAGTATTTCACATATTTATTACACTTTATTTTTGCAGTCCAGAGTGCCTTACCATAAGTACATGCAGTTGTTGATGATGTGATCAAAAATCCAAGATCATGTGAATTCCAGGTGATCCTTCACCTACAGTGTTGAGTATGCTTCCACAGTTGTGACTGTTTGTTGTGATCTGGATCTAATAAGGAGACTTCCTTTTGTCAAATCTAGTACTTCAAATACTCATCTGTTTTTGTCTGGCCATCATCTTTTTACTTACATCCAGGATTTTATTTTTTTTTCTGCCTACGTTTTTTTAGATCAGGCAGAAGGCCCTATATTTCCACCCTTTCCTTCTGCAAGTTAATGTAAGGACAAAAGGAAAAGAAGGAAGGGGTCAGAGGGGATCACATAGTACCATACCAAAAAACCCATTCAGTATGGAATTGGAAGTATGGCAGAAGAAAAACGTTTTAAAGACAAAACAAGAAAAACACTTCTTACAGTGCTGATTTCTGTTCTTTTCCCTATATTTTTTTCATGCTTTTCGTCATTTAAGGTAATTTTAGGTACTCCATTTCTACATGTGGAAGGAATGTTTCCTGATAAAAATGTTCTGAAGATTTCTGGATCTTCTGAATAAATGAATAAATAAATTTGGAATGTACACAGTGAACAAAAACCTCTGGGATGGGAACTATTTATGCAAAAGCAGAGGTAAAATCAATTTTGGTAAAAGCATAACTGATTAGAGTCCTGATATCTAAATTCATAAGGAGATCTCCCAGTTCCACTTCTGTTACAGCAGTGTTGCAAGATAAATGACTGATCCTTCTCATGCTACTTTCTTTCCTTTTAATAATCAGTGGAACTTTAGTTGCTGAAAACATCTGAATTCATTCAGTCCCTTAAACGTAACCGATAACTGTAGAGCAGAACTGCAAATGAAGGTTACCTGAGATGTTAGTGTTATTTGTGTAAAAATATCATCTTAAAAATTTTGTTCCACTAAAATTTGTTCTCTCCTATTAAGCTAATTTCTATTCATATTTTCAAATAGCACATTTGGGGATTCTTTCCTTTGTAATCTTTATGGGAAGGAATTTTTTCCTAGTACTTCAGTGACTTTCTGCATCAGATTGGAGGGTAATGTTACACTCAGTAATGTTTACTTCAACAAATGTAAATTCAAATTAAATCTATTATTTAAATAGCATAATGGAAACACATGGTGCTTTGTAGTCATGTAATTAAAGAAGATCTGTGCCTCCAGGAGTTTATGATCTATAGATCAAAACCAGTTCCACATGCAACAGACCTCTTCTAAATATCGGTGTACAACTTGGGGATTTTGTCTTGCATTTACCTCAGCATAAATTTTACTCTTGAGCAGAGATTTCACCCAGGCCAATGTAGTACTGTTTGAGATGTAATGCATAAGTATTGTCCTTGACACTTTGTGCAGGGACAGTTAATTCTTAGCACAGAAAAACTTGGTGTTTTGATGTCGAGATTTGTACCTTGCTTGTTTAACAGTAACACTGTGAACTAAACTTCATGGATTATACTAGTTTAGTTAGGGGAAAAAACATCAAATTCTAATCTTTAACAAGGAGTCTGACTAGCTATGCTTTTTCTTTTTTTTTTTTTTTTTTTTTTTTCCAGTTGTCAAAGTAATTTTGTGCAAAATTGCGTTTGAGTTAAATTATTCACTCGTCCTGGGGCAATAGCCTGTATTCACTTTCCAGCTGAGCCAACTAAAAATATGGGAAACAGACCAGCCTAATATTCCATTGTTGCCTTATATAATGTGGTGTTTTGGAAATGATGATGAAGGCAACCTGGATATCTCATGGATGAAATAGTAGATTCATAAACTGAAAGCTTTGCTTGCTATTTGTAATGGTGTTTTCTCCCTTCCTTTCAAAAGTCTGTGCTCACAAATCAGAGATGTTGCTTTTATTTTAAAAAGAAAAGAGGAGGACAAAGAAAAAGAAAAAAATCAAGCTTCTTTATCCTTTGAAGAAATCTTTGCCTGAATTGCTGGCTGGGTTCCCTCAAAAACCCTGGACTCCTTCAAAACTTGGAACCAAGTTCAGACCCCAACTAGGGAAGGTAGTGTAATTTGTTTAGTGTACTATAAGGCTCAGTGTTCTCCCCACAATATGCTACAAAAGAGTCTGGGTGTAAGCACATAGGTTGTTCTTGTCAAGTGTGACGGTTTAAGATTTCTTCCAATTATCATCCTAATTAGGACCCTGAATCAAAAAGAATTTTTCATTTCTTTTGGGCATGTGGAGCTAAATGAAGACTTGCCTGTGAACCCTGTGACTCATTGGTCGCTGCAAACCATTAAGCCCTTTTGTCGCTGTAATGACTTAGCTGCAAAATAATTTAGCAGCTCGAAGAGGTAACTTTTGTCTCCAACCTCCTTGCCTGAGCATTTTCCCTAAGTTAAGGTAAGCTTGGGCAGCACCTCATATGTTCACGTGTTTCGTTCTGTATTCCAGTGCTTTTTTTTTTCCTCGGTCAATGCTGTTGCTTAGGATTGCAGAGCTCAGAGGTGCTGCTGTGTTTGGCTTTCCTCAGTTATTTAAATCCGTAAAACAAGAGTTCTGGTCACTTCCTGATCCTCAGAGTTTAGAGTTCTGGCAGCTATCGGAGACTTCTGAGCATTTTGTTTTGAACTGTGGCACTTCTTTTCCAAATGCTGGGTTTCGGTTTTACCCGTACCGTGGTACAGATCCTGGCGTTGCGGGTTTAAGGTCATCTGTGTACTGTGTGGCAATAATGCTGTACTGATCTTTTCTAACATCTTTTAAGATAAAGCTGTGAAATGGTTGCGTGTGAGGAGTGGTAGGCATTACTGAATGTTGATGCTTTTCTTCCAGACCGCTCTGAGCAAAATTTTTGTGCTTCAGGTATAGTTACGCTAATCAGGGTAAAGTAATAGATTTTCCCACAATGAATGATAGTACAAGTCCTACTTTCTGCATGTTTGCAACTGGATTTCCTTTCTACTGTACTACTACTTTTTTTTTTTTTTTTTTTTAATTAAACTGTAGCTTTCTGGGCAAAATGAGCCTTTGGGTCATATGGTATGTGGCTTCACACAAACTTTTGCTACATGACAGGCTAACTTAGCAACCAGGATTTGTTTTCCACTTCTTCCTACTCATTGCTTTTGTCTTGTGCTGACATTTTGGATTCTGTGCTGTACTAAAGGAAGCCCTAAATGACAACTCGTGTAGCATTGTGCCTGGGACATGTGTATTTGGATCTAGACTCAGATGAAGGACTTGTGCTCAAAAACATTCAGCGCTTGGCAATCCCAAATACCAAGTTTCTTTTGTAACAGTTGCCTCAGTGGTAATCTCATGGTTCTAACGCAACACTCAAAAAAAAAAAAAAAATTAAAAAAAAAAATTCCTTTACCAGTTGGGGTACCTTATTAATTTCAGAGTACTTTGGGTGGAAGAATAAGATTTCTGAAGAGGGTGTAGCATTGCTAGTCTTAAACAAGTAACCAACCCTCAACAAAACCCCGAAACAACAACAAATCAAAAAACCTAAACTACAGAGGTCCTAGGAAATAGACGATAATCCTGACATCAGGCAGTTAAATAACAGACTGATGCAGAAAACTGTCCCAGATTCCAACATTCCTTTCAGCTGACATTAGAAAACAAGGTAGACTTAGCATGAGAAATAGTGTCTTTATATGAAGAGATTGCTCTTGTTAGGCCCATATGTGAACCATATATCCAGATTCTCTCTACATCCGCTCACATGTCTCCCTGTCAGCATCTGAAGAGAGATCCCCAAATGTTCAAATGTACCTTTCAGATCAGAGTTTAATTTTAGAAGACTATCTTGGCCTATTAATTTTGATAACAGTGCTGTGATGGGGGTTGGAGTAGATGATCTCCAGAGGTCCCTTCCAACCCTGACCATTCTGTGATTCTGTGGTGGAGGAGACATCAGATTGCAAGTAAAATTTCAAAAGTCAAAATGCTACAAAGCTGCAGAAATAAATGCAAGTGCAACTTGCAGTAATAGGTCACAATACTTACATACGGTAAAACATGTATGTGCAAAATATATGTCATTATTGAATAATTAATAATTCATTGGGGAGTATATTGTTCACACACGCTTTGTATGTTACAACTACAACAAGGAGGCTGAATACTTCCCTGCTCTGTGTGTGTTGGATGAGGAAGGCAGTTTAAAAGTCCAAATAACGGTTCCAGAGCTGACACTTGTAGAAATTTAGAACATCAGTCCTGCAGGACATCTTGGACATTTTTGTGATTTCTGCGTTTTCTATATTTAATCTGTAAACATTGTTTTCAATTTAATGACAGGCTTTAGAATATACAAGCAAAAGTCAAACTTGCTGTGCTTAAAAAAAAAAAAAAGAGGCAAAAAGCTTACTACTTGGGATTGTTTGATTGTTTAATGCACATAAGCAAAGTAAGCTCCTATGCAATTCAGAAGAATCACCCTGATTATTAAAACATGTTTGGGTAATGCCTAAGAGTTAGAATAATAGAAACTGATTACATTAGAATAGTTTGAATACCATGAAACTTGTAGAAATGTTACCTGAAATCTTTCAGATACCTTACTGATTACTTAATTTCTCTGTGTATTTTCTTATTGTATCATTAAAAATAAGTACATGAAGTCACTATCCGAACTAGAAATGATACTAAAACGGGAGTTGCAAAATTAAAAAAGCCGGTATGAAGTTTAGTCATTTTTCAATGTAGCCGTTCTATGCTTTCTGTTTTGCTAATGGATGTCTAAGGGCATTCATGTGGTTATGAAGGCAGAAATTAATTCCCTTGCTAATATCTCCACTTCTCCATGTAGCCCTTTTCAAATTGAAGGGGTTTTGCTTTCGATTCCCCATTTGTCTTTGTTTCAAAAGAGGAAAACCATTCCGTTATTTTTACAAATCACTGTAGGAATTCTGTTGTTTCTACAAGTCGCAAATGAAGTGTCCGGTAGAACTGGGTAGAGGATTTACAGTTATTATTTATTGATATCAGACACTTCAGGTATACCTAGAATATGAACACCACAAGCTTTAAACCTATTTTTACAATCCTGTTTATTCCATATAAGTGTCTTTTCTTTAAAAACTTAAAAAAAAACCCACCCCAAAAAACCCCAAACCAACCCAAATCCCCACTGTTTTGCATTTGTAGCTATGACCAAGATATGAGAGTGGATTATTCATTAGACCCAACCAATCTTTTTCTTAAGTGGTCCAAACTGCTATCCAGTGAACTCGTCAGCTCTCTCCATCAGAAATCATTAAGGGTGAGCATGTGTAAGCAGCAGTGCAATTACACTGCAGTCAAGGGAGAAGTTCTTGACTCATCCTGCACCTTCATAATTTTCCATTGCTTGTCAAAAGAACAAAGTATATTATTTTTTCTTAGCCTGCAAGCAATAAGAAAGCATGCAGCATTTACATTATTTCTATGCTAGTCAGTTTGCAGCGGGTCTTGGCCAAGACTTCACCCATGGTTTCTTTTTATTCACTTGTTCTGGAACAAGAAGACTTAACATATATACAAAGTTCATTTTCTCTCTCATACCTAAATCTGGGGCCATACTCTTTGCCTAAACAGTACATTTGAATTCTGAAATGCTTAATCCAATGCATGTTTCACATATGCAAAGGACCTCTGTTGGCCAGCCCCTGTGTTTCTGATATTCTGTTTCTGATGTTTGTACGGGCTTTTATTGAAGGGAGGGTGGTACTGGAACTTGCTGGTGAGGGACTGGGATGGGGGAGACAGCCTGTGTGACAGCTCTCCACGTATGTCTTCTCCCGGAACTTCAGTCACAGCTGATGTTGAGAGACATACCAAATGTGGTCATAGACGATTGGTTTTGACTGATCAGTTCAGAAGACATCCTGCTGAGTTTATTATCACTTTGCTATCCAGAGCAACCCAATGGATAACATAGGCATTTTTAGACCCATTAAGTACTGTTGAGTTTATTTGGAATTTCTCAAGAAAATATAAAGAGGAAAATCTTTCTCCACCCCTCCATCAAGGAAAATAAAAGATGTTAACATGTATACAATCAGACAATTGGGAAAAACTTTCTCTGTCATCTTCCAGAGTCCTGTAAGAAGACCTGGGGCATGTGGGCTAAGCCGGGGCATTAACACCTGAAATGAAAATTGATTAATGACCAGGAATGCGTGCAAAGCAAGCAAGGTCTGAAAGAGATTAATCCAAGAAGTTGGGAAGGTTTTCTGTTGATTCTTTTTTTTTTTTTTTTTTTTTTTACATTTAAGTAGTTTCATAATTTTAAGTTTTGAAGACTATGCATATGACTGACTGAAATCTTAATCTGTAGTTATTTATAAACATTTCTTGTTACACTAAACACCCTCTATACAGTTCTTTATTTCTTATAGCTGGGAAATCAAGCCCTATCAAATTTAAACTGAGCTAAATTGCTACATTATTGAATACATTGCCACATTTTTACATTTTGAAATTCAAGTGTGTTTTGAACTTCTGTCATGTTTTTCTTAAGGAAAAGAGGGGAAAAGAGTGGAATTATGGGAGGAGAAAGTGTCTTTTTAATTTTGTTTTTATATAAAACTATCCAAAGCAATTTTGATGAAATTTAAAATAGCCTTGAGACAGAGGGAAAAAAAAGGAAAATACTAGCCATAAAATAATCAGCTTTGAAATTGAGTGTTGTGTCCTCAAGAATGCTGGTTTGAACCAAAACCTCAACCTTGGTCTGCTCTTTCAGTAAGGGTAGGACACGGTCTCCCCGTTGTTTGTTTAGGAACTCTGACTCCTAAATAGCTGAGGGGAAAAACAACTTGTACATTATCTAGTCGAACACAAGCATTCCCATATTGTAAGGAAAGCTGTTTTTGTGAAGGCAGAGGAAGGTTCTGTGCTCATTGCAATGGAGAGTTGACGTGGGGAGACTATTTGGAGCAAATACATGTCTAGTTTGTATTCTTCTTGAAAAATGCTAGAACGTACATATGTGCTTCGTGGTCTTTATGCTACGTACTGCTTCTCTCTGCACAGATAATCACACGAACAATACATGTGAGCAGCATTTGAGGTAGAGCTGTTATCTTTTATCTCTTTGATGTCTTAATTTACTGATGCATGAAAAGTTGAATGAGGAAATAGTGTTTCTGAACAAAAGGTGCTGCAAATCCTCAGCAGACAGAATTGCAAAGTTGTGCCGTCTGTCCTTACACATTTCCATCTCTGCCTGTCCTTCGTTAACTGAGATGGTTATTCATCACAGAGGAGTCGATGAGAGTTTTATAGGGGCATTTATCTATAATTTCTATGTTCTTGGTCTTTTTTTTTTAATTTCAGGCTGTGTATATTTTCTTTTCTGTTACAGTCAATTGTGTCATAAATGGTCAAATGATAACTCATCACAAACAAAATTATTTTTGCAGCCTGTCTTCCTAGCGTCTGGATTCTAAAGAGACAACCTGGTTGCCTGCATGCCAGTGCAACCAGGATTTCAACAGTGTCAATAATCTTTGCTCATCACACCAAAAAAAATCAGTGTGTCAGTGTATTCCTGCAGAGTCATTAGCATACAGACTCACTCTGCTTGCCTAACAAAGCATGGTTCGGTGTATTATAGTTTCCTAGTCTGCTTGTCTGATTCACCTCTGACAAAAGCAGAAAGAAAATTCGGTCCCTTCTTCAGCGGCACACTAACGTGGGAAATAAATCTTCGGGCATAAGGTCTGAAATGGCAGTCATTTAAATAATTCAAATGCAGCAATCATTTTGCCAGTGTGCCTTTCATTTCTTTGTTTTGTTTCTCTGTATTTCTCAAATCACTGAGCGACAAACGATCTCCTGCGACAATCTATATTTTTAAAATATCTAGGGCTAAATAATCCCCGTCCTCTTTAAATGCAGTTTAACTGGTTACATGTTAAATAATTATTTGCTCTCTCTTTTGTGGTGTGGAGGGGGGAGTTGGAGGGGAGAAGTAACATACAAACAGATGTGCTGCTAGATCTACAGGCTTCTGCCAACCATATGGCATCTTAAAGAAAGATGGTTGGAGCGTCTGGATTAGCAAAGAGTCGGGATGGAAAGCCATGTGTCGTGTTGGTACAGGCAGTTGTTTTAGCTCTCTGTAAAAGGCTTCAGGAGATTGTGTAATGGAACAAATGGTACTGCAAGCCTAGTAACAGCCTTACCGCTGCTGGAGAGGCAATTGGCCCCCAGGCGGGTACTGCTTCATCCTTGCTTGTTGGTTTTTTGTGAAGGATTTTTATATCATTATTCTGTGTTCTTCTTTTAACGTACGGGAAACTTGGGAGATCTAATTCTGAACTTTATACTTGAAAGAGAGCTATTGTGTGTTTAGGATTTTTTCACAGCCCATTTTTTATAATGAAAACACAGTTTCCCTCTCTTTGAAATGAGAAGCTCATGCCCTTCTGCAAATTTCCTGCATCCTTCGTGAACACTTCGAGACACTGATTCATTGAATTTGTAGCCGATGCCCAGATTTGGGGGGAAAACTGCTCTCTCTGGGATTTGCTTAGTTAAAAACAAGATTGGGGCTATTGTGCTTGTGGCTTTAACGTACCAGCTTGGCATTCGTATTCTGTTTGACAAGTTGCTCTTTATGCAAACAAGGGGCCTGCTCCTATTAAAGGCAAAATTCCTTTTGTTTTTAGCGACGCAGGATTGGGCTCTTGGTGAGGTTTTATGTGCTTTACAGGAGTCTCTGTAGTTCACATTACAGCTCACGGGAGTTATTCTGGATCAGGATGAAATCTTTTGTGTCCAGATCTGTAACAGAAATAGGTTTTAGTTGTTTCTCTGCTGTCACACAATAGAACTCTAAACTCCTCTGTATGTCTCAATGAAATCAGGCCTCTTAAAACTGGACTTACACCTGTACTATCTCCCTGATACTGTTTGTTTCAAAGGAAATTAAAAATCTCATGTTTCAGTAGAGGAGTTCAATGGAATTAGGGTTATTCTATTTGAAGGGACTTTAAGTACATTATGATCCCATATCCCAACTGTTAGGTAAGGAGATATCATGAGGGACGCTCAAATATTCATTCATAGGTAGATACTTGCTGAGCAAGTAATGTTATGGTTTCAGAGACATTAGAAACAAACCATTAACTACAGAAGCATCATCCCTACTGAGGATCTGTGCTGAAAAATAGACTATCTTAAACTGAGACAAATGCTGCGCTAATATAGGCTAAATTCCCAATAACTTAAAAGTAAAAGTACAGTTACTGGTCTTTTTTTCTCTTTAATTTCTTTCTTGCTCTCCAGAAGGCTCCTTATCTGGAGCTTAGGAAACAGCAGTCCTCAGCTTAATCTGCAGTTTAGTTACAGCAGCAGAGGCTTTTTCCTGAGCTGCCTGCGTGCCCCCCTGCTCAAGCCTGCATATGTTGCTCAACACTGATCAAAAGTAGCCTCCCTCGGGAGAGAGGTTTGGGTTCGTTTTATCGGCCTGTTCATTACCTCGCCTCAGCCGAGGCTGAGCCAGGTGTGAGGTGGACAGTTGTCCGCCAGGAGCGGTGCCAAGACCACCAGCATCTCTCTGGAAGCTCTTGCGGTGGCTGCTGAGGAGGAGTGAGTCAGACCAGTGAGCCCCAGTGGGGACCTCGGGCTCTCTTGGGGCATCTGCTGAGCTTTCGCAGTCTTTCAGAAACCCCGGCCGTTTTCTGTGATGTGTTAGCGTGTGAGTTCACCAACATCATGGTGTGCATTAGCAAAAGTGTGCGTTTCATTCAGAAACATGCATTTCTCTGTGTAGGTTACTCAAAATTCATTATTGGGAAATGGTATATTTGTGCTGCAGCGGCAGCATCAGGGCTTACTGAGTCTACAGAGACAAATAATGGTTGATAGTAGGTGGATCTCTTGCTTCTAATTTTGCACACATGTTTGTCTTCTGTATCCCTACTTAGAAGAAAAAAAAAAACATGGTTGTATTTTTATACAAGGAGACACAGCTTTGTTGTCTTAATTTACTACTAGTGATTTCAGGCACTTAATTTTAATTGTCCAACTACTTATGTGAGTGAGAATGTTCAGCTCCCAAAAGCATATCAAGACTTCTCAGCTTTCTTGTTTAAACATTTGTTTCATAAAACTGTTATGATTGCTTACCGCTGAAACACGGGGAAGTAATATGAGGAAAGCATAATTTACCTAACGGAACTAAGCAAGACCTTTTGATGTAATGTAAGGGCAAAAGTACTCTTCTCTTCTTATAGTTACACTGAAGATGCGTCAAGGAAATGAATAACACTTATTTCAACTTGTAGCAAAGAAAAGACCGATAGTTTTGCTATGATTTTTGACAATAATTAAAATACAGTGGAAATGGAAGAGCCTGTGCATGCACATGTGCAGTTGTGGTCAGAATGAATTCTTCTGCTGGAAGGTGCCAGTAGTCTTGCCCCAGTGGGATGCCCGTGCAGGGTCCAGCGACTGCTGACTGATGTGCTGAGCTGTGACACAGGAGAGCCTGGCTGGAGCCACGTTTGTGCTAATTTTGCATGGTACTTCCGACAGCCTTGTGCTGCTATTGCAGAGACACTAGAACGGCTATTCTCAGCCACAAGCTAAGCTGCTGCCACCAGAAGGCATCACTGACCCTTCCCACTGGCTGTGGTCTGGGTGTGTTCATACTCGTCTCCAAACTGCCTGGTTGCAATCACATTCCTTATTGTGGAGGGGTTAATGGTTATTCTGAAGATAACTATAATGATATTTGCCTCTAAAGCAGGAATAGAATTCCCGCATTTCCTAGGAATGATTGAGTTCAGCCTTTAGGCTCAATGCAGTGAGTTCAGAGCACAATTGGGCCAATATATATACATCGTGAAATAGCCACTGTCTTACAGAGATTGTAATACTCTCTATAATGTACTAATACGTTTTTAAGAGGGATTTTCTGTGAAATGCTTTCCTGCTTTCCTTCAGTGCTTCTAAGCAATTGCCATTTTCACTAACTTTGCAGGGAAATTCCCTGTGTTTTTAATATAAATTTTATATATATAAAAAAAATATATATGTTTTTAATATAAACAAAACACAGAGTGGATTCTGTATTCACAAGAGCTGAGCTCCGTGAAGGTGGGCTAAAAATACTGCTCAGATCCTCCAGCTTTTCTCATTATCTGGAAAACCTCTGTTTTCTCAGGATGAAACTCCTTTCCTCTCAGCCCTTCCCAAAGCCCTTCCCAATCTTTCTTCGTAACATTCGCCGTCTCCCCTACTGTTGGTCTTACCTGTTTCATTCCCCCCAGCTGGTGTTTCCTCGATGCTGTGACTCTCCCTTCAGTCTCTGCAGAGCTGCTCTACAGTGTACCAAGGGACGTGGGGAGATTGGGGCTGGTCCCAAGTGGATACAGCCCTGGCGTGAAGCGCAGTGTTGCGTTCCAGCAGGAGCTCCCTGTGAGGTGGGAGCACGCTTGCTTGGCCAACCAGGGCTAAAAGAGAAAGAGTGGTTGAAGCCTCCTCAGGTCCCTTGGGTATATCCGAGCACAGCTCTTCCCTACCTCTCACGCGCATCCTAGGCTCCTCTGCCCACCTTGACCTCCTTCCCAGCCATTTCTCTAGATCCCCATTTAATATGGGCCCCTTATTCTCATTTTTGTTTCCTAGGCAGAGTAAGTTTGGGAAATAGACATGTGTGATAGGGCTGTATCTGAAGGGGAATAGGCCAGACTTGGTAAGTTTGCAAATGGAAGCAATCTGGTCTGTGTGGAGAGAGCAACGGGGCCTTGTATGGAAAACATCTATCTGAATATGCTGCACAGTCAAATTATCTCTGTCACCAATTTAAAGTCATATTCCTCCTCTTGTATGTCACAAGCATAAAACTACGCTCCCTACAAATCTTACATCTATCATTACTTTCACTGTAATTTATGAAAACCACAATAACCCTGTGTGAACCCTGAAAATAAGCAAATGTGTATCGCTTGCCAGAGCTTACAGGCAAAATCACTTGTTTGAAATGAACTGGAAAGAGGGGCATATTTGCACCTCTGGTGTGGAAAATAAGGGTGATGGGGTTTAAGCAAAGGAACTAATGAGTGACGCCTACATAGATATTTAGCACTTTGTGTTTGATATTTTTATAGCTTATTTTCATAGTGGTCAAACTATACAGTATAGCAGCCTTGCGGTTTTGGAGTTGAAGAACATTTTTGAAGGACTATGATATATATAGTTATTAAGCTGAGAAGACTCCCTTGCAGATAACCAAATCAGAATGACTGCACCCAGCAATGTTGAGCCCCTCTTTCCAAGGCCGCTAGTGAGAAACATTTTACCTTTCAAACACAGGTACTAATAGCTATAAGCACGAAACGGGAGCTTTATGCTGTCTGTAACAGAGAGCCCCCAGTCCTTGCTGGTTGCAGCTCGAGCCCGGGCTCAGGGAGGACAGCAGGGCTGGACCCAAAGCTGTTCTGTTAGTCTGCCGTTGCGACTGTCAGAAACAACTGAAGCAGTTGTAGCTCAGCTGCACTACCCTTTCTACCGCTAGTATTTTTTTAATTAAGACAATGTCTGACAAAGTAAATTAACAGAAGCTGATGCTTTTAGCAGTTTTTTTTGCTTCAAATGCCTGATGTCAGCTTGGGCCACATGTACCTTCTGTACATGCCATGGGATAGAAAAAGTGAAGCCGTCTTTTTCAATTCTCTGCTGCCTGCCCAAACACCACATGTACTGTCTGTTACATGTCGCTTCTGATGAGGTTCATGCTGGGAATTTCTTTTTAAAGGCAAAGTGTTTCTGAAGGAAAGCGTTCAGATTGGGCAGATTGCATTAAAAAATTCTCACTGTCTTTGACTCGAATATAGCGATTGTTTTGTGTGGACACCAACTAGCAGTCTGTAAAGGTTCACGTTTGTCTGGTAATGAAAGAAGTAAGAAGAATCACAGTAAGCAATGGGGGGAAATGGAGTATACGTTTATAAAATGTAAACAGATGACAAAAATTGTTGTAACTAGTAAAACAAGTGCAGGAAAAAATATTATAGTAATGGCATGTATGTACCTCGTGGAATGGTCCTTAAAAACGTGAGGGGGCCACTTTTCAAACCGTGATAGGATGTACATCTCTTAGCATTATCAAGGCTCTGTTTCCTGATGGAGAAATTTTGCAAAATCTGTTCTGCCCAGTATGTAACAAAATCAGAGGTGACCGTATTGGAAAAAAAAAAAAAGTCTGACTATAACATTCGAGGATTCTGATGATTATGCATCTGCTGCAAGCCCTGCCTCCTTTTTTTTCCCTAAGGTATTTTACAGCACTCTGAATTGTTAGCCAGCCTAAATGGTTTGGCGAATGGTTTTATTAAACATTTCTCAGCAATAGGCAGAAAATAACAACCAGGACTATTTTTCTCTAGAACAAACCTGATTCAGAGTTCATCTTCTTAGCATAGACTATATTATTTCAAATTCCTTTAAAGGAGGAAAAGCCTCTCTTCAGCCTAGGGATTCAGACACAAATAGACATTAGTGAAGCTTTCACCCCTATCTTTTCCGGCCTGCCATCCATTCTCTTTCGTTGTTTCCTTCCTGTCCAAACCCAGGAGGGCTAAAAGCAGCAATCGTATCGGCTAAGCCCAGCTGCTACACCCCCTGCTAAAGAGCAGGCTGATAATGTTCTCTTCAGCACGTTAGACACGAGCTATTAGAAGCCCAGGAATAGATCCCAGCTCAGGTTTCCTACATGATCTATTTGTTTAACCTGTTGGGCCAGCTGTGGAAGTGAAGATGTATCCAGATAGTCAGCAATGACATCTGAAACAAAGGGGAAGCTACTGTTGCGAAGTAAACTTTTAATTAAACCCTATTTGTAATTGTTATCATGGCATGTGAGGGTTGTTATCTTCTTGGAGAAGATGTAATATAGGTGGTACTTTAAGAGTATGTGGAAAAATTAAGAGTGCCTTTAGTAAAATTAATTTAGAGGTTACCCAATACACATTTAAAGAAAGAAAAAAAAAAAAAAAAAAGGACCACCTGGGTCAAGAGTTTCATGGTGAAATGTGGACATTTTCTTCTTAGGTGTCCAATTCCAAACTGTGCAAGGAATATTAACCTCTAGTTACCATCTGTTAACATAAGTTGGATGAGTTTGTTCTGCCTGTAGTGTGGGCAAGTGCTTACCTTACTAAGCTAGAAGCAGTATAGATTGCATTCTTTCTCTGCCTGACCAAATGACAGTCTGGGCCTTTTATGTGGCAACAGAATTTTGATAGGGATTTCAGAGGGTGGGAGATGTCACAGAAACTTGTTTTAATGTGCCCTAAACTGTCGTCTTGTGTCCTATTAGAAGTCAGGACTTCCAGTGTGACAGAGGTGAGGAGGCTCATTCACTGTCCATAGTTCATACTCACTGTTACAGCTTCTTTTTTTTTTCATTTGTGTGGTTCTTTTTCTTTGATGCTTTGTTTCTTTCATTAACACGAGAAAGGTGGATCGTAGTGTTTTGCTTTTGAAGCTAGAACAGAGAATGGAGATCAGTTAAAGGATAGGTAGTATAGATGTTCCTCTTTGGAGGAATGTATAGGGAGTATAGATGCTCCTCTTTTGGGAGCGTACGGGGACTTCTCTGAGATGCTCATCATCAAGGTTATCTCAAGGTCCTGATCTATGGCTCAAGATCTTAAGTAAATAGCAATTTAGGACACTATTGGAACTTTGGGGGGTAATTTGCTATTTGTCTGCATTTCTAAAATTATAGACTCTAGTTACCTCAAAATTTACTGTGTGAATTTGTCTATGCTGCAAACCACAATGAAGATGCAGGTTGCTCATATGAGAACTAATTTTACTACTGGTTTAAATGCCCTAGTTGTCCACGGAGTTGATTGAAGATATGAAGAGGTGGTGAATATAAATTTTGCTGCCTTAATGAAAAAGACATCATTTCTGCTATGAAAAGGGAAGACAGAAAAGTAGCAGAGTTAAGGTAGAAAGCATAGGGGACCCATGCTGCCGTCCCTGCAAGAGGGGTGGGGAGTGACAGCAGCTGGGGCAGTTGTGGCTGCAGAAACAAGCTCACCGTGAGCACCAGCCGTACGCCTGAACTCTTTGCATGGCAGCAAGTCTGGATTTCCAAGATCCTTATAGATATAGGCAAAGCAAGCCTGATCATTGGTTTGTGTATAGGAGGAGGTTACCTTAGGCAGTGCCTGCTCCATCTGTGTCAGGATCTAGCTGTGATCACTGGAGTTTGTATGTAAGGTTGTGTGATGCTGCTTGTTGTAAGACGCTACTGAAGTTCTTTGTGCTTTCATTAGGCTTGCCAAAAACTGTGGTTTAGGCTGAAAACTGTTCAGCCAGGGTCACAGTGGGTAATTGCCTTGGGAAGAGACTGGCGAGGCTGGCCAGGGGACCAGCAGTGGAGGTGGGAGCCAGGGTGGGAAGGAGGTGCACAGATAACCTTCACTCTGGCATTTCCTAACTCTTGAGTATTTGAGTATACAAATTTAACATCCTTTAATGGGTAACTTAACTGTCTGTTAAGTACTAAAATTTAAACACTACCTATTGCTTTAGTTTGTGACTGCAAATGTGTAGGATGTCCTGAGAAAAATGATGAGAGCAGGTAGATGTTTGCTGATGGAAAGTTTGCTGGGTTTTGCTTTCTTTTCTAATTGGCTTGCTCCCTCTTTTTGTAACAAGCTTGTCTTTAAACCTGTATTTGCTTTTAAAATTCATAGCATGTTCAAAACATTTGAGATTTGCAAATGGCTGATAAACAACTCTGGCACTGCCTTCGTGTTGGGGCAGAGTCCCCTTCAGTAGCGTCTCTGTGGCATGGCGGGGGTCTGCGACATCACCCCTGGTTTTCCCCCTTGTGACCAGAAGCAGCCTCAGATCACTGTGTCCACCTACAGGCAAATGAGCGATACGAGAGCAACCTCAGAAACCAGTAGCTTGATGCTCTTATCCTGACAAGGGAAATGTTTTTATAAAGGCAGTTTGCTGCACTGTAACGTATTCCGGTGACTTTGGGGTTTGGTAGTTTTGGGGGGCAGGAGGAACCCCAGCAGCCCCTCGCCCACAGAGCCGTGGCCCGGGTGCTGGTGGCCCCCAGTGGACGGCCGGCATCCTGGGCTCGCCGCGGGGCGTCCAGCAGGCGATGGGCACGATGGGCTGCCCTCCGTTACCATGGCAATCGGCAGATGGGGGGCTTCGGCAGGGAGGCGGCCGCAGCAGCAGCGTGCCGGACGAGCCGCTCAATAACAGCCCTTTCAGCTCTGACAGCTCTGCTCTGGCTGGCCAGAAGTAGTTATCAGATTACTTGTATTAAAACCTAATTAAGACGTGTGCCAGTAAATGCAGCATGGTTATTGGATTTGGTGATTTAGCTGCTGCCGGTTGCTGCAATCCAATCACGCCATTTCAGCAAATTCAGCTCACTGGAGTAGAGTGGAAATGCTTTACATCAGTAACCTGACTGTGCTGAAAGAGTAAATAACCTTTTAATGCCTCTGCCGTGTCAAGGACTGGTCCCCGCTGCTGGGTGGATGGACACAGCCCACGGATCCTTGCATATTAATTTCTTTCAAATCAACTTTAAAACCCAGAGGAGGGCTGACAGGTTGTATCAGCTTTTCCCTTCGCTGCTCGCAGTTGCCTGCAGATTAATGGAGCTGGGAGTCCCCCAGGGCGGGGGGGTTTGCAGCGGGAGCCTTGTGGGTGCCCCTGCGCTGGCAATGTGTCTTTGTAGAAAAGAAAGAAGGAAGCTTTTGCTTTTGTCTGTAGGCCGCACACAAGGGGACAATCTAAATGTAACGCGGTGGGTACTAGTCCAGCTTTGTGGTATTGGATGGAATGGAAGTTTGTTCCGCTGAGTAGAATTCACCTTGGTGCCAAAGCTCTGCTTTGTGTTTGATGTTTCACATAGTTTCTGCAGGGTCTTGCAGTGGTTGTCTACCCATAGTTGTCGAAATGTAAGAAAGCCTATCTATCCCTTTCTATTTCATTTCTGGGCAGGCTACGGCATAGCCTAGTCTCAGATCCAAACTTTACTGCTGTACGGAGTGAGATGTAGTCTTCTGCAGGGTGTAGCTGCACAAAGTAGCAAGGTAGCTTGGAGCCTTTCTAACATAAAGCTACACACCAGCTCCAAGTACTGAGGATCAGGGCAAAACCTTCACCTTGAAGCATTCATTACAGCTTGTGATGCCTCAGTTTTGTTCTCCTTCTGTGGAAGCACTTGTCTCCTGAAGCTGCCTCCATATAGGAATAGGAATTTTGGTTCAGAGTGATTAATGAAAAATTATGTTAAGGGTAATACTATTGCTTAGTCCTTAGTGCCAGGTTCTCCTGTAAGTAGTCCAAATGTAACGTGGTTCAAGAACTGCAAGTCTTCACCTTGTGCCTTGAAGTAACATGACAAAGCGTGGAGTCAGTTCCTGCCCTTCAGCACGCCCAGGCCAAGGAGGAGCAGCCACCCCACATCCCAACTGGACAGATCTTGCCACTTTGGCAGAAAACCGATCTCATTTGGAATGGAGGGTGAGGATATGGTGGTCACTCAGATGCCCAGGACACAGTACGTGTTTGCCTTGGTAGGTGGTGTTGCCAAAGTGAACGTGGCGACTGTGCAACCTCACTCGCTCACTCGTATTAGCAAAACGTGCAGAAGGTTCTGTCACCCAGTTGTAAAAATGATGGCAGGCATCGATGTGCAGTTGTAACATATGGGAAGTACAGTGAATGTGGGTGGAGCTGTTCATTTCTCATCTTGAATCATTTACGAGATCAGCAGGCAGGCCAGATACAATGCATATGGGAATGTGTGGCTGTGATGCACATGTCACACGTAATAGCAGATACTGTGAGAGGGCCCAGAGCCTGTCCTCAGGAGCTAAATGCACCGGAGCAGGCTGGTAGTCCCGGCGTGCGGACCAAGGGCCAGCTTGGCAGCAGTTTTGGGAGAGCAGACTGGTAGACAGAATTTGGGAATTCACGGACCGAGATCTGCACTGACTAGAACTACTCCCTCTTTATCCATCATGACCCAGAATTGTAGAAAGGAATGTTATTAATCCTGTACTTGAGCACTGGAGATAGATACAGATGGTAAAAGTGAAGTTGTGGCCTGCTGTGTCATCTTTCTGCCTCTGCTTAAGAGGACAGTCTAAATGTAACACGGTGGGTGGTGGAGTTACAAAACAGAAAAGCATAATTGAGTACTGTTGTCGTAATTAAAGACTTTTCTATTTACAGTAGTTTATCTGAATCACCCTTTGCATGATCTGCAAGGATATAGAGCTTTACAATAGAGCTCACGAAGGCTTGTATCCAGTAACGTTTTTGAAATTTGCATGGGCTGCCTGTGAGTATCTAGTAGAAAGTGTTATTTTGATGTAAAATTCCCAGGAGCTGGAAATTACTTCTCTCTGGGTGCCAGAACCAGAGGAAGTTCCTCGCGCTGAAGTGGTCGCTCTTCAGCTGGAGCCTTCTCCTCGCGCCAGGAGAGGCACGCCGGGGAAGGGCCCCTCCTTGGGGGCTGGAACAAGCCCTACAGCAGCGACGGGCAACGCTCATCATGTTGCTGCAGAGATGGTGGTCAAGGGGTTTATCTACTTACCCGTGTCTTTAGCTACCAGTAATAATAATTTTTTGGAAGAGGGTCTCTCAAAGACCATATGATTGTTCCTAAAACAGACTGAAACACCAGTATAACGGGAAAATTATGAATTGAATGTAGAAATCAGCAGAAACTTAAATTCTAAGGGCCTGCATCTACTTTAGTTGGTAGTTGTTGAGTGGGGCTCCCATGCATGAGGAGGATTTTACAGCCTCAAGGCTCCAAATGGGTAGGGCAGCACTGGGGTTCTTCCCTTGGCTGTCTGAAGAGGGCACTTCCCAGTTAACACCTCCCTACCAGTACTGCTATAAAGCAGGAAGTACTCTAGAAATAAAGAACTGGAAGCTGTCTTTATTAAAAATCAAGATGTGCAGTAAGGTCACTTTCCTCCTCAAATTAAAGGGAATCAATGGCAAAGTAGTGAGCACAACTCGGCTCTCCAGTCTGAACCTACGATGTTGCCTCCGGCAAACACCACCGTTGTTCTTGCACTCCTTGGGAGGAAGATGCTCAAGGAAAAGCTACTATCTTCAAAACAAAAAAAGAACAGTACAAGGGTGGGGTTTCGTTTGTGTGAGGGAGTTTTGCTTTGTTTTTTGAATTTCAGCGCCCCTGAAATCACCTTTAGTAAAGAAATTAAGCACAAACAGCTCCCGTACCAACATGGTATAGTTTGGAAGGTATAGGGAGTGTGAAATTGGACACAGAGTGTCTAAGTGTGTGTTTAGCAGAATACCCGGTGTTATCAAAGCGGTGGGTTTGTTGGCTTCATTAGATGTTTACAACCAGCTGTTGCTGTTTGCAGCGAGCTGCGTTTAGTTTTGTTCTGATCCCCAGGAGATGCTCCTGCAGCTCCTCAAATCCCTTTTGCAAGGATGTGTTAGCAGAGCAACAGCACACTGTGCAATATGGGCGGTCAGTGTTTGCTACATGATTGTTGCAGTTTGATTTCAGGGAAGTTGGCTGGCCTGTACCCATCAGTAAATACTAGTGTTGACTTAGATTTTGACAATTTTGTCTCAGCTAGATTTTACTAGCTTTTTATCAAGAAATTTGGGGGTGTTAACTGCTGCAGTTATTTGAATGATCCTGATTAAGAATGTGAATATTCAGACTCGCTAGCTTAGCTGAGTTATGACAGCTGTACAAGTCAAAACTACCACATGGAGCTGAAAGTAGAAAGATTGAGAAAATCACATGCCTTATTGTAAGCATAGAACTAATTCCATTAAAAACACTGTGCATGAGAGATACAGCCTTAAAACCTTTTTCAGCTGAAGCTGTACTTCAATATGTTGAGCAAGAAATAGTTTACAAAAGCAAGTGCAAAGTTTCGATCCAGAACTAAGCTTGACACAACCAGAGTCAGTTCATGCTCCCTAAGCACATAATGGTTTCGATGTGTACGTTTTTCTCTAGACTACTGTTATTTACGGACAAAAAGCTTCTAAGATATCTGAAAGGACTTCTGATTAAAGACGTTTCCATTTGAAAAGTGAAATACATGTAAATGTAAATGTAAAACCACCATTTCCAGCTTATTTGTGTTTACGTCCCTTGCTACGGGTCCCAAGCAGATTTTTAAATTTTTCATGGCAGGATTAATAAACAGTCACTGGGGATATAACAAGCCATACCAGGTTTTGTGATTAAATAAGTAAAGGTGCGGTTGCCCTGTCTACAGCAGTGTTGTCCCAACTCAGGCACTTGGTTTTTTAAGTGTAAGCAAAAGGCTTCTGTGTGCTCCTTCTGATACCTGCCAACTTGTTCCCTCTGTTTTGCAACCCCTGATGAGGAGGACCTTTGGAGTGATGGGCTCTTTACATCCTCCTCCAGGGACCCCTGTTTCGCTATTAAAGCATCTACACGGACGTGCTTAGTTAACACTACACTTACTTGAAATAAATGTACCATTCTGTAACGAGTTTTAGGCATTGACCAGGTTCCAAAGAGCAGCAGACAGGAAACAAAAGGTTTTGTCACTTCAGGTCCAGTTTGTCAGGGGAGTGGGATATTTGGATTTATCATCTGGGCTAGTGTGTGTGACTTGCAGGGGGCTGGTTATCGAAGCAGCTACAGCGTGTGCAGCTTGCTTAGCTGCAGGTGTCGAGATGCAGTCTTGCGGTCTTTACTGATGTCACTTAATGGCAAAGCAAATTTGCTGTCATGTCACGATAAGGCTTCTAAATCGGACGTGCAAACCTTTAAAAGCGCTCGTTTAAAGTGTGAAGATGAAATGTATTGAATGCCCATCCTTGGAGTAATACTTTAGTCTCAGCCCATGCACCAGACCCAGCTCTGTCATCTGGGAGCTGCGCCCGGCAGTGCAAACATCAAAGCTTCTACCATGAACTCCAACTTCAGATGCTCTGCAACCCTTTTATCTATTTTTTTCCAGGTTACAGCAGCTTGACAAGCACTGCCAGGCCACTGCCCAGCAGTTAGTGGAGCTGCTCAACAAACAGAATCAGCTCTTCAAAGAGAAGCAGCTGCTTACAGAAGAGGTACAGTTTCTGCGAACACAGGTACTGTGCCAAAAGAAAAGGAAGTCTGAGGGGAATATTCTGCAGATTTAGCAGAGAGATCTGCCAGCAGTCTCATTGCAGCTCTTGGGTTTTGTTGCTGCTGTTGTTTGAAATAAGGCATTACCTTATGAAAAAACGAAAATAAAAGTCCATGCAATTGGAAAGAGACCAGTAGCTGGACCGGAGTCTCACTTAAACCTAAACTAAATGACGAAAGTGTTTTGAAGTGACACTAAAACAGCAGAAGTTATTCTAGGTGACAGTTCCTAGCTTTCTTATCAGAAGATTTTATGTTCCTTTTTCAGAGAAAAGGGAAATCTGTTCTTTAACAGCATTAACGTTTAAACAGTAGCTTGATGTTGGCAATTTGTTTGAGCTTTTTTGCTGACATTTGTCAAACTGAAGTCCCCCTATCACTTTGTGATGTTTTTTCCCCCCTTGTTTTTAAAAGTCATTTATCTTTCCTGCTGCTCTGTGACCACTTACCCAAGTGTGAGATGGTGAACGTGAAATCAGTCTGCCTGAGCACTAACCACAGCACTGCATCTCTAGCAGGACTGACTCGTGCTTCCAGTGGTCTATAGGAACCTGCGGCTTCTCGTGGGCTCTTGTTGCTTTTTTTTTTCCCTTTGGCCACTGTTCTTCAGTCAGTGCTTTGGAAATAAGGGAGAGGGCTGCATGGTTTGGTTTTGCTTTGTCTTTCCTTTACTTGTTTCAGAAAAAGAAGAATTAACAAACATAGAATGAGGTTTTCAGTAAAACTATCAAATAATCAAACTCCTGTTTTGTGACGAAGTAAATGAACTATTTCAGCCATAGCATAACTGGAGTTCTGTTAACAAGGTAACGAAAGGCTGTGTAGGAAATGTAGCCCAGTGGCACACCTAGCAGGAAATGGAAGATGAATCATTTTAGAACTTTAAAATATTTTAATCATACTATTTTTCATAGGCTTTTTAGCTGCAGAATTTAGTACATGTTTCACCTAGAATGAAGTCCATACTTTGATATACTTTTAATCATGTCAGCGTATTTGGTTTTATAGGATTTCCTGTTCTAGTAGACAAACTTGGTAGCTCAGGATAGTGTAAGGTTATCAGCATCTCGTAACTCCTGGCAAATTTCAGGGCAACCATAGTGCTCTCTTTATAAGGTGGTTTAAGAAGGTGGTTCAAGAAGGTGGTTCTTCAGAGAAGAAAATTTAAATTTCTGTTTGAAGGGAAGCACTCTTGGTAATGTGAACAGACTTTACGTGATCCACAGGGATTTTGTTATTGATAATCTATTTTATCTGGAAGTGAGCATGCTTTTATGAACTTGGGCAGAAGTACAAAAATGATACAAAAGAGGAAAAAATCATCCAGATATTATACTGCTATCAAGGCTTCACTGGCAAAAGCTTCCTCCTTTATGTTCATTACAAGTTAATTGTGCTCCAGAGGATACTTTTTAACTTTAGAACACTCAGAAGAGAAGAATGATATAAAAAAATTATTACAAAATGAGTTCTAAAAATCTATTTGCAGCTATTTAAAGCAACAGTGGCTATCTGGGAATTGGAATTCAGCCCAAAAGAGCTGCCTGGAATATCAGACAATTGGTTTAAGAAAACTAAAGAACAGTTCACCATAAATGGGAGATTTTAACTACAGAAAGATGTATGTAGTTAGTGTAGAAAGAAATATTTAAAAAAATCAGTTGCAGAATCAGTATTGATCAAAGGTGAAAGTGATCATATTCCACATTTTACTGTATTATTCAACAGTTCTTTATAATCTTTTTTTTTTTTTTTTTTTTTTTTCCCTGGTGGGGGAAGGGAGAGAGAAACCAATCGTTCCTAATCTTTTAAAAATGATGTAAAATACACTAACCTAAATGTGCTATTGTATCTTGGAACATAAGCCACTAGTAACTGCAGTTGCATATTTCAGGAAAAAAAATGGGATGCAGATCTCAAACAGGACACAGATGGAATCAAGTAAAAACCTGGATGGATAAAGAGAAATGAGCAGAAGTAGGTATTTTTTCTATATCCTATATATAGAGAGAGGGGAGGGAAAGGAAAAGAGGACCACAACTATTTGCAGATGTGGGTTGAATCTGGCAAACACTTCAAGACTAAAGGGAGAAGAAAGTGTTTGAAACATTTTTGGGTTTGAAATTGCTGGAGCTTTTTGTGTTTGGTTGGGTTTTTTTAAGCACTTAAAAATTTAGGACAAGCACTCCACAGCAAAGGCAGGTTTACCTGACAGCATTAAAAAAGAAAAAAAAACAAACCAAAACCAAAAAAACAAAACCCTGTAGATTTAAATTGGAGGGAAAGGAGGACATACAACTCTTAGCAAGGTGGGAACTCCTAGAAGAACTCAGATTTTACTATTGGTACTCTTTGGTCTGGATAATCACTGGGTATTTTTCTTTTGATATGGTATTCGTTAGTTTTGTCATTTCCAATGGAAGTTTTCCAAGGAAAATACTTCTGAGGAAACAGAATCCTCTCTATTTCTTCAGAAAGGCTACAATTTGTTCTGTAATACATCATAAAACTTAGTGTCATGTTGAAGGAAACATATAAATAATTGTATTTGGAGCAGTGCTGTTTGAGTTACAGCACTGCTGCATAGTTATAGCTCTTCCTATTGCCTTGTAAGAGTTACTTTTGGGGGATTTAACTTCAATTTAACAGTCACAGATTTTAAAATTGCATCATCATTTATTTTAATCTAGCTGAACTTGAGAAAAAACCCACAACACTGACAAAGCTATAACCTTCATAGAATTTGTTTTCAAAACTCAGGTTACTTCCGATGCCATTTTTATTTCTAGTGTTAGTGTTTGCTTTATGAGGGGGATGGAAGGAAGACAGAAAGGGACGGCGGGGGAAAGTCTTTAAATCCAGCTATGTTCTGGTGTACTGAGAGTCTGTCATGGAAAACTCATTTGAAACTAAGAAAAATTCTGGGGTTTAAAGTGAATTAAAAAAAAAGTCATCATAAAAGAAATACCTGATCCTGCTACACGCTGAATTCCCTTACAGGCAACATGACTTAAAAGGCTTTTAGCATCCTTGTTGAAGGAGTAACCAAGACAAGTACCACAGTTTTCAAACACATCTTCCCCATTCTCAGCAGTGAATTACATACTTTTAAAATAATAATGTTAAATCTCCTGTTACCGAAAGAAGCTGAGTATTATTTCAGACTTACCACCTGTCTACAACATGACCAAGATGCTCATACTTTAATTTTCATTTTCATAGAGCTAAAAAGGATGAGTATGATAATGTGGCCTGACCTTATAGCACTAATATTTAATAGATGGCATTAATATTTAGTAATGGTATACAGCATAACATATTGAGGCCCACATAAAAGTTTAATTGTGGGATTTACACCTCTTATTTTGAAAGTTTTTGAAGATTTAAGTTTTGAGTTTTTGCCTTTGAAAGTCTCTCTTAAATTACAACTTGCTGCAAGTCAGGAGGGTAAGAGATATGTAGCTCCTGTCATAGAATCATAGAATGGTTTACATTGGAAGGGACCTTAAAGATCATCGAGTTCCAACCTCCCTGCCATGGGCAGGGACACCTCCCACTAGACCAGTTGCTCAAAGACCCATCCAGCCTGGCCTTGAACACCTCCAGGGATGGGGCATCCACATCCTCTCTGGGCAACATGTTCCAGTGTCTCACCACACTCATCATGAAAAATTTCTTCCTGATTTCTTGTCTAAACTTACCCTCCATTAGTTTGAAGCCATTAACCCTCGTCCTATCACTACATGCCCTTGCAAAAAGTCCCTCTGAACAACCCCAACTCTCTCAGCCTGTCCTCATAGGAGAGGTGCTCCAGCCCTCTGATGATCTTTGTGGCCCTCCTCTGGACCCACTCCAACAGGTCCATGCCCTTCTTATGTGGGGATGCCTGAGCTGGACGCAATATTCCAGGTGTGGTCTCACCAGAGCAGAGTAGAGGGTCAGAATCACCTCCCTTGGCCTCCTGTCTGTCACCTCCCTGTCCTGTATAGTTACTAAATATGAATGTACATAGTATAGCAAACAAACATCTAAACTGAGATTACCAGAGACCTCAGCGCTGCCCACCCAGTGCATGTTTCTGAAAGCTGGGATGCCCCTCGCTTGCAGGATCTGCCTTGGTGTCCATCAGTTTGACAGAAGTAAGTTTGTCCCGGTTGATAACCCCTCGCAGACCCTGGCTGCGGGAAGGGGTTGGTGGCCAGCTGAGCCAGCGAGAGCGCAGACTGACAGCGTTCGGCCCTTGGGGATTACCTCCAGCCAGGGCTTTCATTGGATGCTGCTGCTCTGCCTTCACCCCTCAAGACCTCCTTCAAGCCAGCCCCTCCCTGGCAGGAGTCCGCTCGCCCTGTGCTCTCCGTATGGCCAAGTCACTGAAGCTATCTCCTCCCTCATTACAGATGTCCTGTTTTTTCCCAGTGAGCGTAGCTGCAAACAGACTGCCTTCTAACCAGGGGTTAAAATATACTCACCCATGACTATACTCCCATCCTCGTCCCTCTTGTTGCGCAGTGGGAGGTGCTGGCAGAATTACAGCTGTTCCCGAGTGGTGCTTTTCTTTCTTTTCTTACATCCTTACATCGGCACGAATTTTCAGTGAGGTCCCAGCAGCGAACGCAGTGCTTGATGTGCTCCCAAGTGCCCCATGTGCTTTTTTTTTTTTTTTCATTATATGTTAGAGAAGGGGACCTTTATGTCCAGAAAACAAGTAGTTCGTCCATCTCTGATGTCATAGTGATTCAGTCTGATCGTTACGTGGCACTCAACTGTTCTTCAGACCTGAAGACTGTGTAGGTCATTGGGGAGAGAGCTTTTTTTTTTTTTCTTGTAGTAAACTAAAGGCACAAAAATAGTGCCTCTGGCAGGTGTTTGTAACAGCCAGTGACATTCCACAGACAGGGGTTGGTGGCTGTTTTTTTGTTGTTTAGTGGGTTTTTTTAAGCAGGTGAAAGGAAAGTCTTCATTACTCCTTGGATGGAGTTTAGCCAGAGGCAATGAGAGTTAAACTACAACAGGAGGGGATAGAGACAGACCTCTGCTTAATGTCTCACCACCCTGTTATGACACGTCAAGTGCTGCATGACACAGTATTTAGCTCTTCAGAGTTTGTGAAGCTGTGCCTGCAGGAGGCCCATACCTCCTGTGCGGTGTCTGGCCAGTGGGCAAAGCTGGGGAGCAGCTGGGGAGCTGAGCCTGGCCCTCCTGAGAGCTCCACCTTGGGTTTTGTGGCTGTGCAAACAAGGATTGAGCCTCCTGAGTACTTTCTAACCAAACAAGAAGCTATTGGCTCCTCTCCCCTCCATTACAAGAATAGTTAACAGGAATAAAACCATTCAGATGTCCGTGGTTGTGCTCCTAGGAAAAATACCCAACCACCCAGTAAAAGAGATGCCACTGAGGGGAGGAGGGAGCATCAGGAGGAACCTGGGCAGTTTGTGCTGCAGAGGTCTGCTCACCAAATATCAAAGTACTGGTGGGAGGAGGAAAACCTTTAAGACTATCATCTTGTGACCAATTCATTTGCAAATTACCTGGACATTAGGAGTGACAGATTTGTGTCCATTTAGTTAAGAGAACCACACATCTTAAATGACTGCTTCAGCATCCGGGCTGTTGTATAGTGGGGTACACTAAGACGCTGTCTGTGTTTGTGTAAATTGCCTTTATTTTTAAGGCAGTTGAGGCCCGAGTGTAGCCAGGTGGAGAAATGCCTACTGCACCAGTCACGCGGAGGTTCAGCATCTCGCAAAGCGTTAACGCTGGGTGTAGCTGTGGTGGCGAAAGACATGTAGGCGCCTCGAGGCTTTGGGGTGGAAGTATTAGTACCTAATGGGTGTACAGGCGTACAGGCAGGGCTAATGAAAGGCTTTTTGTGGCTGTAGGTGACAAGAAGAGGAAAATGACAGCTTTTGAGTTAAAGGCACATATGACAGTATGACATTTGCAGGGTAGAAATGTTTTGAAATTTGGTGGTACGAAATGCTACTGTCTGAAAAGGGGTGTCTAAAACGGAGTCGCTACCTTGGGGTACAGCTGGGCACGCTCGCTTTGGGGAGGGTGGGGGGGGAGCGGAGATCAGGGGGCAAACATGCCAGGCTGTCAACTGGGCCACCACGGGCAACTGCGTGGCAGCGGACGGGGCTGGCTGAGGATGCTGTAAGCCGCCCACAACAGTGATAATTGCCAGGAGACTTCTTCAGGAACCGAGTGTTTGGGGGTTTTTTGGCCTTTTTAGTCTTCTGCCTGTACTCTCCTGCTGGCTGGGCTGCCGGGGTTACTGCAGCATGGAGTAGGTGTCCCCTGGCAGTCACTAACCAGTTGCTGACATGGAATTCAAGCCCCAAGGCTTTCTGTGGCTGTAACTCATTTTTCCTTGCGCTGGTTGCAGACACAACTGTAGCAGTTGGTGTTGGTGCATGTATTTTGAGGAAAAAAAAAGTACCATGTTATTGTTTTTAACTAATTCTTTAATGAACTGCAGCTTTATAAATTCTCCTTTTTTAACTCGGCCCTAATTGCCGTACCAACTAAGGGGAAAAAAAGGCAGCAAAACCCTTTAGTCCTCTAATGCAAAACCAGTAAAAGTAGAAAGTTTATTTTTATTTCTGAGGTCATTTACATCGCTTAAATTAAAATTTTTAGAACTCCAGTGGCTTGGTTCTAGGCAGCTCTCCCCAGTAGAGTTTGATGTCTCGCTCTTAATGCGGTCCCGCAGTGCTATGGAGGCAGCACAAGCAGCAGCTAGACGAGCGCTTCCAAACTGCGGCTGTGCCATCCTGCCAGAGGGTCCCTACCGGCCCCAGGCAGCAGGTCCCTGGTTTGCGGCAGCGGCACGGCCGGGTTCGCGCTGTACAATTCTCAGTAAACACACTCTGGCACAAACCTGCCGCCTCCTTCCCAGAAAGGAGAAGGGGCGGAATCTCAGACGTGCCCCAAAACAAGCGCTCAGTTATTTACTGCTAAACATGAACGACGGCTAAAGCTCATGGAGCTCCTGTTTTTCAGAAATCAAATTGCTCTTGCTACCTGTTAGGTTTCGGCTCTTAGGAAAGAGGGGAGGATAGCAGGCCCGCAGGAACCACCGGCTCTGAACCAGCGCTTGTTTACATCGCATTGCCTCAGTCTTAACGGTTTTCTCTTTCTCTTCTAAGAGCTCGCCCGCAGGCTGAAGTGACACAAATGAGAGGCACAAGCGAGGTGATACAGACGCCTTCCTGACACGCCTGGCTCTTCCTTTTGCCTTTCAGGTCTGCTCTGTGCCTGGCTCAAACTTGGGCTTGTCTGAGGCTCACCCAAAGACACCCCTGCAGAAAAGAGGCATGCTTGCTGGCTCCTTTCAACTGGTTCCTATTTGGCTTTAACTACAGAATCATAAGCATTTTGAAGCATTCCCAGCCTACCAAACTTCCCAGGAAGACAGCTGAGACTTCTCAGAAAAGACTAGGCTTGCAAGCCAGTTTTAATAGCTCCTGCATAGTGTGGACTTAATTCTTAATTTGTGCAATTTTATATCAAATGTTTTTATCTATTTTTATAATTGAACATAGATGTCTCATTTACAGACTGAAATATCAATAAACTTTTGGATTCTTATTTTCCTCCTTCTGTCCTTCTGAATTCAAGGGAGAGCGTGTGCCTGGGGAGGAGGGAGAAGGGGATTGATTGATTCCGAGTCTTGCACAAGCACGCTGCGCTCCTGTTTATAAACTCATTACCAGAATTTACCTGGGAATTTGATTTTTACAAGGTATTTGTCAACTTTTATACAAAAGCGAGAGTCCCAACAACTACTTATCCATCCAAAAAGTGTAAGAATGGTTGAGAAATACGCCATATGATATGGAAGAACTTCCATGGGACAGGTTTGACGGTTTCCCTTCAAAACGTTCACTGGATAAAGCCTTTAAGAGCCGGGAACCCTTAGCACAGCTTAGCCTCGAAGCGCAGTGCCCAGCTCTCAGCGCTGGAGCGGCGACGCTCGACTTTTCTACCAGCAAATATTTAGCAGTCTCAGGGACGGGCACCAGCTGAACTTGGCTTCAAATTACTGAACTATTGAATATATTAATATTCAGCTGGAGGATACATTTGGAGGGCTTTCTTCTGGTTAAATGCACACTTGTGTTTTTAAAAGTTACTTTCCAAATATCAGACTGTTTCAGGAAGAATTTATCTGACTCTTTTGCTAACTAGTGTAGGATAAAGTAAGTACATAAGAAAAAAAGTTTCTACCTCTGTTATCTTCAGCATAGTTGTAGAATTGCACTAGGAAAGGGGGGAAAAAGCGCAAAGAGCAGTTTTCCATTAATAAAGCTGCCTCAGCCAGCATGAACACCTCAAATGTAACCAAAGTAGGAGTAACAACCCAGGCAGTAAGTTACCATTTGCTGTAGGACACAACCTTTCCTGCCCTTGGATTTGAGGAATTTTTAGTGGTAGGGCCCTAACATCAAAGTGGCTTTTCCTCCCCCTTTCAATTTCCTGCCATATTAAACTGCCAAACACAGCTGATCGCCTGCCTCAACTGCTTCGCCAACGTGACAATAAACATGCTTGAAATGGCCTCGGGTCTTTAGGGATGAGAAAGCCTGATGAAGGAAAGTCCTCTCTAGTTGAAGCCTAGGTTTTCCAAAGTAATCGGGCTATTTTTTTTAAGTGTCACTACTTTATCGATGGTTACACAGGTAAGAATATACACTTATAAATGTAGGAATATGCAAATTTTTTTATTATTATTTATTTTTTTACTACTCCACAGCATAAATCTGTGTTTAAATAGGAGAAAGTGCCTATAGGCTACGCACGCAGAGGAACTCAGGCACCTCGTCCCAACACTTAGGCGTCACTGAGATCCTGGAGCTGCCGTGCCCTGGCCCGAGGCACAGCTGGACCCTCAACCTTTCTGGACCTGCCTCACCTACCTGCTGGTGGCTTCTGGTGGCTGCGCGCAGAGCACCCCTGACAGCCACCCGCACGCGCATGCAGTGTTTGATTTCCACAACGCATCCTGGGCTGCGAGGATACGCAGCTGGAAGGAGGTTTTCATACTCATCCCAGGCACAGGCTCAGTTCATTAAGTTGCTGGGAATCAAGAAGGAACCAATGGTCCTGCAGCAACTACTCTGCTGCAATTCATTAGTCATTACGTACAGAAACCACCAGGTCTACCTGTCTCATGTTTCCCCCGCCCCCGCTTCTACTTAGGCACAAAATACTGAGTTTTACATAGTTTATACGTGTCTGACTGGGTGATGGAATCCAGGAAATCCCATGTCCGCAGCCGGTGTGTGATGCGGCCACACGGGATGCAGCCTGACCTGACAATCCTGCCGCTGCCACAGCTGAGCCCTGGTCACTGACCTCCTGCTGTCACTGACCTAATGGCTGGCTGCCTGCCTCAAAATAAGGGGACAAAATAAGAAGGAGGTGGGGAGGGAGGAGAAAAACCTGAGACCTGGATGAAGCACGTTTATTGCAGGGCAGCGTTCCTGTCTGAGATCTGAGCTAAACCGCAGCTGACCATCTGCTTTCGGGACACTCAGCCCTCCTGACCGGCTGGGTCAAACGGCCCTGGACTGGCTTGCAGGCTTCAAAGTGTCCCCCCTCTGGGCTGCCCTGCCAACCCCACCTGCCCACTTTTTCCTCTCCTTCCCCTAAAGCATTACCTAGCTCTGGGATGTGAGGCTATGGAATTTCATTAGATGACAAATCACCGAAATCGTGGGTGTTCTGACAGGAACGTGTAGCCCTGTGTGATCGTGACTTCAAAAGTGTAACCCAAATTTACTTTTACAAGTGACAGACACCTCATAGAGTTAACATGAACCACCTGTATGGAAACAGCCTCCGTCCGAAGCACAGATACATCTTGCTTAGTCATAAAAACTTTTTTTTTGTTTTTTTTTTTTTTACAATACTGTAACTTAATAATTTACAAGCTGAAACTGATCACCCAGTATTTGAAATACGTCACAGCGAGTTACAGTTATCACTAGGACTTCACAGCAAATAAAACTTGTAACTAAACATGCACAGATCATTATATATACAGTGATAAAAAAATAACGATGTACATTTTCTTGTAAGAAGAAATTAAGTAAATTCTTTGTGCATTTCAGGATTGAAACATCTAACCTATATAAAATTACTTTAAAATATGAAGTAAATATTTAACCCAAAACTTGAGAAATCTTTTGTAATCTGTAATATAGCCTTCTCATTTCAGTTTTTCTTTCGGTAACACAGAACTTACTTAGGAATTTTATTCTCTAAGATATTTAATAGTAATGTGCAGATATAAAAAAATACGTCCTTTGTGGCAAGCCTGAACATATATATATATATATTTACAAACCTCCAGAAGAAATTAGCATTAAAAAACACAGAAGTAGCAGATTGACATAGTGCTTTATTTAAGCTGTCTGTACGAAGGAAAATAATGTGCATCCCTATCATATACGTGTAAAAATACTAAGGATGTACAGTGTACAAAAACAGTTTCTTGTAGTTATTTCACATCCTTGTGGGTCATATACTTAAGGAAATAAACAGTTTAAGTATGACCAACAGTAATACGGTTTCTTGGGTTCATAGTCGTGTCTGCTTAATATCCTTAACCATATGACTAGATCTTGCATGGATCTAATGAAAGAACTAGCAAGGTCAAGAAATGTCACAAACTCTAAAGCTACAGGGAGGTAATTCAATTACCAATTTAGAGGTTTTTATTTAAATAAATACTTTACATTTCATGCTTGCCTGTAATGCACTACCAGGAGCAAGATAAGGAAATTCTACTGTAGACAGTACAAACAGTAGCAGCAAAGTGTGTACATTGAGGTGTAATATATAGACCCTGCAGTTAGTAAGGAAAGACCTTACTTTTGTACTCTAGGAGAAGCACATGGCCCCTGCAAGAACAGTCAGCTTTAAGAAGCTGCAAGTAGAGAAAGATGGAAAAAAACCCATAAAACAATACTGGTATAAATGTTCTTTAAGCGACAGGAATGTACTGGAAGATGGATTAGTGTGGAAAGCGAAGCTGTGTGCAAAACTGCCAAAATCCAAACAGAAATGACCTATTTCCTCCAAGATGGCTGCAGTACAAGAGGGCATACTGTACGTCATGGAAGTCAGTACAAGCTGGAGTCAAAGTCTGAAATGTACTGTGCTCAAAAGGCTCGCCAAGGGAACCAGCCACCACCTCCCGTCCAAATCCAACCACAACCGCGAACAGCAAAAGAAGAGCTTCAAAAGTTTCTCTCAGCACCGCTTGCCCGTTTGTCTTTCATCCGTTTCTAACACTGGTAAGAGAGAGAATCCCCCAACCCCGGGCAGCACCAAGCGGCCACCCGCTCTCTGTAGCATCAACTTGCTCAATGACGTTTTGGAAGGCAGACAACACAACACACGGTGAAGCCTTAAAAGGTTTTCAAATAATTCACTGACAGATATTTACCGCAAACCGCATTCTAACTAGCGAGGCGATGGCGAGCTAACCACAGGGTTTCTTCTGTGCGTGAGGAAGGGCTGCCCAGAGGCACGGCGCCAGTCGGTCGTTAGCTAGAGGTGCCCCGTGTCAAGAAACTTATTGCTATTACAAGCTGAAAACATAGGGGAAAAAAAAACACAGGCATATAACACAGATTTGGAATCACTATAGTTTCAGTCTGTAAGTACGAGGCCTTTGCAGAGAACTAATTAATGCCCATCTATTAAATACTCGGTTATTTCAGTCACTCACTCACTCTGTCAGCGCAGACACCTCTACGCTACCGCTGCAGAACAGACCTGCAACGCATTTGCTGTGCTCCTCTCTCTGCGCAGAGGGATAACCTCTACACGTTTAGTGTTACAAGGTGACAGAATGAGATCCTAAGTAGTTAGAATGCACACCATGATCTATTTCTGACTGATTATCCGCACTAAAGATAAAACACGAAACACGAAAAATTGTCTAAATTAGTCTGCGTCTTTAGCTGCCTTGCTAAAATGCCCACCTACCCCTTGACCGTCCCAGCACACGCACTGCCAGCAGTGGGCTTCATGCTCGGGCACGCAACTTTCCCCATCAAGAGGCTAAGGCATCTGCGTAGGAACATCTCGCCTCTCAGACTCATCTGCTCACTCACACAACGCAACCAGGAATACTCTGCGATATCACAGTCTTCGTGGGAGCTAACAAGATCCGAACGCAGAGATACTTCGAATGATAATCCCATGGAGTCAGGGTTTTCCGATGTCCTCAGCAAGGGCACGCGCACGCGCTGTCGCTGCGCCGTCTAATGTCCCCGCTCCTAGCACCAAAGGGTTTATTATTAAGATTATCATTGCTGAAGATCAAAGCTAAAGTTTATGCACACATTCTGTTAGATAAAGATCTTCGGAAGTGGAAAGACGTTCTCCTGTCAGTGGAGCGTTTCTTGCGATGTTTTAAATTCAGTCAATCGGGTACCACGGTTACATGTAACACACTGGGTTTTGGGACTCTTTTGGTTGAGGGCAAACCTTGCTTGAGAAGGGCTGATCCCCAAAATTTACTATTTTAATTATTAAAATAAAGTGCTTTTCTTGTAATCGCTGTGGTCTCATTGTTCAAATGCAATTCCTTCATATAGAACAGAATTTTTCTATTGTACTGTCAGGCTCTTACATTACGTTAATCCTCAGTGGAGCACAAGATGTAGTTTTTTTGTCTGTTTGTTTTTAACCCTTTGGCACATGAAGTTGGAATTCCTCACCTCCATTGCCAAACAATTAAAAGACAGTATTTCATTCACAAAAATCTGATTCTAAGCAGTATGTACAATTTCAGAGCCTTGTTAAAATTTCCACGTGGGAGAAAAGTGCATTATTCCCTTCAGCTTGTACAGTCCTTCCATATATTACAAAGTTAACTGCTATAAGCCTGTTCTATCTAAGATGTAGCAGCATTTGCAAACATGACACATACAATCCTTATCTCTAAAAATAAATACTACCGCAGTATAACAAAACAAAAAAAAAACCCCAACAAACAAAAAAAAAACCAACCAAAGAATATTCAGAGTTAAACACCCGGAGAAAAAGCTAATTCACAAACTCAAAATAGAACAAGTAAGGCAAACACCTGTTTACCTTGGTGCACACATTTTGGTGAAAAGCAATACCATTATGCCTGTCTACATTCTTCAGCCATCAGAGGTGATGTATATCATGAAAGAAAAAGAAAAGCATGAGAAAGATGTTATCTGGTGCAAATTATAAGACCCCTTAAACAACTTCAACTGCTGCTTTTATGCCTTCATTTCTTGCATGTATAATGTTCGATTCTCCATGATTGCACATGAACCTGGAAGTTCTAAGTGGCAGGCTGGGTGAGCCCAGCCCTTCTGCTTCTTCTGTAGTATCCAACAGTAATTAAAAAATAATATATATATATATTTATATATATCAACAGTTTAAGTCCTTCTCTCAAACGTTTCCCAAACAAATTCCAGCCAGATGTTAATGACAGAGACCTGCTTCAAGTAATGATATGCCTAACAAAAACCTTGCATATGTACATCACCACCCCTATGTTTCCTTGTTCTAACCAGCACAAACAGATGCAAGAAAATGTTATAGACTGGTCTTTTTAGATTAATTACAATTTTGATTCATCTTCTGGTAGAAGATAAGCTGGACCGACACTTTTTTTTTTGTTTAGCCTCCACTGTGAGGAAAAATAGATGACTGCTTGTGCACAAAGTTACAATGCTGAAGTCGAGTCATCTACCTTCAAAGAAACCGTTAGTAACTTCTTGACGTTGCTATTATACTGAGACTGTGGGCAGCAGCAACAGCAGGAGAGCGGAGTAGAGAAAAGCTCGTATTTCATGCAAAACCAAAATGGATTTTAGGTAGGTTTGGGAAAAAAACTTGTTCAATTTGGAATGGTCTCTGAAAGTGCCCCTGCTATCTTAAATAGCATCTAGTACTGGTGGTGATGTTCAGGAATCATTTTCAGTGATAAACCTAAGATGACAGTGAAGCAGCAGAACAAAAAAGTTATTCTCGTCCACTTGCAGAGTAGGAAAACTGGGGGAAATGTGGCCGCCTCTCATTGTCCATGCAGTCCATACCATCCTCGTCATCTGTATTAAGAGAGAAGTTCAAAACATCATTATGTTTGCAACGAGATTTTATTACTCACCTGGTATGCAGTACATCTTTCAGGGTTCAATGCTGAAGTTAAAGGCTCAAGTTAACATAAGAGTTTATTCATGTCAGTTTATGCTCATACAGTAGAGCGATGCTCACTGAAAGGACATCCTTTCAATAAGTCACCATTTATTTCAGGGTGGGTCGGTTGGTTGTTTTATTATGACTATCACCTGAGAACTTCAATCATTACTACCCATTCTAGGCTAATCAAAACATGCCGGCACATCTAGCTTCTGGTAGCAGAGAAGCCGACTGAAGCAGCCAATTTTCATTGTTGCTTAAGCTGAGTTCAAGAAATTATAATCTTACTGTAGATATCTTTAAATATTCCTCCATTTCCAAGGGAGTTAAAAGGAAAAACAGCTACAAAATGAACTATTCATGCAGGTTCTATGTGTTTCAATTCTTACATTAGTTTTTTACTAAACTATTTATTTTTGCAGTATTTACTGGGATCAGAGGAAACACGGACTAAGCCAAATTCATAAATATTTTTATTTACATAATTCCTGCAGTGCCAATGGAAACCAGGCACCAGATGTTGCCTAACTCTGAGAATTTTGATCTACATTCTCACATGGATTTTTAAACAGTGCTTATCCTTAAAGGCTCCTATTGAAACTGTTACTCTAACGGCGAATTTATATGCAACCTTTCAGAATTATGTATCTTTTGTATCTTCATATATTCTACATACGAAAACTAGAGTTAATGCAGGTTTGAGCAATTGCCGCGATTAGGCTGCTTGACTTCAACAGTGCCTCTCAGTTCTGTAACTTCAAATACAACCTCCCTTTTACACCTTCAGTTTAAATTACGTTAGTGTACAGAGCTTGGGTTTTTTGCTATCAGTTTGATTGTTGTAGCTACAAGATAGAGTTTCAATATTCACTTAGCATGATTTGTAAAACCTTGATGTCTAAATAACTGGTCTAAATGTTATAAAAATTATTTCTGTAACTATAAAATATCTTTAGTTAAGCAGCAGCTTTCTGATACAGTTACCAACCCTCCATCCCTAGAACACATTTTAACCCCCTTTTGCATAATCACATCAGAGGGAGGTGATACCATATTGTAGATAATACCTGTAGATATTTTAAAAGAAAAATCATTAGAAATCATCGCCCCCCATTTTATTATTCTTATGATTGGGGTGGCATTGCAGCCCATGCTAAGTTTCACGCTACAGCAGCCAGACCATTACCAGAGGCCAAGATAGGTCCTTTAGGTAGGTAGGTCCTTTCCCCGCATTGCTACTGATCACCTGCTCTGAATTCAAGAGATTTAAAGCTGAAGTCTTGGTAGCATCCACATATTTTGTATTGCTTCAACCTTCGATGGATAAATAGCCATTCTCATTGCATATGTGGAGTTTCAAGAGATCAGGACTTTATGATATCAAATTAGACTTCAAGTTAATCCAAGTTTTAGCAAAATTTGTTCAAATTACAAATATGAACAAATTCTTATCAGCATAGATGGGAGAAGAAAGGGTTATTTTTTCACAGCAGGAAGGCTTAAAAATCCCTTAAATAACTGTCTACAAACATTAGAAATGCAAAATCCAGAAAATACTCCAGATCTGTAAACCAACATAAAACTGCAGCTAAACCTGGGAATGCCAGAACATCAAAAAATGAGCTAGCTCTATGAAAGGGTTATAGAATCATAGAACAGTTTGGGTTGGAAGGGACCTTAAAGATCATCTAGTCCCACCCCCCCCTGCCGTGGGCTGGGACACCTCCCACTAGACCAGGTTGCTCAAAGCCCCATCCAGCCTGGCCTTGAACACTTCAGGGATGGGGCATCCACAGCTTCTCTGGGCAACCTGTTCCGGTGTCTCACCACCCTCAGAATGAAATATTTCTTCTGATTTCTAATCTAAATCTACCCTCCTTTAGTTTGAAGCCATTCCCCCTTGTCATATCACTACATGCCCTTGCAGAAAGTCCCTCCCCATCTTCCCTGTAGGCCCCCTTCAGAGATACTGGAAAGCTGCTATAAGGTCTCCCTGGAGCCTTCTCTTCTCCAGGTTGAACAACCCCAACTCTCTCAGCCTCAACCTTAACTATAGACTTTACTATCTACCTTTGTGATATTCCTTCCCCATTCCCCAATTTAAAAATAAAAATTTAAAAAAAAGAAAGAAAAATCTCACTTAGAAAGGAAATCCATTCAAGAACTCAGCAGCAAGGTTTTAACTGCTCTGGCTTGGTAAGGAGCTCTGTTGAGCCCTAGCTTGGCTGAGCAGATGATGATTCTGATAGCAGAAGATGACAAAAATACAAACTGCAGTGCAACTACACTCACTCCAACAAAGAAGTCTGTGCAAGGCCCAGTGCAGCAGTTATATCCATATTAATAAGTTCTTTAAGAGCTCTGCTGAAGCATAGGACTTGATAGGAGATATCATTTTCAAGTAATTTATATCTACACAGGAGACATCCACTTGTCTCTGGAAGCTCTTTTTTTATGTCTTTTGGTCTTCAAAGTATTTTAAAATATGCCTAACTCACTAAACCTAGACAACCCACTGAAGCCATTAGCAGTGTCCACATGCTTAAAGCAGGGTCCATGTTCCAAGTACTTTGCTGAACTGGGAACTTAACTCCCAACCAGCAAACATTTGAAGCTACTGTTTTCACTTATTTAAAAATAAAAAAGAAACCAACCAAAAATGCAACCCAGAGTGATCTAATATTCTAAGTTTTGTAATTACTCCTTCTTTAAAAGAACGCTGTCATTGAAAGTTTCTCTTACACACTTCCATACAAAGACTTTACTAATAACAGCGAGAACAGCTTTTCCATTCAAACAGAAAAAAACCCTTACACAGTGCTTTATTATAAAATGATTATTTTTAATTTTTGCTTATGCATAATTTCTGACTTACATTTTTCAGGCGGCGTTATCGTAATAGTCTGAGCTGTAAATTCTTCATCAAAATACCTGGTGTCTGTCTCAGATGTCACTTGAGGTTTAAAAGGAGGTACAAGCTGAAAGGGACCAAGAAACAAAATGAAATTACTATACCTAAAACCAGACAGATTACTACCAGGAAAACATGTCAGTTCTTTTTCCCTACACCCCAGACCAAACCTCCCAGTAGGTCTGTGGAGAGGCAGCTGAGTCCCTAATTTCTAGTAAGTGACAGAAGTCATTAGAGTCAATCCCAAAAATACTAGCTCAGAATCTAGCTAATAGCCCAACACAGCTAAACTCCAAGTATCACTCTTACGTGACATGCAGATAAATTGAGCTGCATAAAGACAGTTACCTAGAAAATCTTCAGGCCATTCTAATTACCCGCATAGATGTCAGCCACGCGCACCTCTAGGTACTTCACCACAACTGGGTGGTATAAACAGCTAAGGCAACAAGGATCACACAGAGAGCACAGTAAACACGATGCATTTTATTTTTTTTCAGGGTTAAGGCCTAAATCTAAACTGACCTTTAGAAGAAATTATATGAATGTGAAAATAAATTCTATATTTTAAAAAAGGCGAGTTCATGCCCAAGTGAGTTGTTGGATCTAATCCTGCCTACTGCTTTCCCAGTACCGTGCGGTATTTCCCAGCATCTCTAGTATTTGCTCACAGCTCACAGGCAGGACTTCCTTGCCCCTCTTTTGAATCAGCCTTGCTATACACCTCCTCCAGAACAACAGCCTCCGGGCCAAAGATTTTAACTGGAAGGCATATTCAGTATGGAATACCGCACTGCATGGTGCCAGTCCAAAACGATACAGCAGTTTAGCGTGTATGGTATTGTCAAGGGGGTAGGGGAAAGGGGGTGCGGAAGACAATGTTTTGTTTTCTGTCTTGGAGCCCTTTGGTGTTATCTGCTCATAGGTGATTTAAAACGCACACCCTGAAGACAGCATATCAATTTCCCTCTCTAGGAAAGGTTAAATTATGGCTGGCTGATATTATCAGGGCTTGCATGTGGTTTTCACGAGTTTCATGTTATCTCTCTCCTCAACTCCAGAACACCAACACCAAACAATTTGGTTGTTAAATCTACCCCACAGCAGCTCTGAATCTCAGTGCTAACCAAAGGAGACTACACAATTCACAAACAGAGCCATCCAAAATCCAACAAAAGCTATCCTGCCCTATGAGGACTAGATTGTGCAAGTATGTAGTGCTGCACAACCAGCCAAAGACAGAACTCTTTCAGCAAGATGCTCTTCACAGTAGATCTCTATCCAGAAAATTATTTATATTCATTCCTAATATCTTACAGTTTGAGAGGTTTTTTTATCAGAAATGAGGCATAAAAGATTGAAATGTGGTAAAGTGCATAAATGGAGCACCTAAAAAACCAGCAAAACAACAGTAAAAAGACCCTAAGCAAAAGCATGTGTAGGTACATACACTCACACAAAACCTCTCTCCATTTTTTAATCACCATTACAAATGCACGCGCAAACTCCCATTGTTTCCCAATCCAGGCTGAAAACTGCCACCCAGTTCTTTTCATGTTTTCCTTCTCACATAAGACACCTCGCACTGACAGCTGGTAACGTGAAAGCCATATTAGCCGGAGAAAGATACCTTCCCCACACCTTGCAATACGAAAACCACACCAGAACACTGGGTGGCTCTTTGGACATGGGGCCAGATTCTGCCTCCATCCTCCCAGGATACACCTACAAGTCCCTTCAGAATTACCCTTCATTCAACAATTTGACTCTTTTCTTCCTGCAACAGAGTACATACTGTCCTTTTTGAGTTTATACTAGGAGCTCTATTTTATCTGATCCAAACCTTCAGTAACAGTCCAAGCAACCATTAAGCAAAAATAAATCTATCACTTGCATATGCTTAAAACAGTATTAATACTGATTAATACTTTTACAAAATACTTTACTAATACTTTACTAATACTTTTACAAAACTAAATTCAGTTCTCACATTTTGAATGGAAAACATACAACAGCAGAGGAGTATTTGAAGTAAAGGTTCTGGGCAGTTTAAGGTTAGATTAAGGAGCTTAAGGAGTTCTGGGTTAGCTTAAGGAGCTAACATACATAAACTCAGCATCAGAAGAATCCTCCAGGTATAAATCCAGTTACATCCAGTGTTTAAAACCAAAGTATTGTGGTTTATTGTACAAATTCCTGCACTTCTGTGAAAATTATTTTTGTATGCATCCTGGCCATCCCAATCGATTCTATTAAAACAGATTTCCAAAGTCGTACGTCCCCCCCAGCAAAGCAGCCACACGATTCCTGAGCAAAGAGTTACTGCAGTGGAACATCCCTGCTTGGGATTATTTTTCCAGATCAGAAACAGAAAATGCCTTTTCACAAGAATTAAAACTTTTCATATGAAAATACAAGCTCAGGAAAAACTTTCTTGTTTCTCAAGTCAAGGGCAAGAAACAATGTCTTTCCAATGGCGCAGTACACATCTCCAGTAGAACAAACCACTCTTGCTAGAAAGTGAATCAGAGACCTTTCATGCTACAACTAATAAGTGAAGAGAAGTGAAAACATTCACTATGCCATCTTTAACAGCTGTGATTTAGGTCAAAGTAGTTAATGAAAAACAAAAGGAAGGGCAGGGGAAAATCATAATCTCTAGCAATGTACGGATCTGCAACTGGAGAGGAAAAACACAGTGTATTCGCTGACAAGTTTCTTCCTCAAAACCTTACTGGCTATTTACTCATTTACTCAGAGGGTTTTTTTTCCCCTCTTGATTTTTTTTCACTGAAATTAACAGGCCTCACTACAACTTTATATTACCCTCTTGTTCTCTCCATCTATCTGAAATAGTAATGGTTATGAAAATACTTTGAAAACTTTATTTTAGAAAAAGCAGCACAGTACTAAATGACTCCTAAGGAACAAATAATTACAATAATAATTTCAATCAGGTATGAAAATCACCATTAAAACAAGATCCATCAATCATGGGCGATGGGAGGAAGTTGGTGCTCCAATTTGATGCTGGGAAGCTAGGCTTAATAGAAAACTAGTTATTAATAACAGCTGGTGAAATTTCCAGTTATGGCAGAAGTTTAGCTGTCTGGGGAGGTGAAACAGGTAAAAGCCACCAAACACCAGGCTGCAACCAGAAGGGAGGAACCCAATGCAAATTTATGTCACCGGTGTTTTGAGATTCATCCATCTTACAGCAGTACCTTTCATATCCTGGACATCAAAAGCAGTCGGAAATTTCAGTGACTGCAAAGACAAACCATGCAGCCACGTGGCACTCCGCAACAGCTTAGACTTGTATTTATACACACTATACCCTCACATACACCAACCATCCCCTACAGCCTATGGGAAGGAGGAAATGGCAGCTGAGATGAAGACCCGCAGATACAACTCAACAGAGAGCAGCAAAAATGTTTCTTAATTCTTTCCACACACTTTGCCCTCTTCCCTTACAGCATCATTTCCACCAGCACAGCTGTGAGGAGAGCCAGAACTGAGGAATACTCCTTTTCACCTGCTCTATGCCACTCACACCAAAACAACCGGGGCTAAAGTTTCGTGGAAATCCCACTCCAGACTCCTGCTCTGGCACCACACGTACACCTCACCTCACCTCAAACAAATGATTTCTCTGACCGTCATACAGTTGTTGGGATACTTGCAAGACACACTCCCAATCTGAATGGGAGAATCTCTAAATTTACTGGTTCCTGTAGAATTCTTGCCAAGAAATGAGGAACCGGCACACGGAGCTCTGGCATCACCTCCAGAAGAAAATGAGAGAAATGCAGTAAGAAATCCTCTCCTAACAACCTTTCAGACAAAGCAGGAGCACAGAGTATGGTATAAACGATGTGCACAAGTGCATGCAGAAGGACACAGTACTTCACCCCCACATTCAGGAGACTGAAGACAGAAGCATTCAAGACAGATTTTGTAAGGCATGTCACTAACACGCCTGGCCATGCTACAGAAACTTGGCAATCATCTTTCTGGAGGAGTGCCACCTTTGTTCATCAACGGTCAGATTTTATTTAAAAACAGAAAGTAAAATCACCACAAATTTCAGGTGCTATGAACTCGTTAGAAAGATGAATAAGGTGCAACTGCTGCAGGGATAACCGCTTAGATTGACACAGAGCCTGAATAACAGCTCAGAAGATTCACCATACATCCCAAGAGAGACTGAAGCTGAGGCTCAATGCAAAGAACAAAACATCCGACGTTAACTACAGCTCTGACGATCACAACACAAAGATGCCGCTCTACACCCAGCAGCATTTCATGTGTGGTGCTATAAGGCAATGGTATCCAGCTGCTATCGCCGCAACGTTTCCCCACTTCTGACCTGAGAAGTCAGAACATCCAAGACTAATGGGAGCACCACAAGGCACATGCAGTACCTGTGTCCAAAAGGAGTAAGATGAGCTTTTGTTAAGCACAGGCTTTGTCAGTCTGCGTGAGAATCACACTGCTCGGTCCCGGCTGCCAAGTTTTAGTATGGGATGATTTTCCTCCTCCTCTAGTGGTCTGTGCAAATTCAGGCAGAACACACTCAAACCAGACAGGAGACTGCACCGTCAGCACCCAACAATTTACTCCAAGGACCACAAATACAGATTTTCTGTGTTCATGCATTACACACACACACATGCGCGCCCATGAGCGTACAAAGAAAGAAATAAAAGTCTAATCTCAGTGTGAGTTAAGTGACTATAAGAGTTGATGTTCAAGGCAAAACACCAATTTCACAGGACACCCATATGTAAAGCTGAATCTGCACCAGCCATTTCCAAGGCTTGGTGTTAGAAACGACAGCAGAAGCAGTATCAAATTTTTAGTGTCTTTATTATCTCCAGTGAATGGCATTTCCATTTGGCATCCATGGAGTGCAGCATGTGAGAAACACCACTGTTCTTCCACAGTTCAAGACATGAGAAACCTGCCACCCATCTCTCAGGGGAAGGAGAGGGGCAGGTAAAGTACCTGACTGTTACAGTCACACGGATGAACAGACAGGTTCTATCCTGCACCTTGAGCTTTCTCATGCTTACTGAACAACTACACAAATACTTCAGTATGAGAGAAAATACGTAACGTTATTTGCTCAAAGACAATCTGACAGGAATTGTTTGTCTTGGTGTTGTACAGGAGTAGTGAAGCTACTTCACAGTAACTGCAATGCACTCAATCAGCCAAATGAATAATATGACACTTAAAAACATCAATTTGATCTTCCTTCTTCTTTTAATTGAAAGGGAATTTTCATTCCAATGAACTCAAAATTAACACTACCATAAGAATCTCATCCACCAACAGACTGCAGCTGAATAGTACTCTGAGTTGAAGTGTGAAAGGAGTAAGAGGTGCAGCTAAACACCACCCCCACTGAATTATTCATTTAAATAAACCAGATAACTAGATTATAATCTCAAAACTCCCAAGCACGCTCATTCTTTACATGAGATATATATACGTATATGAGATATACTCTTTACGCATCATATAAATAATAAAGAGTGAGCACTGTTGTTCAATTTCAGGTTTTATCCATAAGGAGTAATTATTTGGGTCTTACTTATGGTTCAACTTCAGCATGACATTCTGAGTTGTCCAATTAAAAAAAATAAAATCACTGTCGCATTCCAACATGTATGCCTCTTCTATACCAATGAATTACAATGTATGAGATTAATTTACCGCTTATATATTTTGAAAATAACAAAACAGATATTTCAATAATGCCTTCTATCGTCATCATATGCTGTATTTCAACAGTTTCCATGTAGTGTATTATTCAAGTCTGACGTACACCAGAAACTATGATGGCTGTTACAGTTCTTTCTGGTTACGAAAGTTAATTCAATATTGGTAATTAAGTGTACATAATCTGATGTCCAAAAATCAAACTTTCATCTACCTTAAACTTTCCTGGATGACCAAAACTGCGAAGTTGATATTTTCAAGAATGAAACAAGAGACAGATTAGCCAAATCAGAACAGTGGAAAAATAAACTACACTGTGAGAAGCGAATGGGGTCACATCACTGAAATATACCTTTGTATTTCTTCGCAAGCATGCTCAGCTGAAAGTGCTGAAAATATCTCACAATTCACAAACAGACTTCCAATGTATTTGTATTAACAAACTAGCTAACATTCCAAATAAACAGTCTATTTTCACAAAACCTGAAATTCATTAACTTACAAAGTAACACAATAAAACATTTTAAAAGGATAGTAGCAAAGTTTGTCTCAAAATTTGATGTTTTTTTCTGATGCATATCTGTTAATATGTGTTCCCTCATTTATATGTCTTCTACGCTCCCTTCAAAGCAATGCTTGGCGACCTTAAAAATCATGCAGAGATACTAACAACACAAAACCTTAGTTCAGACTTTCAACATTAGATCCTCAACAACGATATTTTAATTAAAAATATTTAAGTCCTTTAAAATATTGATTTTCCTTTCCTAACAATATTTTTTTGTTGTTTGTCTGATATTAGCTCAGTTACCAAAGGAAACAGGAGCTGATGAGATTATGCGCTCTGTCAGTCTGTACATCCCTCCCTACCAAATTCCGGACAGCTAGGCAAACGCACCAGGACGGAGAAAAGACTACGCGCACACACTTCCCACAGAATTTCTGAATCTAGTTTACTGAACAGAAGAGAGACATCCCCGTCCATCTGCCCCAAATTGAGTTTCCACTGGGGGAAAGATGGTAACTTGAGTTGAGGTTCAAGCCAGAGAGTAAGCATTTGCGTAGGGAGCTGGAAATACCCCGCGGACCCTGCTAGGACACCGCATGTGGTGGTCCCAGGCAGAGGGAGGAGGAAGAGCTGGGATTTCAGCGTGGTGGAAAGACACACTCACAAATCCACAGGAATGCAGGCTTCAGCAGGGGGTTTTGCCCATGGACAAACTGCTGCGCAAGTGATACAATGCCGATAAAGATGGACAGAGAGAAACCACAGCCCCCAGGAACACAGCAACAATTTAAGTTTAAGAATCAGACAGCCTTATGTATATTCTCCCCCCTGTAAATTCAAGCAGCTGGGGGAAGGGTGGTAATCAACCACTAGGTCTGCCCGTATCACTTACAGTATCACTGGAAACACAATGAAAAGATCAGGCTGGTTAGCAGTTTTCTGATCTTTTTACTACTTTGCATGGCAACAACACAAAAGCAAGTTACGAGGGTCATTTCTACAGGCTTTGTTGCACTGCAGATAATTGTACAAAAATAGTAAGACTCAAATAGCAATGGCCTAAAACCAGATGTTGGTATTTTCCTATTTCCCCCCTGCCTTCTCCCTTAAAATCCATACACAGAAGTACTCAAACATTCATTTAAGTTTATAGTTATACTGCAGATTTTGCCAGGCCTGAACCCAGGGCTTCAATCATGGCATTTCATCATCTGCTGTTCTTGTGTCTTGTGTAAAGCAAAGGTAGTCACAGCGGAAGGGTGAGGAGCAGCTTCCCGCCGCTGTCAGGCTTCGTGCTGAACGTCGCTGCCTCCACACTGCGCGAGGTGCCTCCGCAAGCGCTGCACCCTCAGCAAAGTCAGATACTCCAACTTTAACCATTACTGCCACTTGCCCCTGCTCCCTTCCCAGTGCTAACAAATACATTTGTTAGCACCCCCTAATTTGCTTCAGGAAGGGTCGGAGGTATTATCAGAAATCAGGAGGAGATATATGTATCTCAGCCCAAACTCCCGTAGGGCTTCTTTCTTCTTCTTTCATCCATATTACGTGCAGGAGGAAACCCAGGCTTCGCTAAAGGTCTGGATCTCTTTTGACATGAGGCTACCCAAGTGCTTCAAGCTGCAAGCCTGAAGACATACCCAAATTCCTACCTTTAAATTAATGCCCATGTGGTTTTTGTTCAGTGAAAGACCTCAGACAGAACATCCGACAACTTAAGAATATTTCTGCAAACCAAATAAAAATACGCTAAAACGATTCTTCAATGAGTAACAGAGAAATTTCAAAAAGCTTCCTGATTCTAGCTAAAAATAAAACAAATATTTTATTTAGAAGTATATGGGGCTTTTGAAGTCCTCAGAGTTTGCCAAACTATTCAATTTCTCATACTCAGGCACAGAGATGAAAACTCATCAGGGCTGAGATGATCACAGGGAGAACCTGGCACAGGCTGCTCTTTCATATGCCCTCATGGTTTTTCTGCCAAAAATAAATACATCTGATCACAAATGCTAACTACTATACATTTTTCATCTAAAGGCAACGACCTTCTCTGCTCCAGTGTGCCATGCAACATTTTATTATCATTGTGTAGTACCAAATTAGTTTAACTAGTCAGCAGTATCAGAAAGCTAATAATTCCATTTGACCATTTGGATCCATTTGACCTGACAGAGCTACCGTTTGTTGCATGAAATACTCGAAGTTTACAGATATATAATTCTGTGTCTAATCACACCAGTTAAAGTGATAACCTAGTAAGTACAGAGATGTACTTAATCTCTAGTAGAAATGATAAAACTAGTGGCACAGGAGCGTAGTGCACACACGTACAAAACTATCCCCCAGCAACTACTTGGAATACACATGATTTTTTTGTTTCCATTACTCTGACTGTGAACTTCAGTACTTTCATTGCTAACGGAAACACACTCCTGAAACGCAGCCAGAAAATTACAGTTTCATGGTGCATAAACCTCAGGCAAGAATACTGTGAAATATTTTTACTATGCAAATAATTATACCAACTATCAATTTCATCAAATGACCCTACTGCTGAAGACTGTACTACTAATAATAAACAGCAACAGAAGCAAGCGCAGAATAAATCTATTTGAAAATCAAATTTGTTTGATGCACATTCCTCCTGAGTTATTTTAGAATACTAAAACCTCAAAAATATTCATATAAGCATTCTAATAAACATACTTAGTGAAAGTTAATTAACCTTATTATTATGTTTGAAGTTTATATTTCCAAGCACAGTCTTACACTCTACATACTTCAGAACCGGTAAGACTGTGCATGCAGAAGGAACAACTGGATATTTTAACCAGCCAGACAAATGGCTTTGTAATAGGAACAAAACTATTTCTAATTAAACACAAAAACATACTGTCAGAAGTCATCTTCATGAGTTATTCTTCCATAAAGAACACCTTGTGTGCCAATATTGCACAAAGCAATTCCTATGATCCTTGAAGTTAACTGTTCAACTGAGGAAATTCAATTGATTTTTTTACTGGCAAACTTAGTTTCTCAAAGCAACAGCGGACAGAGTAAACAATGAATGACTACAATTTCTCCAGTTATAATACTCCAATAAGCCATATCTACCTCACTGAGCATAAAAGCAAAATACCTGCATTTATACATTTATATATATTTTTACATATTTGTATAAATTTATACGTATATTTGTACCTGCAAAATGCCTCCTTTTATTTTAATAGCTCAGAATAAGATCTTGACTGAAAGACATTTGCTATGTTGATTTGTAAAGACTCAAAGCGCATGCTTAAAAATTAAGTGTTTCTATATTTTCTTAACTAAATATGATGTTGAACACAGCGTGGAATTGAGATCCCTACTTCTAATGTAAAGGAATTAAGAAATCTATTTTCAACAGAGCAAGGGGAATGTAACAGCTTTTTCTTTCTCACCCACTCCTAGCACATTGCAATCCAATCAATTTTAGTGGGTTTTTTAAAACTCCAGAAAGGTCCTCAACTCGTATTTTTAGATTTTATCCTCAAAGTGCTTCTCTACCATGTCCTTACATAACCAACCAGAGGTTGAGCTCATAAAGTAACCTGATTAATATACTTGCTCTGATTATTCATTTTAGAGTTTCTTGAAACCTCATCATATTGCCAGGGAAAAATTACACGTGTATCAAGTAACTTCAGAGTACCACATTTTGTGTGCTGTACATATACAAGCTCATATTTCAATTCCGGTATTTGTCAGAGAAGTACCACATCAACTACCACACAGTTTTAAAATTTCAGTTCAATAACAACTGAAAAAACAGTTTGTATCATTGACATCGTAGCATAAACATATTCTGCTCACTCATATGTCTTCCATTTTCCTTCTATTCGAACAAAGCAAAAAAGGGAGAAACATCTATCTTTTAAAATTACGCAGCTCAACTGGCAGATTAACAATGTAAAACAGTTGGGGAAAAAAAAAAGACTTTATCAAAATAGAAGGGGGTTGTAGCAACAAGTAAATTCTTACACAAGTACTGAGATAAAAATCAGCTTCTGTATATAAAACAACTTAAGTCAAATTGAGTTTCACTACTGAGTAAGATAAATTCATTTTCTAAAATCATCCCCAAAGTGTTGATCATTACAGGAACAGGACTGGGTTTAGAGACAACTGTTCCAATTGAATTTCCAGTACTCGCTTTCTCCACAAGCTGTTTTGGCTCAGTGTTTTAATGCTATTTTAATTTTCTTAGCTATCTCTTTAAAAATAAGTTTGAAAAAGATTTCTATTTAAACACAAACAATTGGAAAGTAGATTTTTGCTATGAGTCACTTCCAATCACTTTATTTTCCTATTTCCATAAAACAACTTTTCAATAAAATGCAGAAATAAAAAGACTATTCAGGATAAACTTCCATTAGACTTTCTCACATTATCTTGAGTCATACACCTACTTTTCTCTTGAAGGCCCAGGAAGAAAAAGGGAAAGGAAAAGATTTGGACATTTACATAATAAAAGAAAAATCTCTGCTGAGTGTAGCTTGGTTTGCAAAATTTATTTTTGGTCCACGGACAAATTATTACTGAAAACCAAAAGATTAAGTAAGTACACCTAGTTCAGAATAATTACTTGTTTGTATTAACACAAAAAGTTGCAAAGAAAAACATGACTAACTTCAGAGAGCCGGAGTCCTATGACTATCAGTTGAAACCACCTTGCAGAAGCCAGATTATTCCATGTCATATAAAGACATACCTTTTTATCATATACATCTTGCCAATTCACTCCAGCAAAGAAACTATGACGCATGATTTCTTTTGCATCATCTGGGCCTCCACCAAGTCTAAAGAGAGCAGAAAAAAAAAAATCATATTAAACAAGTGTTACTCTTAAAGGGAGATTAAGTTATAGTAATGTTTAAAAAAGTGACCATTTGTTTTTGACTATCTGGGAACAATTCTCAGATATTTAATATGTAATTCTCACCTGTTTAATATGAATTCAGGTGATCTTGAGAGAAAATGTCATAGTAGAAGTATCTATGCCATGGTCTATTCCATTTGATTATCCCACTACAGTGTTCATGACTGTCCATGATGAGCTTTTTCAATAATTCATTCATTTTAAAAACATACTCAAGTTTAGTTTTCTTGAAAGACCAATTAACATTCTGGCACTATTAAAAACCAAAACCAACCCAACAAGGCTGACATAAAATTTTGCCAAGGAGGTGCCAGGCACTGAATCAGTAATGACTCACGCATCATTTTTATACAGTGTTCACTGCTGTTGCATCTGGGTGCTGTAACAATTAACCAATTACCATAAAATAGTCTCAATCTGAGTCAATTAGTATAAATTAATAAATTGTAGGCCTGCTGAGAAGGTTATTTAAAGGCCATTGTAAATAACCACACTATTCACTGTTGCCCATAGCTTGCCAAAGTCAGACTGTGGCAGATCATCTTAGGAAGTGAATTCCACCTACTTTGGGTGAACTCGCCCAAGGCCATTTGAGCTCATGGACGTGGTCACTGCTGCCAAAAGAGAAGGGTCCCACCCCTGCCCATACCTCTCTCCTCTCACTTGCACCTACACCATCATTCCCACTGATGACTGTGAGCTGAGTCAGATCACTAACCTGGAAGAAAACTAACCCCGCAATGAGAAAACGAGAAAGAACTGGCCGTTTTTCGTTGCGTTAGGAAGTCAAATTTGGCTCAACAAGTTTAGCGAGCTCTCCTGAGCTGCTGCTGGTGGTGGAGAAAGAACCACACATCCAGTGAAGGGAACCTCTGCCCCTTTCAACAGCATGTGGACTTCCAGGACTGCTCAGCTCTCATGTAACTGAGACTGGCTGTCCTACTGGTCTAACAGAAAAAAGCTGCAACAGAAGAAAAGCTTATCTTAACTGAGCAAGCAGCCCATGCATGTTAAATATTGACAAGAGGAGTGACACGAGCAGTTTGTGTTTCATTAAAAGGAACTGCTAAAGATATAAAGACAAATTTTAAAAGCAACATTTTAAGTAAGATGAATTCCTCTCTAAAGCATTTATTGCAAGGAGCAGTAATTCCCACGACCAAGAAAAGAAATCTGTATTGGTGTTACCCTGCTGCTGAATGACAACAATATTCTGGACTACTACCTCAGTCTTGCAGTAATTGGGTGTAAAGTTATTCTCATTTCCAAGCCATATTCCCCTTTGTTTCTCAGCTACTCATTGTAAAATTCTCTCTGTCTCTGCAAAGCGTTGCATAGCCTGCAGTCTCCAGACTTCTCTCAATATCTTTCCATCCAGCTGCTCAGAAAAAAGCTGAGTTGCAGTTAACCTCTGTGCTCTCACCCTATTTAGCATTAGCTAGCACCAGAACTTGAATATGAATAAGCTTGTAAATGTAACACTACTGTCTGCAAAGATTAATTACAGGGAACTATCTTTTCGATTCTAAAGGTTAATATATTTGATGGGTCAGATTGTTTGAAGGTTAAAATGCATTAGGAGTTGCTACAGGAACAAATTTTTACTTTACTTCCCATGTATTTGGCTGGTTGGACACACTTTGCTTTCACTGCATGCAGTAAAATTCAGTTGAAGAGGCATTGGTGGGCAGCAGCAGAAAGGCTGAGTGCTTGCACTGTCCTGGCTGCTGCACTTGGCTGCGTGCAGGCAAATCCCCCAGAGAGACACAGCAACCAGTCCTGCCCTGAGTGCCAGTGAGCAATACCTGCGACTGAAAACTTCTTGAGAACAAACTGAGGATGAAGGAGGACTAGAGAAGAGAGAGAGGCAGACAGAAGAATGCCTGTGGCATGAAAACATGCCAAGAGACTCACACCACCAACAGAGAGATCGGGGAAAAGAGGGGACTCACAGACGAATCTCACTGATTTACAAAGACAGAGATTTGTTTTAGAACCACCGGGGACTGGACACTGCTGGTCCAGTGCAGGAGCCACTGGAAAATGGCTCTCCCAGGCAACAACCCCAGAGGGAAAAGCCCACCACAAAAAGGCACAGGCAGCAGCTGGGTGATACTTTCTTTCAAACCACTCTATTTAAATTTCACTCAGAAGATGCATTCTTTAACGAGTTAGGAGTTTACATGGTCTAATATGTGATTTATTTACCTGCCCTGATAAAATTTAGCTGCGGGTGCCTATACATGTCTTCTGGCATGATCACTTCCAAAAAAAGTGCTGTAGTTGCCATGAGACACTACAGCCAACTCAGGGTTAAGTCATATTCTGAAAAACAACTAAGAGCTTTCCCTTTCTTCTAGTACACAATCTAAACCTAAAAAGATCCCTGTGTTTGCTATGAATGACTTTTAAAGTGTTGTCTTGTTATCTTCCACGTGCTTTTTCCCCTTTTGCTTGTTAAACTCACTTCATATATTGTTGCTCTATTGAAGAAGTGGAAATCTGAGACAGTATTATCTGCATACAGCCCTTTCCTGTGACTGACAGGTCCTTCATCCAGGAAGACCAGGCACTACTGGCCTATTTTTACATTACCCAGTATAATGGGAGTATTTATTACACCTGTATACCCAAGTAATTTCACTTACCGCTTATTTGGATCCTTTATCAGTAGGCCTGATAGTAATGATTTTGCATCTGCAGACAGCGTTCGAGGAAATTTTATGTCCTCCATTAGTATCAGTTCAAATAGTTTCTCATGATCTTGGTTGTAGAACGGTAATCTTCCACACATCATTTCATACATGACAACTCCTAATCCCCACCAGTCCACTGCACGACCATAGTCATTATCTTCCAACACCTAAGACAGAAACCAAAACCAGCTGTAAGATGTGCACTATTTCAGACTTGATCATTCAGTCTATTTCATGCACCTCTATATGAATGTGTTTCCGAGACTTTATTTTCACAGTGTGCTACAAGGATGCCCAGAACCTGGCTCAATACATGCAACTGCAGTACTGACCCACGCACCTGAGCTCACTCAAATTCCAGGTATAATGAGGGCTGTACTGCTAAAAGCAACATAAAAACTCAGGAATGACCTGCTCAAAATTATCATGACTGCATTTTCCCCTTCCCTATGCCCTCTACCATCCCATGCATAGTGTACACAGCTTTAGGAAGAGACACGTCATCTGCAGGCACTAATGCCTCGGTTAGCGTTCTGGGAGAAGAAATGAAGCATCCCCTTCCTTGCTCAGTCACTTCCCTCTCCTTACCCCACCTGTAAGAATGAGGCCTCACATTTAGAAACAGCCTAATCTTACTAAGACAAGCTTAGATTCTTTATGACCTTTGTTTATATTAAAAGTCCTCGATGCGTTTCTCCTGACAGTTTCACTACATTCCATGAAATAGTCCAAAGAGCTGAACTGTGCTTAGGCAAAGAAATATGATGATGTTTATATGATACTATGTTTACATGCTACTGTATGATCAAAGAAATATGGTACAGTTTATATAATTTGTTAATATAATGCCTCCAAGGTTGTGTACCTAAAAACAACCTACTCCACAGCCCTTCTCCCAACAGCCCCAGAGAACTGGAATTAGGAATCTAAGCAGTGTGTCTTGACCTTAATACACCTTCATATTAAATTGTAGAAATGGAGACAACACAACAGCAGCAGACACCCACAATGAAACCATAAGCAATAAAGAAACTGAATATATACATATATAATTCCAATTTCTGCGAATTTCTAGAAGATCATACCCTTTGATTCAAAAAAGATGCGACAGTTAGAAGTTAATAAATGGTAATACAGAAGATACCACAACTGTATGTGCCAAATTGCCAATATTTCCTGCCGAAAGATCTATTAAGGAGGCAAAAACTTTAAAACAAGAAATTAGACTTAAATAATACATACTTAAAAAGATAAACGCAACCAGTAGAGTTGGACTACATAAGGAATTGAATTTTTTACAAAGAATTGTTTCTGTATCATAAAAAGGCAGATTCTGAAAGGCAGTACCTATGGCTGATTTAAAAAAAAAACAAAAACAACAAATCAATCCACGGAAAACAAAATACTTCTTACAACACAGACACACGCAACCACCACCACAAAAAGCTCACCCAGATTCAAACTGTAAGTAGACACACAGGAATACTCATTTAGATATACAGTAGTGAAAATCTGGTGATGTATAGTAAGGCAACCTCTAACAGATCAGAAATAACCATCTTCCATGAGTACATTATCTTGCGATTGTATAAAAAGCGGAAGATGACTTCCGGTAATTTCCTCTGAAGCAAGGGCAGAGTCCTCACCCATCTGGGGACACTAAGTGGCCGTGACCACATCATAGGACACATGCACTACCCTAGCCAGTCCTAACGAGGGGTGTCGAGCTCGTTTATCTGCCTCTCCTTTTTCTCCCCCTGTAAATCCAACCCTGCTCTGAAGTATCTGGTAGATGCTATTAGCAGGAACAAAATGCAATCTAATCCAGCGTGGCAATTTTGACAATCTCGCAGTAATTAAGCCATTCATATTCCTAGTTTTTGCTGTCCTTAAGGATTAGTAGTAGAAACATGATGAAAAGAAGTGTGTTACAAATCCCTCTTGTGCATATAAGATTAAAAAATCATAAATATTAACACATTAACACATACTATTTACAACTGTGCCAAAACACACAGACTCGTTACATCATTGATATTTCCAAATAGAGGGTGAAATTTTGGAAAGTGTAAAATACAACAAATTATCTGAATAAGTACATATGACAAAACTAACTAAAATAACTCCTGCATTTTAAAATTAATTAAATGTTTTATGAGTTTGAGCATATTGCAAGCTATTTGCTGAAAAACTGTATATGAAATCTGTGACACTTGTCTTTATATCACCATTTCTTCTGCTACAGAATAAAAGCGTTATATATTTTTCTACTACGTCTATTAGCCCGGTTACTATTTTTCCTATTTGTACAGTTAGTTAGTCTTTTCTTTTGGAGATAGTAAAATATATAAAATTGCGAGGCAGTAGTAGATTCTTTTTACAAGTTGAAGTGTGGCTTGCGTGTGTGATTTATAAAAGAAGGCAATAGGAAGATAAAACGTATCATTCTCTGAACAAGGCAAATCACATGGCCAACATCTAAAGCAAACTGTATCTGGGGCTTTACCTAATTTATGCAGGACTTTACCTAATAATAATAAAAAGTATGAGCAACCTTTTGCTGCATTCCCACAACAGCAACAAAACAGTGGTACAAAGAAAAGAGCCAAATGTGATTTTTAACCTCTTTTTACATAAAATCATAAAAAAGCATAAAAGCTGGATTAACTGCCTCCCGAACCCGCATATCACCAGCCGGGTTCTCATCCCCAGCTGGCAAAACTGGCAACTCTTTATTTTTGTTTAAATACCTGGTTTACAGCCAGCCAGACAAGCAAGAGCATCAAAAGGGTTTCATTTAGGCAAAAGGAAAACAGCCTGAAAACAGGGTAAATAAAGCAAAATGCGTCTCAACTTATTTTAATATAAATGTAATAAAATTGTGCGTAATGCATTCACAGCAAATATACACAATTATTTTCTTTAAGTAATTTCTACTCCTCATGGTGCTAAGAAAGTCCGGGATTTGTAGACTGTGACAAATCAATGGAAGTGCTGGAGTCCAGCAGCTCCTATGACCAAATCCATACAATTAGGGCAGGCATAAGAACATGTCTATACACACCGCCCTAGCATTACAGAATCCTTTCCAAACAATTCTTGGGTTTGAGGGATTTGTTTTTAATTACACCAAACATAGGTCAAGAAAGCTTCAACTCAGTGCTAAAATGAACACGACACACAGCTGCAGGCTTCGTACCCATGAATAATTCAATCTTTTGCCTACCATGAGGTGGATACCTGCTTTTAAAATGCCTCCTTTGCCAGTGAGGACTGATACCGCTGACCCTCCAGTATTGTGAGGTATGCTTGTACACGTGGGGTACCAGTCTAAGCACCTGACCAGGCACAGACACAGTGGAAATTTTGATCGCTTGGACTTTGTATGCTGCCTTTAAAAGCTGCCTCCATCATCTCCAGCTAATTCTTGTCCTCCCCTATAAGGACACACAAATACATCTTTAAACGAAATACACTGTCCTAACAACCCAGTCCTGTCAAGGTCACAGCAGGAAAGGCAGCAGGCGCACCAAAACCATCGTAAAGGGGACAAGCTCTACCACTCTGGTATCTGTTTTAAAGTAATATATTAGTATTTTCTAGGGTTATCACACAGAAGGATCACATAGAACTCATAAGCTACAGAAAGAGCAGCTACACTGAGTACGTGCTCCAGTCAGGTGTGTTTTCATGAAGTAAAGATGAAGTTACATGCTTTCTTCCACAAAATTTGTTTAAATAGTCAGATCATTCAAACATAGGACTTTCCTTCTTTCATCTGCTTTACACACATGGGGTGCAAAAATCCCAAGCCACCTTGTCAAGATCTAGGTGAGATTTTAGGAGATAAGAGCTCCAGCACACTGCAGCTTCAGTGCATGGAAAATGTATATATTCACTCATCCCTATTTTACACCTCACATCATCACTGTACCCAAGTGACTTCCCAGGGTTGAGTAAAGCAGGAGGTGGGCTGACTGCAGTTCAGTCTGGATGATACCACAGATTATGGGAAAGAAAACTTAAAAAAATGACCACCCTTTTTATTACTTGAGGGAATCTTACTCCCTTTGTTTTTAGGGCTCTAGTTCAACAACTGTTGGGGTTTTTTTTCAAAGGCAGTGCCAGCCTAACTCACACTCTTGTTTCTGTTCCCTCACCACAACTTCCCGTACCTTGCCGAAACCACGCAACACACTACATCCAGAGAGCAGACCAGTACTAAGAAAAAAAGGAAAAAGAAGTTTCACGCTGGGTTATTTTTCACCTGACCTAAGCCACTCAATTGCCATGTGAACAGTTGTAGAGGCACCAGCGAGAACACCATGGCAGGCAGCATTGGATGTGGCATCGCTGCAGAAACTCTTGTCAAACTCTGCCCCAAAGTTACACCACAGACGTTACACTGACTCTGCTTGTTATTCCTACACGCACAGGCAGCTGCAACAGCCATGCTCACTTAATGGGAAAACTAAGGGCCAAATTCTCTTCCCAATCTGTATTTCTCCAAACTCTCCAGCAGTTGTCCTGGTTTCAGCTGGGATAGAGTTAATTTTCTTTCTAGTAGCTGCTGTGTTTTGGATTCAGTATGAGAATAGTGTTGATACCACATTGGTTTGGTTGTAGCTAAGTGATGTTTACATTAGTCAAGGATTTTTTCAGCTTCCCATAGAAGCTGGGGAGGGAGCTTAAACCAGGACAGCAGTAAAACAGGGCTCCAAAGTGGGCATAAACTCATTGCTGCACTGAAACCGCTGCAGTTTTTACAGGCGTTTGTGTTCCTCTAAAACTTACACCTACACCTGCAATACGAGGATGCAGCCTGAGTTTATACCGATGCTTTTAAAAAAGCTGCAGAGGTGCTAATGAAGTTCATATTTTTCCAGTCTTAGATAAATATGCAAGAGGTTAAGTAACATACACACTTTCTAACAAGCAACACACATTAGCCAGGCATCTGCTTCCAGGCATATGCAGGTACTTTAGTGCTTTTATGGATGTTTTAGAGGCACTGGACAATATTATAGTTTCAGCTAGGGGAAATCTATTTATTTACCTTAAACTTTAATTTGTATTGTGGTCAAAAAGCAACCCAAATTTTAAATTTCCTGAGATGGCAGGAATAGCCAACTGGAACAAGGGAAAACAAAGTATTCTCTGGTGACTCCACTGCCTCTGCACGCTTTGGGGTTTCTGGAGAGTATTATCAGCAATGACCAAGTATATGATGGGATAGTGTTTCATACACACAGCAAAGACCATGAAACCCTACATACAAAGTAAAAAATTAAATTCACAGCCTGAACTTTGCCTTTGTGATGACTAAGGGAACACAAACACACTGCAGTGCTGCTAAGATCACAGCAATTCAATTGTATTTGCCCCTTATGCATAACAATTCATCTTGCTGACAAGTGACTACAGATCAGGGGGGAAAAAAAATTGTATTTGCATTTATTGACAAAAAAGCAATCTTCTAATAATATTCCCCACTTCTGAAAGTCCAGTGTCTTGGACTCAAACATATTAATAAAAATCATTAGTACCACTGGAAGTTTTCTCGTTCCCAGAAAACAAAATCCATTAAAAAGACTTCCTCCTCTATTTCATCAGTGGTAGTAGGCTTTAATCTTTCAGTTTACCAGTCAACACATCTCCAGGTGTCGTTTGCTTTAGGTATGTCACTCCTTTAAAGGCCTAACATACAGTCCACAGAACTGATGTCCATTTAATTTTTATGGAGAAAACCAGTGCAAATATATCTTTTGTTAGACAGGGTCTTTATTTCTTCAGCAGCTAGAGCCAAAAGTTTTCTGGGCTGCAGTAGCTTGAGACACATCTGCAAACTCTTATTTACAAGGGCTTGGGGCAGAGACTGAGGAAGCAGCCAATTAAATAAGTCAGTCGAAGAGAAGTCAATACAAACACATGTAATGCTTTTACAAAATTCTGTGAAAATAAATTTTTTAGGAGGTTAGCCAGTAGTATAACAGGTTACCATAAGCCTGTGACCATCTTAAGTCAATCATGTATTTCCCCTTGCCTTCAGTGAACCTAGGATTCTCTTTTTACAAGGGCATGTAGTGATAGGATGAGGGGGTAGCACCTTCAAACTGGAAGAGGGTAGATTTAGAAAAGATATTAGGAAGAAATTTTTCCACTCTGAGGATGGTGAGACACTGGAACAGGTTGCCCAGGGAAGTTGTGGAGGCCCCATCCCTGGAGGTGTTCAAGGCCAGGCTGGATGGGGCTTTGAGCAACCTGGTCTAGTGGAAGGTGTCCCTGCCCATGGCAGGGGGGTTGGAACTAGATGGTCTTTAAGGCCGCTTCCAACCCAAACAGTTCTACGATTCTATGCTTCTTTACTAATCACAGAATACTGGACAAGGTGTGACTGCCTCAGACACAAACAGAGCTGAATGTAGAAAATCCCTTAATTCTGTTTTTACTGCATTTTCTTGAAACAAAAAACATCCATGATGAGCAGCCTCTGGAATATTTTTGGTTACACAGCAGAAATTCACACAACCAAGAAACGTACTTCCCACAGACCTCTAAATGGTAGTTAGTTGATGTTACTTCTGGACTCTGCAAGCACAGAAAAATTTAGCAATAACCTTGAACATGAAAAGCTTCATACAAGTCTTTGCCAGTCTTCTAAATAAGTATTGTCAGCATTGGGTTGTATCTTTAAAAGAACAATATAAAAATATCAGTTCCTTACTTTGTGCTAGATAATCAAGACAACTTATTGGAAAAGCAGTGACATTTTTGACCTAGTTATGGTTTCTCTTAATACATTAAATATAGACTTTCTGATAGGACATTACAAATAGCTTATTGCTCAATCAATAATTTTGACGGAACAGATGGGAAAATATTTAAACATCTAAACAAACTGTCTGCACACCTATGTTGTGAAAGAAAACTGAGAACTTGGATACACCAATGTACTGTTAATACAAGGGGAAAAAACTGTTTTCAATTAACCTTACAGTTCAGGTGGAGTGTATGTTCCTTAAGCATTCCTGGTAACCCTTCACACATTTTTATTGCTACAGTCGTTGGTCTGCTAACAAATATTCACCCACGTATTATTCAACAAAAGTTAAAAAGCATAGTTGCTAGAACTTTCGATCAATTGTGGTAACAACTGCAACGAGAAAGTTTATAATCTAACACTAATGAACAAAGGTAATACACATTTCTTTACAGAAACAGACTTTTACCCAAATGTATGAAAATCTTTCCTGTATTTGCCAAGTACTATACAAATTTAGTTATTATAACTGTATTTTGGTATGAACGGTGAAAGTATTGCTGCATCAATAGTAAAAAACACTTGAATGAATACTCGTTTTTATTACACAAAGCTGAGAAGACAAAACATCAAGGTTATAGATATCCCATGAAATGGATACCTGAGAATTAAGTCAGTGAAGAAAGTTTTCTATTCTTTTCTACTGCCCTGATTTTTGGAGGTAGTTTTTCTCCATTTTGTATCCGGCTTGCACTGCTGTTTTACTTCTAGTCCTAAAGCAGACTGTCTTGCTAATACATTTTTGTACTAGATATTTCCCCTATCTTACCTAGCTTTTTGTTATGTAACCTAAAAAAAAAAAAAAAGAAACTAAGTTTTTTTTCATTTGCTGGCACTTGTTGTGCTGCATCAGAAATAGTACGTTATGGTATAAATGTGAATTAAGCAAAGCCTCCTAGAGTAAACAGCATGCAATCCTAATTAATACGTTTTACCTCCTACTACAAGGGACTCTGATTTCAGTAGAATTTAAAATCTAAAAAAAAAAAAAAAAAATATGGCACAATAAAAAAAAAATTGTTCTAACAAAGGACTGTAAGAAGTCAATGGTAACCCTGGCAATCAAAAAAAACCAAACAAAAACTCAAAACCTCAAAAACACAAAACCAAAAACCTACCAAAAACCCCAAACCAAATCAACCAAAAAAACAACCAAACAAAAAACAAAACCCAAAAAACCAAGAAAACAAATCACACTAAAAAGACCCCTCAAAAGTAAAATCTATTCAATGGACCAAAAAAACCCAACCCAGAAAGCTAAAATAACTCTGTTCTAGAATTAACAGACACCTTACATATAAGGCGGCAAGTAAAAGCAAAATATTATTTCAGTCTACAGAAAGATGGCACTTTTCTCTCATAACTCTATCAGCTCAGTACCACTGGAAGAAAAACTGCAGACCTGTTCATATCTGTATTAATTATCACTGCACAAGCAGTAGTCTCCATAACATACAGTGCCATAAGATACAAGATGTGTAAGTAGTAATAAATACTGATAATACTGTGATATTTCTTTCTGGTTGTTCATTCTTCCTGAAATGATTTTGAATTTTACCGATGTTAAACAGCATTTGTTCTGCTTTTGTTTATGCTTCATTACTCTAGGAAAAACTAAAGGCTTTTGCTGAGATGGAAATAATGTTTGCATTGATTAAATGAAAATTAATGGGAAAAAAAGCTTCAAGCATGTTATTGAAACAGTCTTTGTAAGAATTGTCATACTTATTTGTTTTAAACAAAAATGTATTAGAAAATTGCTTTCTGCTTTAAACTTCTGGTTTGAATACAACAGCTTATTTATGGGCAGTGGAGAGCTAATCTGTTTTCTAGTCTTTTGTTTGTTTTATTATTTTTGCATATTTGTTACGTCTTTCCCCTTGAGAAGTCTGATACTTCACGTGGACAAGTGGTTTCCATGTCTGGTGAGATTAACCAGATTACATGAAAATTCAAATTCTTGTTACATCATTGGCTATCTGGCTTCAGGAGAAAGTCAACTCTTGTGCTAATTTATCTGTTGTTGCAGCAACTCTTCTGTATGTGTAACTGATCAATGCTTTCATACCCTATCTAAATGCTCCCATCTTCTGACACTGGTTATTGCAAATAAATCATGTTCTGCTCTGGATACCCTGCCTTGTCCACATTCCATCATGTTCATCTCATGGCCCCCGCTGGCAACGCCAAGCTGACAAAAATGCCCAAATTCAAATCACTAGCATTTTTGATGACTTAGGAGCATAAGATGACACAATGTGGTACACTAAAATACAATAAGTCATAACAAAACAGAAAAAAGACCACATTCGAATTTTCATGAGGTGCTAGCATTTCAAGGTAAAACAACTTTTTGCATTTCCATTTCATTTCCATATCAAAAAAATATTTTGGTACTTGGAATTCTAGTATAAAGAGAAAATTCCATATTGTGAATCTCTCATAAATCAAAAAGAAAATATTTTCAGGCATAGATGCTATTCTTCCTCACAACCCCACTGGTCCTCACCCAGAAATAAAATGTAGCCAAATATACAACAGACAGCTGTTCAAGAGCACATGCCAACATGAAACCACATTTCCACAGGTAAAATAAATACCATTGTGCCTCTGCTAAGAATTAGATTATGCATGAAACATCTACGTAAACAGAGAGTAAATAAACTTGAACTATCCTTCTGAAGCCAAAAGAAAATTAGTTAAGCAAAGCACAACAACATAACTGCGGTGTTTGGGTACTGAGCAAACTAACCATACTTTCAGGAAAATGAGTACAGTTACCAGAAGTTGGGGCTTTTTGCATTTAAGCAAAAGTCAACAATCAAAAGCAAGGTATCCTCTCTCTCCAGGAAGCAGTAAGGTCTCATACTACAGGATAAGACAAACGCTCATTCAATTACAAAAAGAAAAAATAATTATGGCATCAGTGTTGGTAGAAGATTTTGCAATTAAATATTTATCAGATTAGATACTTCTTATTTTATGGAGTGAAATACATCTTATCACTGAAATTTTTTAAAAAGGAATCTTTTTTGTTTATGTAACTTGATAGACATGAATGTTAAGACTCCATTTAACCAATGCAAGCGAATAAGCAAATCTTTGATCCTCATAGTAGGGTAGGGCCTTGGATGTGGTGGTCCACACACACACAAAAGATGTTATTTTTTTGTTGATTATACCTGCTCTTTGCATTTGCCTATACAATAAAGAAGGCTGCTTGTTACAGATCAGCTTGAGTTCTCCAGGTATCCCCCATTACATGCATGATTGTAATCAGAGATTTAAAATCTTTCTTGTTACATCAGAAACAAAATATTATCACAACGTACAACACTACCAATATGTGACATTAAAGAATGACCGCTTTGATAGCATTCTTTGAGCATGGAACACAATTGATTTGAATGCATCATTTGAAAAGGAAAAAAAAAATACAACTACCACCTTTCCGAGTCTCTGGCTGACAAAACTAATGTTCGATCGTTGGACAAAACAACACTATATAACATACTTTCCTAAATATACATTGAAAACTCATAGGTTCCATTTCTTTCTATCAGTGAAGTTTTTTTGGATTTTTTTTTTTGGGGCGGGGGGGCACTCTATTTTGTTCATTTTAACTTGGCGATCAAAGAATTTTTATTTTTACACTATTACAGAAGTGCATTTTTCTAGGTTTCCAAAACCACCTTATTCAACCTTCCCCATCTGTCACCATCTGCTTCTTTTTAGCATGTACTTTTTGTGTGATCACATAAGCATGTGAAAAATAACTAACATTCAGATGATTGTCTGCTGGTACATTTGAGGACTGGGCATAATAAAAGTGAACTGCCAAAACGTACTTAACACTTCTAATTTTGTTGGGTCTTGCATGTAAGCTACATTTGATTTTCAAACTGTTTTACAGTTGGAAAGTTGATCAGGTACTCTATCTCAACAGTAAAACTGAGACTACATAATTAGCTCAGCACTAAAAAGATTATATTCAAAGAGAGGAACAAAACCCAGAAATACATCCACACGAGTTCACACATCCATCTTGACTGAGTCTGTCTGCACAATGTTGCCTGAGGCACAGGATAAGATGCTACAAGCAGCCTACTTCTGGACAGTCACAGACTGTGTCTCCTCTCCAAGCTACTACAGGACACAGAATAAAGGACTCTCGTAATTACAAGGCTGTATGGAATCTCATGGAAATGCTGGAGAAACAAAGGCACTAAGCCAAGAGTAGAAATACACTAAAATGCAATGCGATTCCTTAACAATGCAGCAGATTCTAGGGGCAAAGTAACTGGAAATTGCCATCAAGGCAGAAAAGCTGAATGGTGGAGGTATGTTTCCAGAACACTATCATGCTTCAGCATAGCATTTCCGCTTGTGGATGCACTTCTTCATACAGTTTTCATGTGAAAAGAACAAAACAGGTCTAAAGCTAGAAAAACAAACTTACCTCCTGCTCTCCAAAAATACAGTAGCATCACTGTAAGATAATTTCATAAATTAAATTCTTTCTCTCGTTAGACCACCACTACAGGCCTCTCGGGTCTTTAGCAACACCACTATGAACCAGAATACTTATATCAACACAGACAATTTGGTGGAGTGTCTCATTATCCTTTCAGAAGTGAAGAAAATAAAAAGAAGTCAAATAAGAACAGGAACTACCCCATCCCCTAAATAAACCCAAGAAGTCACCAACAATCAATCTTCATTAACGGTCACCAGAGGTAACCAAATATGAGTGAGAACTTGCTCTGTAGAGCATGGTGGAATGGAGCCTAACATAGTTTCTTTTCCACTGTCTCTCTTTACAGTATTGTTCCAAGGCATAGAAGTTCATAGTGGTATTAAAGCCTTGTGAATGCAGATGCCATCTAGCAACATCTTAACAGCCACTTTCCCTTAATTTGTACCATTTTCCACAAATTCCCTTTTTCCCTATTTACCTTTTCTATCCAGTAGTTCTGGAGGTGGAAAATAAAGGCACATACCTATTATTTATATAAAAGGTGCATAGAATTTCAAAAAGCACATTACTTCAATGCCTCAATTATCTTTAAATTCAAATGAAATTTAAAGGAAAAGGAGACAAAAAGAAAACTGCATCAGCCACAACAAAAATTATTCTGTCCTTCAGTTCCTCTGTATTCCTAACCAAACAACTCTCCAGCAAGCTCCTCTTCATTTTAAGTTGCTCATCAATCAAACGCCTTCAACCTAGTCTAGTGGAAGGTGTCCCTGCCCATGGCAGGGGGGTTGGAAGCAGACGATCTTTAAGGTCCCTTCCAACCCAAACCATTCTATGATTCTGATTTCTCCTGCCTTTTGTCTCTACTGCAAAACATTCTGATAGTTTCTATTAAGAGAAAATTAACAAAATAACATTAATTGTCCTTAGTCCAAACTCTCTTCCCTGCCCACAACCACATTTTTTCCCCAGAAGAAAAGCCATCTCATCTCTAAGCTGTTTTCTGGCCTATCAATCTACCTGTGAGATCATTCGATTCATTTCATGAATTCCTTTTACTTCCTGTTAACCTCCCTTGCTATCCTCCTTATTTTACTCAAATTCTTTTCTCTCCCCCATGGAAAAGAAAGGAGGAGAGAGGAGGAGAGAGGCGGAGAGAGGCGGAGAGAGGCGGAGAGAGGCGGAGAGAGGCGGAGAGAGGAGGAGACCCATGCAACTTCATTTTCTCTGTAGCATAACATGCTGGTCTTTTTACATCCTCATCTTAGCTAATCTCTCTCAATTGGCCTGCCTCAGTCTGTCCATGATATCGGCTACTTTCATCAAGTTCTTCGCAAACAAGCACCTTCATGCTTTTCCCCACACCTGAAGGAGCTCTTCTGTAACATTGACATTGCAACATTTATTAAAATCCCTGTTTATAACACTGCTTTGCTATGATGCCTGCAAAAACTGAAAACATCAATTTCCATGCTAGTCTGTTTCAGTGATTGCCTCTCTGCCTACATATCCCTGAGTTTCAACTCATTATCAGACAAGCTATGTGGTAGACCACCATATTTCTCAGTCCAAAAATTTACCAGACTGCCTTTGGCAAATATCCTGATCCAATACAAGCAAGCATTAAAAGAGTAAAATAAATGTATAGCTGCACCAGTGACAAAATGCATTTTCTGCCTCTACCACGCCATTTTATCACCTGTGTATACCACAACATTCTTAGAAAATTCAACTTCAATTTCTGTAAACATGGCAAAAGTGTTTTTTCTTGCTATAACCATGCTTGCGGCACATGGTACCACGCTTTCCCTTGCTGAAATTCAGCCACTGAACTTTGATGGTCAAGTTCTAGAGTTTGGGTCACCCCGATATAAAAGCCATATCCTTCCCAAAAAGAAAAGCTGGAAGTAAGAAGTTAAGTGAGAAGTGAGGAAAGACAGCAGTTGCTTCTTGAGAAAAGAGTTTTAGCTTTCATTTCTCTGAGATAAAACTCAGGGAAATAATTGATCACATATGATCTATCTCACTCCCATTTCTAAAAGAAAGATCACCAAAAAAACCCCAGACAAACGAGCAATGTGTAACTTATCGTAATATTTCCCTCATCTCCACCGGTCTCCTCTTAAAGTAAGTTGTAAGACATGCAGATCTTCTCATTCCTACGAACAAAGGCTATCAATCTACTCTGGTCACACACCTTTAAGTGATAGTAACTGCATAATCTATACTCAAATGGTGTTGCTTTTTTTTTTTTAAATAAAAAACTACTGTTCTTCTAGGAACGCATTCATCCATTTAGTCTGTACTTCTAGACTAATAAACTTAACAAGGTCCTACTATTTTCCCCGTTATTAGAATACACCTAAATATCATTGATCATCTACATTTATGACAGTCATTTGAATGATCACCCATTAAGTCCCTTACAGACTTGTTCATAGCCAATAAACAAGTTCTCTCTGTTAATAAAAAGATAAAAAGCTCCAAAATGAATTTCTGGTATTTAAAGTTGTATCTTCCATGACACCAAAACTTAGTACCTCAGTGACTGACATACTACAATTAAGACTGTGTACTTACTCCTAAGAACTTGAACTGAAATGCAGAGAGCCAGAAACTGCAATCGCATATAAGAAATTATCTTTATAAATAATCAGAGCTTCAAGAACTGGTATTTCTCTGCCCAAGTAGCTTCATTTCCTGAATGTTCTATTAAAGAAAGTCTGTAGAGGTCTGTACCTTTATTAGCAGGTGTTTGATCCTTGACGATCAACTGAAAAATATCAAAATCCAAACTGCTTTTAAATGTCTCACAGGTATATTTGTAAGTACAAGTACCTACTCATTTTTATTCTTTCTTTATTAAGCAAGTGATGCTGTCTGGAAAAGACATAAGGTCCTGTCCTGTCTTTGCCACCGCAAAACTGCGAAAGAAACATTTTGTGGGGTTTTTTGTGGGGAAAAAAAAAAAAAAAATAATCAATAGTACGTCTGTGCTTCCTAAATGGGATCACAATTCATCTTTTTCATACTGGACCTATGTTTATTCTCTGACACCACAATGATCTCTAATGTAATAGCTTACTCTGAAGGATAACAAAGGAAACAGACTCCTAAGAAACAGTCTCTTCTTCCTGAAAAAATACTAAAGAACGAGAAATTATAAAATATTGGGGAATACCACAGATTCTTAGGGCAGAGGGAAACATTAGTATTACCACTACACTTAAACACAAAAAAAAAAAAAAAAAAAAAAAGACTTGCATTAGTTCTACTGCAGACGATAAAGGAATTTCACTATCTATCAGATAACCAAATTATTCTCAAGACTAAAAAGTTATTTACTCATTCTTCAGCAACTGTGACCAAAAGGTACATCTGTACTGTAAACATGCATAAGTCCTTTGTCAGTGGCAACTATTTTCTTGCTAGACGACGTACTCATACTCTACCATCTTCTATGCTTGGCACGTAATTAGGTAAGACAAAGCATAGTCAATGCTATTTTAGTTTTCTCTAAACTATAGAATACTGGCATTGGATAACAGGGAAAGTCTAGGAGAGGACAATGGGAAGGGAATGTACCTGTGGACCACCTAGCTGGAAGCCCTGCACATCCCTGTAGCAGCAAGTGCTTGGTGAAGGTCACATAAACTTCCAGGTGGGTGCCACAAACAATAATCAGTGACAGTCCAGAAAAGTAATTCTAGCTCCAAACATGAAAATTGGCTCCAAACTGGCAACCTCATTGCTTATTTTTCCTGTGGCCCACCATCCATTTGATCTTCACATGAACACGGGCATTTTTCTGGATCTGCCAGATATCAACAGCCAGTCTCAGGTACTATATGAATGGTCACACTCTATCAATGTGAGATGAAAGAGCCTTTTCACCAGAGGGTGGGAAGGACTACTTTGATCTCCGAAACATAAGGTTTGCGGGGAAAACACAGCAACAGGTATGCCTATTTTCCAATTAAGAGTAATTCTGAAATCACCTTGTGGAAATATTTCTGTATGGATCCACAAGGTCACCTTCACCCAACAGAATGTCACGCAAGGAGGACATCCACTTTACTCTGGCTTAGCTATTTCCCTATTTTCCTGTTGGAAGCAAGTGCAATCTAGTTTTTCCAAGAACCAAGCTCAAGTTCTTGTTCACAAACTTGAACATAGGAAGTTCCATCTTAACATGAGGAGGAACTTCTTTCCTTTGAGGGTGGCAGAGCACTGCCACAGGCTGCCCAGAGAGGTTGTGGGGTCTCCCACTCTGGAGACATTCAAAACCTGCCTGGATGCCGTCCTGTGCAACCTGCTGTAGGTGACCCTGCTCTGGCGGAGGGGTTGGATTAGATGATCTCCAGAGGTCCCTTCCAACCCTGACCATTCTGTGATTCTGTGATTCTGTTTGGAGCTGAATCCACAACACTGAACTAATACAAAAGAAAATATTAAGTCAGTTCTCAGGCTAGATATAGATTCCCGTCAGTGCAAGGTTCCTGGGTCTACTGCTTCCTGGCTGGTAGACTGCAACCTCAGAACACCCCCATGTGTTACACAGTACACTGTCCTAGTGTCCTCCAGCACAACAAGTACATGGGAAACTGAACCAGAAGGCCTGCAGAAGGGATGCACCCATCACAGCTGGCCTAGATGAAAGAGGAGGATGCAAGGATATTATTAAAAGGACAGAATCTGAATGGATTTCTCCACATAACTGGAGAATATCTTGCTTCTAAAGAAAGCCTAAAAGGTAGCTGCCTTAACACTTACCATGACCAGGCAAAACATAAGTATATGCTGCCATTTGTCATAGGATAAACAAGCAGGAATTCACTGTGGTAAGAGGATTAAAGTCCAGCTCTAACATTAGGTTCTCATGATCAGCAATTTGTCAAAAGGTAGTAAGTCTTTGGCAATGATTTCTGTGGCCTGAATTGCAGCGAGAAGTGATTTTTGGGCATTCATTCTCTGACACGTGCACATGAATCGACTGGAGGACCCAGTTTCTTGTTGGTCCCTTTAGCAGTCAGCTGTCCCAGGTATAAAAATCGATACAATTGTCTCAGGTGAGCAACTATCCAGCCAATGCACTGGCAAACACTATTTTAGCAGCAGAGAGTGCGAAGGGAAAGTTTATTTTATGCAGTGGTGTCCATGTACTGCTAACTTCACCCTTTTAAATTTGAATGTGTGGATAAAGACGTTGAGTCTTCTTACGCCATATCTGTAACCTGCCTAGGTTGCTTGCTCTAAACCCTTTATCTCTGAGATAAAAGGGAATGAGTTCTGTGGTTCCCAGGGTTAATGAAGAGTCGATTTCCTTCAAGACAGATTTATACAGGGTGAGTCTCCAAAAATACTCATAATGGGAGGTGGAGGAAAGGAGTGGGACTGCTAAAGAACAGAAAGGCAAACTAGATCAAGTAACTTGTGGTAAGTGTCTAAAACCCAGAATGATCCCTTGCCAAATTCAATGGAAGAGAGCTAACATGTTTCCGAAAGTGAGAGATGGAGAGGCAGATGAAAGCAACTGAATGGGATATTTGCACTCTTTGAGAACGTTTTCAAGACTGCTGACAAGGAGACAATGAGGGGGCAAGAGCTGGCAATGACACCTGTAGTCTATGCCAGTGATGACAGTATCACCCCTTGTGTTCTTGTTGTTGCTGTTGTGTTCTGGGTATGGAACACAAGAAAAGCAGCCACTGTACCAAGCCACACAGCTGGATCTGCAACTACTTCTAAGTAGCCATAAAAAATTCAAAGCAGATTAAGAACAGTTCTGGAATCCTTAAATGTAGATAACTGCTGAGTGTCCCTGAACTAAACCAAAGGAGATGTCAGAAATTGCCAAACAGGATAGCATCAATCTGCACCCAAGTCTTCCTTGGAATCTACGGGATGGGATTCTGCAGAGGAGACCAGGTATCAGTGAGTTTGTCTTCATAGCTAGAGCAGCTGGTGACTCACCAAAGAGCTGAAATGAACGCATTTAACCAACCAAAATTATTTAGGTACTTCTAAACCTACAGTGTGAGAGCATGACTGCTCAGATTTCTCTTCACTGCTGAAAGAATCAAAGACGGAAACAGATGGATGAAGAGAAAGTTAGTGACTCCTAAGAATGCTGACGTTTCCTTTATAGTTGGAGAAAAAGAGTGTATCACATGATCTTGCTATGATCCAAAATGGTTCCATCAACTCTACATACCATATTAACTTATAACCAACTATTAGCAGTTTCAATTTCCTCCCCAAGTGCAAATTGGACAAGATTTCAAATTTGCTTTAAGAGATACAGAAAGACTCTCAAACCCATAAACCTGACCACCCTAAAATCTCCATTTCCAGCCAGCAGTATCCAGAAGGTAACGTGCACCAGTTTCCTTGACATCCCTTAATTGTAAGGTTCAGAATAAAAAATGAAAGGCAATCTAAACTTGCTTGTTGAAATAGGCTCCAGGGCTTGTTGCTGCTACTCAGGATTCAATACTCCTGAAAATAACAGGATAAAAAGCTATGCTGAATCAGTGCCTCCTCAGCTCCTCCCTTTAAACTAAGGTTTTAAATGGTCTTCTTCAAAGACAATATGTAATACAGATATTCTGGTGGTACTGAGTTGCTGCAGGAGGTGGGGGATCCCTTGAAGAATGCTTCTTCAAACAAATGGTAGAAATAAAGGGCATTGGAAAGCCCTTTAGGTTGACTAGAAAGTTGTCTCAGTGTCAGGTGTGTTCTAGGTTAATTAGCAATCTTGAATGCTGACAAGAAGGGAAATAAGGGCTAATTCAGCATCCACAGAATCCTTAGCATTAAGTAAAAAAATAATGCTGTCTTTCATGTCAATACTGGAGGTGCGTTTGGCAATCCCTGTGGAGAGGCAGAATGACATTTCCGAGCACCACAATCAGTACTGTTGACTGAAGCCAGACAGGACAAAACCACAATTTTGAGAGTGCTTCCCTTGCTTTTTTTCAGTAGCAGAGCTGTCAGTACTAATACTGGAGCAGATCACTTGGGGGACTTGAGCTTCCACAATAGATTCTCAAGTGGCCAAACCAGAGCCATGAAGGGAACCAAAACACCATCCTCATGTCCATCTTTTTATCAGTCCTGAAGAAGCGTGATGTTTGGCACTCCGAGTGCTAGCTAATGGTAAAGATGGGGTGGTATACTCTGGGATGCCACTTCTGCTTACATACTAGGAAACAGCTAAGCTTTGGTGCTCACCTCAACTAGTTCTGAGGTTGATACACTCAACCGTTTTTAGCAGAAATATCTAAAATTTCAACTCCCTCTCCCTGCAACCTGGGGAGTTCGGATAAAACCCAGCAAACTCAGTACCTTCCTATTCCCCCTCGCCTCCACTGAGGCTATATAAACACTAGTTATACAGCTCAGTTAAGCAGGATCATATGTTCCAAGTGACAGACAGATGGAAGATTATTTTTGAAGAAATCATTGGAAGATAAAAACTTTAACAGAGGAAGGCAAACACAAGAAGGAAAATGCATGTTAGAGGCCTTTTTAAACACTAAGCAGCACAGCATCAATATACATACAATCACCACAAAGAATAGTAGCACATACAATCCTGAATAACAACTGCATAGTATTAATCGGGCAGACTGTCAGTTCTTTACTACAACAAAGTTTTCAGCATACAATAAAATTAAATAGAAAATAAACACCTTGTTACAAGAATATATCCTAAATCATACCTCGGGTGCCAGGTATTCTGGAGTACCACAGAATGTTTTCATAGTCGCTGCGTCTGTGATTCCTTCTTTGCAAAGTCCAAAATCTGTAATTTTTATGTGTCCATCTTTATCCAACATGAGATTTTCTAACTGCATGTTCGAGAAAAAAAAAAAATGTTCCCTTAGTATTTCTTAACAGGACAGGCTGACGCTTTACAACAATTTTGTAAAAAAGATACAGTTATTGCTTGCAATAGAATGTAATTAGTTTGCCATTTAAAAAAAATACAGCATCTATTATATTACAGCATTTAACAATGTTTACTGTTATACAATTTCAATAATTTTTTAATACTTTAACACAATTTACAATAGTAAATCCCAGGTCAATCAAAGCATGACCTTTCATTCTGAAGTTTTACAAGTTTGGTGCATCTGCCATAGAGAGAAAGAAAAATAATTTTCTAAATATTCTCAAGATGTAATCAAGTAATCCAAGGTTACAATCATGGCTGCCACTTGGTAAGACTTCACAGGTTTCCTTTGCTGTTCCATGACCTTCATTTATCAAGATGCATTTTACTCACTATAGTGTCATGAAAGAGTATATATTAATAAATCCTTAAAATATCTGCATCTTCCAGAACCTTTTTAATAACAGACAAAAGAGAGGCTACTGACAAAAACAAAACCCTGAGGTAAATTCCTCCTTGTATACTTGCAAAGGACGCTGTTCTTGAATTGCGTATGTGTACCTCTGCATGCTTTGCATTGCATTTTAAATACATGATTCTTGCTTTGAAATATGAAAACTGAACACAGCTTGTTATGAAGTATTTAAAGAACAGGAATGAGAACTACTGCCGTATTTACTGTGGACTATCTGAAAAGCACGGCTAACATCACTTTCCGAAAAGCTTCTTATTAGCAACACTTTAAATACAGATAGAACTAAAAACGAGTGAAACATACTTCTCAACAACTTCTCTCAACAGAAAAGGGTGGGTTTTTTTCAAATTATAAGGTGTGTAGTGAAAATACCAACAAAGAACAACCACGGCCCTGTCATCCTAAGTCTGCAAAAAGCCTGAAATACAATTCAAAGGTATATATTTCCTGTTGAGTCTAACAGTGTCATACAAAGAAGATGCAAAGCAGATGACACCAGCAATACAAGATTAATGGCATCAAATTTCTCCTTCCTTATTATTTAGAGTTTAAATTGAAAATCATGACCTACCATTCCCTGCCTAGAAAATTCCATAGTTTTCCAAGACGTCACAGCATTTCATGTTATTACAACAGATTCTGCTACAAACAGGTAACCCAGTATTTTGTTTCTGTCTGCCTCCCTGAGCAGAACTTGCCTACCACTGCCTCCCTCTCCTCAGCTCCTGCACAAAGGAGTCCACGTATAAGCTCCACCAGCGCACATTAAAGCACAATTTCCCATACCAGAAATTAAAGGCTTGTGACAGAAATAAAATAGTCTCTTCCTGGAATTTAGAGGTTCTTCCCACATAAGTTAGAAAATGTTCCCATTGAAAGAAGAGGTTATTTTCCATAGAACATGGTCATACTGTGTCATAGAGTACCTGGAGCTTCAGGCAACAGAGGATACGCAACTGCATACGCAGGCAAATCTAAGACAAACTACATTCCAGTATTATGAATCTTTCCCAAGATACAAAAGACAAAATAATTTTTAAATTAAGGCTGAAATTCTTTTCCTATTGAAGTATTCTGAACTGTTTTAAATGCTTTCAAATCATACAAGAACATAACTCTTTGGTGAGATAAACAGAATGCAGTCACATTGCCCCAATTCCCCGTTTCCCTTGTTTGAGGACATTGAGAATTATATTTGAGATTTGTGTTGAAATCCAAGTTAAGTTCTAAGTAACACGGAAAAAAAAGGATCAGAAGTTTAAATCTCCTTCAAGTGGTATCACCAAGGTATGCTGATTCTTTTTTTAATCAAGTTAGTCATGTAATGTACCCAGCTATAGATTACTATATCAAATGGCTTCCTTCAGCATATACAGAACTTTTAACTGAACACAGACTTTTTTTCCCCCATTAACTCTGAATAGTGCAACTTTATAATTACTTTGTGTTTGTCCCAATAGTCTCTGCAAAAACAAAAATTTGATTACTTTTTTTTTTTCTTTTTTTACCTTGAGATCACGGTACACAATCTTCCCAGAATGCAGATAGTCCAGGGCAGAGACAATTTCTGCACCATAGAAGCGTGTGCGGTCCTCTGAGAACACCCGCTCTCTCGACAAATGGAAAAACAGCTGCAGGGTAAACAGCAGGGACAGGATTGTAATAATTACTGATTTAGTGGGGGAAATTAACACAAACATAAAACACCTCTCATCACCATATTGTGATGATAGATAGTGTACTCTCAGTGGACACTCAGCACTCTTAGACAGCAGCTGGCTTATCTTTTCCAGGTTTCCAAAGGGAGAAAGCGAGCTGTTAAATCAGCGTTTTAATCAATATACCAATCTTGTTTAAGGCATTCTGCTTGCTACTCATTTAACCTTCAGTTACTGGGGGCGGGGAGGGGGGGATTATGCAGCAACATCATTCTCTACTTCTCCCTCCGCCACTTCCTCGGATTTTTATTTTAAGCCACTGAGAAATACCCAGATTCTGGATCCACCTTAAGTTTTTCAGTAATTTAGTAACTTCTCTTTGCACTGAAAAAAGTCTAGTTCTTCAGTAGACTTCAACTGAACAGGTGAATTGGCATTTTACAAAAACAGCACATTCACACTGCTAGCAATATTATGAGAAAAAGCAAAGCAGCAACTGCTTAGGGCATGTAAAAATGAATCTATGTACTTCGTGTATTTCTTTGCTACAAGAGAAACATATCTTTGGGGGTTTTGTCTCTTCTTTAATGCTTTATAAGTAACAGCACTTTGCAGACACTTTTTCAGCTGAAGTCTTTCAGTAAAAAATATTAGTCATTACATATGGCCAGTAACTTCAGCTGCTATGAAAAAGTGTAAGGTGGCGTTCTGTAAGGCTGTCAGCATCTCATTGGATAAAACATCACCCTCAGAACCTGGAAAAACACCTAAAAAACCAGAATTTGGCTGTGTAATGGAAATGCTTTCTGAAATGGTTAGTTTTATTTGCTGTGTTACAAAAGCTTGGGAAAGTCCTCAAACAAAGATTAGTGAGTATGTTTCGGTATTCTGCTTCAGACCAAAGGGTCTGCCTGCCTTACCCCTTCAAGTTACAATGTTTTTGCTTTTACCACAAGAGCTAAAAATCACCAAAACAGAAATACAGAACATGTGATCATTTATAAATTAAATACAGACAAGGAAATCCATAACAACAATGTGGTTTGTTTTTTTTTTTATTTTCACTGCTAAAAATATCAAGCAGGCGAGCATTCCGAAATGGCAAGGTAGGTTCCAAAAAAAAAAAAACAACCCAAAACCAACCAGCTGAAAAAATAGTAATGTGCTTAACCTGTCACTACCACATCCTACTTTACACCTGTAGGAAATCTAGACTGCTCCCACGGCACAGAACACTGTAAGAATTACTGCAGCTATTTTCAGTATGCGGACTTTTCAAAATGTAATCAAAAAAGTCAATCCTATAAATACCTAGAAGTCAACTTCTTTCCTGACAGTTGTACTTCAAAAAATGTTCATTATTTCTTCTGAACCTAAACAAACTTCCCACTAAACTGAACCTTTTGGCAGCATATATTTGTATAAGCAGAGACTTCACAGAAAACAGAAACTGCAGTATGATTTAAATGGATCTGCATTCCCCTTCCAATTTCTTTTTGAATTCTCAAGACACTCTCTACCAAAATGGAATACCGGCATGACACAGAGGACCATTATTTTGTAGGTATTTCAACTGCTCCTGCTGCTGTTTCCCTGTTTAAGAACCAGTCCCTGGTGGTGACATCAGCCCTCCCTGTAGTAACCTGCATCCTGTACTGAGAACTGCTTAATTGCCAACGTAAACAGAAGACCCATACAGACTAAGCAACTAAGTCTGCCTACATGAAGTGCCTCATATATTACAAAACCGGGAAAAGAATAAATATATTTCTCAATTTGTGGGGTCTTTTCCACATATTTTTGCAAGATTAAAACAGGAAACGAACACGGCTAACTAGATCTTCACCCAAATAAAACAAAATACAAAATCTGTGTAATTTATGCATTTATGTCTGCCTTGTGGTGTCTTTCATAACTAATGAGCTCATGTCACTAATTGTTAAAGAGTTTTCATTGTTTTGATGGACTCAAAGTAATTCAAAATTTAAGGCCAAGTTTTAGACCACTTTTTAATGTGTACAAATAGAAAACACATTCCAAAAATTTGTAATATAACCTCCAGTTAGCCCTACATTCAAATCTATGCAAAAGCACTGTTGCGATTTTCTGTATCAAAGAGACTAATCCAGTAGCTTAGATAATTCTAAAACCTCAGGATACTTGTCAGCAACAGATGTATTGGTTTCCGTAGAAAAGTCTTCCAGTTTGAATCTGAGAGTTGATAACCTCACAGATTAACGTAACAAAAACTTATTTTCTTTAGTATTTATTTCCAACAAAATATTCTTGATATTCTTTGAAATACTAACTTCAGAGTAAAATGACCACAAAGAAACAACTGACAACAGTTCTGTTTGCCAGAGTTCCCAAGTCAGTTTATTTTAATGTTATATATGACACTACAGTCACTCCTCATAAGCATTCTTCTCATTGTTACAGCACCAAGCAGAGTTGTCATCAAACCCTGCATGCTAGTTTTGAATGAAGAATGTACATTTAGACATAAAAATGCATGTTAAAAGTGAATTCATATACTCAGAGATACCATACAGATACTAAAGCAAACTTCAAAATTATAACAGAAAAATCTAATGCAGTGAGATTACAGCATTATTTTCAGCTGATTATGTAGCTGGTTCACTATTTTGGAATAATTATGCCACCAGGCTCTATTTACAGCTGTCAGAATATGAACATTAGACTGAGAGAAGGAAAAGAAGAAATCTGATGGAAGGTTATGAAAAAAGCTTTCAACATTTGCACTATTTATTGATTTACAGTTATTAAGTATGTGCTATAAAGTCATTGGAATTGCAATAGAAATAGCTTTGGCACAAAGAAAGCCATTTTGCACATAACATTTTTGATGGCATACATGAGAGTGCTATAGTTACAGTGAGGACTGAAGCTATAAATTTCCTGATATATCTTTATTTAAAACTGAACAACAATGTTGCCATGGGCTTTTTCCTAATAAAAAATTGCAATGGAAAAATTTAACAAACAAAACCAAAGATCAAACATAAAAGTAAATTCAACTGCAGATCCAAGCATGCCAAATAGATAAAAGACACAACCTTATATCAATCAATATGTTAAACTTCTACACACAATAGTGACCTATTCAGCATGTTGAAAGTTGTATGACTAGCTCTTGCTGTTGTGTATTGGGTTTGCTCAGCTCTTAAGTTAAACACATTTTATATTCGACTGTTGCTTTGACTCTTTTGCAAAGCCTTTGCACTAGCAGCCTTGAAATTTTGCATTACTTGTTTATTGTTTCAGACTTTATACCACTTCTAGGCACATTCTACACTCAAAGAAATATAGCAGCCTTATCTGGGACTACTGTCATTTTAGGCTAAGGAACATTCACTCATTTATTAGAGTTTAGGAAAACAATATGGGACACAATCAAGATAAAAATGGCAAAGCTTACAACAATATTCAGTTATTTTTCATTGTCTAGGTTGTAAATCCTCTGTCTTTTTTTCTAGACAGTAATAGCACTTGTTCAATTACAACAAAATATTTAAATCTCTCTTGCCTAATAAATTGAAGTAAGAACTGTGGAAAAAAATGCCAAGCAGAACAGAAATTCAGAATTCTGGTGTGGAGAAATGATGTGAACAAATTTTAGAGTCTAATTTTATTATACTGATAATTACCAATTAAGCTTGTTACAGAGTACGGAATTTGGAATCATCCTGCAAGTGCAAAGCAAGGAAGTTAATCAACTTATTAGTCAGCTGAATCAGTGTACTCGGCAGAGTAATATATGTAATAGATCTCATTCCTAAAGCTTTTCAACCTTTAAACTAAAATACTGGAAATAAGAAATGGGAAACATACAGTCCAAAAGTATTCCCCAACAACATAGAGCCAACAACAAGGCCAAGGGCAAGGTCCTACATCTGGGTCGGGGCAATCCCAAGCACAAATACAGGCTCCGTGGGGAATGGCTGAAGAGCAGCCCTGAGGAGAAGGACCTGGGTGTGCTGATTGACGAGAAGCTCAACATGAGCCAGCAACGTGTGATCACAGCCCAGAAGGCCATCCATATCCTGGGCTGCATCAAAAGAAGTGTGGCCAGCAGGTCAAAGGAGGTGATTCTGCCCCTCTGCTCCACTCTGGTGAGAGCCCACCCTCCAGACTCATCCAGCTCTGGAGTCCTCAACATAAGGACATGGACCTGCTGGAGTGTGTCCAGAGGAGAGCCACGAGGATGATCCGAGGGCTGAAGCACCTCTCCTATGAGGAGAGGCTGAGAGAGCTGGGGTTGTTCAGCCTGGAGAAGAGAAGGCTCCGGGGAGACCTTATTGCCGCCTTCCAGTACCTGAATGGGGCTACAGGAGAGCTGGGGAAGGACTTTTTACAAGGGCATGTAGTGATAGGACGAGGGGTAATGACTTCAAACTGGCTGAGGCTAGATTTAGAATAGATATTAGGAAGAAATTTTTCCACTCTGAGGGTGGTGAGACATTGGAACAAATTGCCCAGGGAAGTTGTGGAGGCCCCATCCCTGAAGTGTTCAAGGCCAGGCTGGATGGGGCTTTGAGCAACCTGGGCTAGTGGGAGGTGTCCCTGCCCATGGCAGGTGGGTTGGAACTAGATGATCTTTACAGTCCCTTCCAACCTAAACCATTCTATGATTTCAACTTGTGTTGTATTTTCAATATATGCAATTCTTTTTTCATTTGGTTAAAATAGCTCATTTTAAGCAATGGAGGAATGATACTAGATATTAAACATACTTAAGATCTCCATCTGAATAATTTGCTTGAAAAAATCCTCCAATGTTTTGCTTTAATATATTTAGCTACAGAATATGCTTTTTTTTATTTAAAGGAAGTCAAAAGAGAATTCAATACAGTAATATTTTGTACATTGTAAGAAAGCACACACATAAACCAGCAAAACTGATGCAGTTGCATTTTCATTATAACGTGTTCCCTTATTAACTGAGTCTAACTAATTTGAAGTTACATAGGCAAGGTAATGCAGAGACAAATTCCCACTATTCAGGTGGGATATTAAATTCAACATGGATCTAGATTTCTAACAGGTATAGAAAACTCTTGTTTTGATTCATTTTAACACAATTTCTTCTCCTCCAGAATGAAATTCAGTGACCCCTTCCTTGACTGTTTTCCTTCCTAACCACAGGAAGAAGAACTGAAGGCTCTTAGTACTGACTATGTTTTTTATTACTGTAGTAGGGCAGAAGCCTCAATTTTGGCATTTTCTTGCTTTCACCTGGGTGAGAGTCAAAAATACAAATTGCAAAAACTCCTTCACTCAGAGACTGTTTGGCTAGTGTGATCCTAAAAGACATAATCCATGAAAATTCCCAAGCAATTGACTCAGGCATAACTGTTTAACTAAAAAGAAATCTTTAATCTAAAGGAATTTTAAAGAGAAATACACTGAAGGTAGTACAGCTGTGGAGAGAATCTAAAGCAACATGGTACTGTTACAGTCAATTTCCCACTGGAAGGATATAATTAAAAGATGAGTCTTCAAGACCTTCAACAGTGAGAAACCATTGTAAGGAAATGAAACTTCCTTGGAACACAAAGAGAACAGTAGAGGAAAGCAGCAAAAGAAAAAAGTCTGTGTACCGTGCAGGAGATATGCTTACAAATGGCTAACATGCTGGCTAAACTTAGTGCAACTTAATTTTAGTAGTGCTGAGTTAATAACAAGGCTATTTTTACAAATATTTCTTAGCAGGCAGTGACTAAAGTCTGAAATTCACAGGAAAATTCAGTAAGATTCAAAATTTTCATCTTAAAAAGGACAGCTTGTCCAACTTACTATTCCAGATCTCTAGTCAAAGAGAAGTACATAAACAAATCAAGAGAGTTCCTTCAAAGAAAACTGCCTACTCTGAAAGGCCGTTATTTCCCACTGTGGCAAAAATTTACAGTTGGCTTCACTGAATTAGGGAACCATCAGAAAAGAACATGAGCAACATTGACAAACAAGAGCATCATAAGCGGAAAAAAGCGACCCACTTTTGGCAAAGTACACTGCAATCATTCAAATCCCAATAAGCAAAAGCAGGCTGCCACCAAGAAACCCACAACTCGAGTGTTTGCAGCAAAGATGTTGTCACAAAGGTGCACCACCCAATGCACAGGAATGCAAGATACAAGCCTGATCAAAACACAGTGTCAGAGTATCCTCAGCCCTAAGAAAGGAGTCAAAACCAAACATTCTCTGTTCTACATTCAAATAGGACAGAAAGGTATCTTCCAGAAAGATGAGTATCTAAATGATAGGCTGATGTTAAAAATGTATTTTCAAAGTGCATCCCCTGAGATTACAGAAATGCAATAAGGTCTTACACAGGTGAAACTAGGAAGAATTAGCTAGTTTACAAGGCACCATTTTAAAACTCATTGTAGATAGCACTGGCGCACTTGCTTAAAATTGGTGACATAAGTTCCATGTCAAATAAGCCAGCCGAGTGTCCAAGAGAAGGCCGTTATCCCAATACTGCCGAGGGAGATTTTTGTGTCTAGTTCAACTAGCCAAAATTGTTCAACACCTGTGATGTCCAGAACCGGGTTTATAGATACTGAGTTAAACAAGCCATCCTCCCTTATGAGAACCCTACAGTGCCATGTTTAGCCATGGCTGGTAGAGGACGGCCATGGACAAGTTAGGATGTAAACGGGCCTCAGACTGGGCCCAGAAATCACCAGAGGAATGGATACAAGACAGGCACTCTGGGGGCACTCAGGCATTAGGAGTATAGTTGAAGACAGTTTTATTGTAAGAGAACACAGCAAAAGGATAATGCAAAACACGGTATTACGCTACAACAATTCCTGAATGAAGAAACAGTTTTCTGATAGAAAAAGCTAGTGGAAACACATAGTCCTTTGACATTATTATGCAGCATATAGTAGACAAAATAAGGAAAAACCCCTAGTTCATTTTGTAAGGAGGTACAGTCTGAATAGCAAACAGCACCTAAAAGTTATCTAAAAGCCCTCTTCTTAGATTGCAATTCTCTTTAATTCCATTTGATGTGTATAGTTTTTGATACTCTGTTCTTCAGTAAACAGTTGGAGGACAGTAACGGCTTAAAGGCTAATAACACTGTAAGAAATTTAGCACTTAAGTTGAAACTTCCAGAGTACCCAGCAAGTGAAAGGGACAGAAGTAATAAAAAATATGAAAACTCTTTTCTCACAGGTATTTGCAAGGGTAATAGCAAAGAAGAGAGCACATATTTCACATTAGGACAAAAGCAAGACTAATCAACATTATTTTTGCTTGTTTGCACTAGATTATGACCATTTCATGCCAAAGCATGCTATAACATGCTTGAAGAAAAAATAATAAGCAAGCTATTTGTAACTATTTCTCTACCATGAAATTATTTTTCAAGATACAACAGTCTAATTTTTCAAGAATAGAAACATTTGACAGCATAGTTATAAAACATGTCTATATTTTTTTTTAAAAAAATCAAACAATTTCAAAATTTTCAAAAAAAAAAATCCTTCGAAGATACTAGAAAGCAAAAAAGGCAAGAAAAATTATATCCTTTAAAAAGTGTAATCCAGGAGAGCATTACCATTACAAGCCCAGAACATCTTTTTGAAACTTACCTCTCCTCCGTTAACATACTCCATCACAAAACACAAACGATCCTTTGTCTGGAAGGAATATTTCAAGGACTTGCAAAGAAAACAGCAAAACCAAAGCAATTATCATCTTGTATTAACCCAATTTCTTCAACTTAAACTGTAACAAAATTTAATTTTATCCTCTTACGCAGGCAATTCTGATTTGGTGAGAAATTTCAGAGTAATTAAAAGTATAACTTCCTATCTGGAGCTTGAGATGAACTAACACAAAAACCTTCATGTCTTCCCCCATCTCCGCCACATGGCCATTGATATGAAAACACTGTACTTATTATAACAAAATACTAAATATTTACTAGAATACTCAATTTTCTACTGCATTTCTTACTGCCACACACGGTACCAGCTATCCTCACTCATCATATTTTATGATGTCCACTTTCACAATGCCCACGAAGACAGAGGTTACCATATTCTTTTTAGTTTCTCCCAAATGAAATCTTAAAAGTGATCTTAACCTCCAGCCTGCTTCCATTTCCAAAGCAAGGATTCTCCAGTTTCACACACTATGCAATGTTAATAACACTGAGTGCCAATGAATATATTTATTTAAGTATCATTTTATAATTGTAAAAAACTTTATTATCTTAATTAAAATTTTTGACTTACAAATGTTGAATTGATTTTACTTGGAAAAATGATACCAAAGAAAATCTACAAATGCAGGCTTGGCCTTAAGGAAATGAAATGCAGTAGAACCTCATGTAACAAAATCCTAAGGAGACTCAAGTGACTTAAATAACACGTCTCCTTAAAATACTTGTAAGATACAACTGCAGTGACACTGTTGCACAATTTGATTGGAATTACACCTACTCCTGCTTACCTTTACACTCTAATTTAAGAAACTTTTGGTGATCTCATTTCTCTTGATTGAATTTCCAAGAATATGGCCAAGCAATGTAAATGCAATGCTCTGCTTTCTAAAGGGTTTGTTTATGATTTTCTAAATAGGAAAGCTTCCATGTTATACTTGGATATTTTAATACAAAAGAGAAACATTTTCCCTATGTTAAAATACAACATGTTAATTATCTTCTGAAATCAGTGAAAAGATTTTCTAATATATTCTCAAAGGAGAGGAATCAGATACTTCTACAGAACAAGGTCAGTTTTAAAATTAAAACTATTAATCATAATTTGTCACGAATATCAAAATTTTCATCTGTTTTTCAATATTATCCTTCTATTAAATATTAACCATATAAAGACAGAGATATGGAACTAGTGGGGTTTGAGTTTTGTTGCTCCATGGGCTACTTATGTTGACAAACAGTTATTTTTATCATTTTATTGAATTCTTAATTAAGTTTTCTTGGTAAAAATTACTTACTTGACACTATGTGAAATCAATACCTTTTATTAAAAAAGTGTTTATATACAAAAATTGCACAACAGTTAAATTCTACAATTAAATTTGTTTTCAGTGCAGTTAAGCTTTACAAAATCATTAGAAACTTTTATTTCCAAACTCTTAAATACATATTCTTATATAGTATACATAAGCACCAGATAGCTACTGATTATTTACAAATCATCATGAGAAAGACTTCAAAATGTGGTTTAAATTATGTTCATAATGGAATAGCCATCATGTTGAAAATTAGCAGGTAATGTACTTAAAACTAATTCCTTATACTTACTGTTAAAAAAGGGTGCCTGGTGTTTTTCAATACTCTGCTTTCCGTAAGCGTATGAGCCACTTCATCCTGAGAAATAAAGAGTAGAAAAAGTATGTCTGAATTAAGATATAAAATTCTTATTTAATTAATTATGAGGAAAAGGTCAGCACTTCCAAAAAGAGAAAGCTACAATACAGTTTTGGAAAATGAATGAACCTGAAAGAAACATGAAAAATAATTAATGTTTTTTGAGACAAGATTTTAAAGTAAATTTAAGTTTGGCAAAATACAATTTAACGTATTTTATTTGATTTCCTTTTTCTTATTTTCTTGCTTTAAAATGAAGTCTTTAACTTTATATCCAATGCAGGGAAGGAAGAAATGATAATATTGGATTTGATAGTTCAAAAATATAGTCATCACAACTTTGCAGTTCTGGCATGAATCATCTGAACAACATATCTACAGAGATTGAATCAATTTGCAAGAAACATACACAGGTAGTAACTGAGAGGAAGAGAGCAGTGGAAGAGGATAGTGGGAAGAGGGCTCGCCCTGCGCTACAATGGTGAGCAGCTCCTAAGGACTAGGGAGAAAAGTGGGGCATTTAAGAGGTTCACATTATGAATACGTGGCCATTTTACGCAATTCTGCATGTAATACATGCTGTGAATCCTCCCTCCCCAGCTGCCAGGGGCTGAGAGCCACTGGGCTGGTTTAGCCATTTTTTGTAGCGCTAAGCTACCACTGAGTATTACATTAAAGAGAATTGAAGACTAACTTAGTGTGACTCAAACTTCAACCATAATCCCGCAGAAGTAAACACACCTAGTCAGAGTATACTTTATTATTGCTACAAACAAAACCAATATAACATTATCATACTGCACATGCTTATCAGACTAAGCTCTGAAGATATTAAACTACAAAATAAACACAGATGTCAGGAGTTTTAAATTAGACTTTTTAAATTGTCAAAATAGGCAGTTAAACAACAACAACAGAGTTAGTGGTAATAAATTATGATGCCATTTAGCTGAATAGCAGTGCAACACTGAGTGTATACACTACAACCACATACTGGGGGAAAAAACCAAAAAACACTTCAAGGAGAAAAGCAAGCCTAAAGTTTTAATTATTTATTTATTTTTAAAGCTCGGTGGTTCACCAGATGTGGGGCATAAAAAGCTGGCAATGGACAGTTTTTCTAGCATTACCTCAGAATTTTGTAATACTGGTAGCATTGTATTCCCTGGTAAGTGCAATATTAATCTGTCATGAAAATTTAGGATCAACAGATCTAGGTTGAACTGGGCGTATGCTATACAGCCTTCTAGATACAGCTGTCAATGCACCACTTTTCTGTTTCATATTATCCCAACTGATACAGGTATGACCTTCTATAGCATATATCATATCACGTTATAGGCTGAGGTGGGACTGCAGAACTGTTCTACCTAGTGACTGTATCCTTAGCACTGACCTTGAGAGTTAAATGCGATTGATAAATCCCCATGACATACTTGCACGCTGACTGGGCTAGACAGCTAAGTGCAGGCTCAAGTCTGCTTTTGTTTTTAGTTTGGGGAGTAGTGGAAAAAATGGTATTTGGTGACTACAGGGAAGAAAACCATCATCACTTCACTTGTGAAGATCTAAGCATAGTCTATTTTTCATTATTTCATCAGTTTCTTAGCAATATACAACCATACTATGGAAAACTTCAAAACAAAATTCCAGCTCTGAGGAAGTCATATTTAAAAGACTGAGGTGCTCCCATTTTCATTATAGGATGAAAGGCATGTTTCCTCACATGCCTGATCTTCTTTTAGTCTACAAACAGGCAGAAAAACAGACCCTGGTCTGCTTCAGGGAGGTTCTGCTCAATCTATCACTGAGCTAGCCCTCTGTTTTCAGGTAAACAGATCAATGAACAGTTGCATCTCTATCTCTTCAAAATTTCTCTGGCTTTACACATGCTTCTATGAACAAGAATTTTCACTCAACAGAGAGAAACACAGTTATCTGAAATTCAGTTTTGACCCTTCTAAAAATTCAGTGATATTGTAGAAGCCAGCAAAGTATAAGGGAAAACCTTAAAATTCAAAAATGTGTTTTTTATTTTATCGATGTGAAGAAACAAGCTGAAATGCTCTGAAAGCTGGAAGGGTATAAAAAAGCAGCAGCAGAACAGGAACTCATAGCAGTTGGACATAAGACTCCTCTGAGGACCCCCTGGGTGCCACAGGTGAGCAGAGCACTGAGGAAGGATGTCAGGCTGGAGACTGGGCCACAGCATGCAGCAACCAGAGAGACTCTGAGACCCACGGTGCAACCCACAGACATTGCTGCCATTTATAATGTCTTACATGGAGGGCCACTGAGATGCTCCTTCCCACTCAGCATCAGGAGAACGCAGCAGCAATACCCTCTTTTCTTTCTGTATCTCCTGATTATGAAGAAGAAAAGCGCACTCTCTGTTGCTGTTAGTCCAAATCATGCCAACCAGCCTGCCAGTGCACACAAGACAGCTGCTAAGGGCACGCAGAACATACAGGTCAGTCTCTTCTCTGCTGAAGACAAATTTAAGTCTCTCCCCCTGCACCAGGGCTGGTTTTAACGAAACTCAAGGAAATGTAACTGGTTTTGAGGCTTCTAGTCCTCTACCAAATTTAATCGAAACTGGTCAACACATTCAAAAGTTATTAGAAAGTGAGTGACAGGCAGGCAAACAAACATACAGATAGACTGCAAAACTCTCTAAGCCCTGTTTTCATAGGCCACTAGGAAAATCGGAAAAATCTGAAGGATATTTTAAAATACAATATATGTAAACGACAGTAGTTCCCATCCACATTCAGTTTTCACAAATACTGGTATTGTTAGCCTCAAGCATTCAGAATTCTCAGTGAGATCCACGTCCCTCAAAAACCTCCTTACTTAATAATTGGGATTATTTTTAATTGCATCTCATGGTGCTAAGAGCATGTAGGTTTCTTGATCTCAACTTGTTCTGTGCAAGTGGGGTTCAGAACTTTAGAATTGCTAGAGACAAAGCTCAGAGTATATGATCTTTCAGTTTAAACTTAGTAAAATTATGACCAAGTAGCACTAAACTAACCAAGTTTAAGTGAATGGACAATGCCAGTTTAAACCACTTCTTCAGACATCAGCTTCAGACTTTTCTTGTTCCTCAAAAACTGAAAAAATGAAATTGTTAGTCCCATGCACAGCCATCTTATCTAACATATCAGGAACAGAGCACAGACCCATTAAATTAATTGCATTTATCTGAATAAACCTGCAGTTGACTTAGACAAATTTTTGAAGTATGTAATATACCCTGCAATGCCTTTTTCTTTTTTTAAACTTGGATTGCACTATCTTCCTACCCAGTGAACTCTCTCAATGCTTTAGCACACTCTAGATCATAAGATACTGGAAAAAGGTATGCAAAATGGGTACATGTACTTTTTTTGTACTCTTGTTTTCTGAAGATACACACACTTTCTGTCAAACCCAGTTACCATCAAAAATCAAATGCACCTTATGTATTAGATATTGATTACTCCATTAAAAAAAAAAAAAAACACCACCCAATATTAAAACTATAACTTTCCTTACCTTTGCAATAATGACTTCTTTTTTCAAAATCTTCATAGCATAGTATTTCCCACTAGCCTTCTCTCGGACCAGGATAACTTTGCCAAACGTGCCTTTGCCCAGTAGTTTTAAATAGTCAAAATCATTCATTGTCTATAAGAAGCAAAGAATAAGGATGAGCAAGACTTATGCTATCCAGTTCCAATATGCACACCAGTGTGTTCGCATATAACCAAATGCTGTTACCAATACAATAAGAACAGTCTACAAAAATAGGTACACTTCTATGATTAAGTTCATAATAGTTAACTGTATCCTTAAACCACTAGGATATATTGTTCGATACTATTGTTATAGTTCTCTAAAGTCCAGCACTGCACAGTATACTACACACACCCTTATTTTTACAAAGCACACACAGAACAAAGTTTTAGCCTATACCAGCATTTCATGAATGTTGCATATCTAAGAAAGCTCATCAACGCGTGTATTACCAGGGACACAAGACCATGGCATATCAGCAGGTTTTGTGTAACACCAACCCCTGCACTGATGTCTTTTTTGAAACATACATGATCCTCACTGCAATATTACACCAGTAAGACTCTACAGCAGTCTTTGTATTAGAGGTGGACTTTTACAATTTTGAATACAGATTACAATTACATATTTTTTACATTAATCAATCTTGGTCTGAAAAGGAAGAGGTAGCGAGTTTTCCTCTTTCATGTGACTCAATTATAGTGACTGTCCAAGCATCTACTATCACCCTAGGTTTGCAGGCTAAACGTAGTACATCCAAGAGCTCATTCCGCCAACAGACAACTTTAGTCCAGTAGGTTTATCAGCTGAACTGGAGTGTCACACACCATAAGAATATGACCAGATGATCTCAGATCCCAAAGCAGTTTAGCTACTTTAATGAGCACAAAGCTTGAGTCAATAATCATCTTAGTTCTGCAAGTTCGTTTCACAGCCAGTTCAGAGGCATCAGCCCTATGGTTTATGCATTAGATGCAAATATGAGGATGTAGAAAACACAGCACAATACTGAGAATGCAGCGACTGCACAGGGTCGCCTTGGATTGACAGTAGGGTTTCTTTGGCCAACTCAGACCAATCATTGGCTTCCACTGTGTGTTTCCACAGCACATCTTTCAGCACACTGTGTTACTGGCTTGGGTGCAGCACCACGTAACCACACACAGACTGTTAAGGCACCCAGGAACCTTGAGGAAGCAGTTAAAACCTCTGAAAGACAATACACTCACCTATTGCTATAGTACTGTCCTGCAATATCAGTAACCTTCCTTTCTTAGTGAATGATACCTCAAAACATTTATAAAGAGTAATTATACCCCGTCTCAGTTTTGCTAAATGCTGCCATGTGTGAGGAAAATAAAAGACTGTGGCTTATCTTTTGTCTTCCTAGTGTCTCTTTTTATCACTAGTCGCAGTCTCAGGGACTTCTCTTGAATACTGATACTTATGTCTTCCACAATGGAATAAGTACTTTCCTTATTCCTACCAGAAACACCTCTAACAGTGCTTACGTATCTCACACACATTCCAAGTGTAGAGCTATTGGGCATATCCCCTGGTGTGCAATCACAAATAGTGGCAGGGGTAAAATTTCCTTCTGAAATGATTTATTCCTTTAAGCTTAAGTGCATGATACTATTACTGTGGATCTGAAGTTGCAGTCAACAAACTGTGAAAATAATCTATGCAATTGCTCACTCAGACTCAGTTTGAAATCTGCTTACTTAAGGGGTAGAATTGAACTTCCATCAACTACATCAATACTGTAATTCCTTAGCTTTTAAGTGTTCAACCTGCAACTTAAAAGCTGCAAAAAGGTTTCCAACAGACTATTTCAGGTAACATCTGGATGGTTGGATTCTTTGCTCACACGTAAACATATTTAAACATTTGCACTGATAGATCTTGTTTTGCTGCCAAAACCACCGCACATCAGGAAGAACAAAGCTGCATTTAGCCCAGTAAGAAATACAAGTAACAGAGATTTCAAAGCCTCACTATACTTTTTACCTAAAAAAATCCACACAAGTGAGTTCAAAGTTAAAGTTTATGACAAAGCCTTAAATGGTCAACTTTTGCAAAAAATAGCATAATGTGTTATAACTACTGATGCGTGACATAGTATGTAAAGTTGTGATCCAAATACTACATGGCTACTAGTAATGAATCAACTAAAGGTAAGAATTCTCAAATATCACAGCCAGTACTTCGGAAAGTCAGATTATCTACTTTGATAGCTCTACAATAACCATCAAGCAAAACCAAACGCCTTTGTGCTAAAGCAGTGAAAATTGACAAAAACACATGAAAAAGTCTTCACCAGTGAGTGTGCTAGCCACACCGCCCAAGTCGCAGAAGGCAAAGGCAGAGACTGGAAGAATAAAAAACCACCCACCACAGGAGAAGACCGGGTCTCAGACCATCTAAAGAACCTGAAGGTACGCACATCCATGGGACCTGACGAGCTGCATCCATGGGTCCTGAGGGAACTGGCAGATGAAGTTGCCAAGCCACTATCCGTCATATCTGAGAAGTTGTGGCAGTCTGGTGAAGTTCCCACTGATGGGAAAAGGGGAAACATAACCTCCATTCTTAAAAAGGGAAAAAAGGAAGACCCAGGGAACTACAGGCCAGCCAGCCTCATCTCTGCCTGGCAATATCATGAAGCAGATCCTCCTGTTAACTACACTAAGGCACACAGAAAATAAGGAGGTGATTGGTGACGGCCAGCATGGTTTCACTAAGGATGAATCCTGCCTCACAAATTTGGTGGCCTTCAATGGGATTACAGCTTTGGTGGATGTGGGAACTGCAACAGACATCATGCACCTGGACTTATGCAAAGCATTTGACACTGTCCCGCAGTGTCATCCTGATCTCCTGATCTCTAAATTGGAGAGACATGGATTTGATGGATGGACCACTCGGTGGATAAGGAACTGGCTGGATGGTCGCACTCATAGCCTTGCAGTCAACGGCTCCACATCCAAGTAGAGACCAGCAATAAGTGGAGTCCCTTAGGGGTTGCTAGTTGGACCGGTGCTGTTTAACATTTTTATCGGCAATACGGTTGTTGGGATTGAGTGCACCCTCAGTAAGTTTTCTGACACCACCAAGCTGTGTGGAGTGCCCAACACGCTGCAGGGAAGAGATGCTATCCAGAGGAAATTGAACAGGCTTGAGAAATGGGCCTGTGCGAACCTCAGTAAGTTCAACAAGGCCAAGTGCAAGGTCCTGCACATGGGTCGGGGCAATCCCAAGTACAAACACAGGCTGGGCGGAGAATGGATCAAGAGCACCCTGAGAAAAAGGACTTGGGGGTGTTGGTGGATGAGAAGCTCAACATGAGGTGGCGATGTGCACTTGCAGCCCAGAAGGCCAACCCCATCCTGGGCTGCATCAAAAGAAACAGGACCAGCAGGTCGAGGGAGGCGATTCTGCCCCTCTACTCCACTCTGGTGAGACCCCACCTGGACTACTGTGTCCAGCTCTGGAGCCCTCAACATAAGAAGGACATGGACCTGTTGGAGCGAGTCCAGAGAAGGGCCACAAAGATGATCTGAGGGCTGGAGCACCTCTCCTATGAAAACAGGCTGAGACAGTTGGGGTTGTTCAGCCTGGAGAAGAGAAGGCTCCGAGGAGACCTTATAGCATCCTTCCAGTATCTAAAAGGGGCCTACAGAAAAGATTGGGAGGGACTCTTTATCCAGGAGTATAGTGATAGGACAAGGGGTAATGGATTTAAACTGGATGAGGATAGATTTAGATTAGATATAAGGAAGAAATTTTTCACTCTGAGGGTGGTGAGACATTGGAACAAATTGCCCAGGGAAGTTGTGGAGGCCCCATCCCTGAAGTGTTCAAGGCCAGGCTGGATGGGGCTTTGAGCAATCTGGTGTAGTGGGAGGTGTCCCTGCCCAGGCAGGTGGTTTGGAACTAGATGATCTTTAAGGTCCCTTCCAACCCAAACAATTCCATGATTCTATGAAAAATCAAAAATGCATTCAAAACAGAATTCAAGCAGGAGATAAGTAATTTAGGGCAGAATCCTTCAGCTATAAGCTATCACATTCCCTGACAAAGAATGGCCAACAGCTTTATTCATAAAGAATATTGAATTGTTGACCATAACAACTTATCACTTCTAGCAGTCAAAAATTTATGGGATCACAAGCAGCCTCAAAGGGGTAACTTTTTCCCATACTTCCAACCTTCTTTGAGAAGCTGGATTTAGAGAGGGACCACCAGAGTCTAAATAAAACCAGCTCAGAAAAGCAGCCCTTCACCCGCACACAGGAGGATGATCTTGGCATGACTGATCACAGACATGGGTTTGATGCGAAAGGTAGCAACCCAGTCAAATCGAAAGACTCATTTGCCCAAAATTTGCTTACATAATGTTCATCACAGCAGTCATGAATCTAGCTGCAAGCTCCCTGAAAACAAGTTAAAAAATATATGTATATTTATAAGAGGAAGGTAATAGCTTTGCAAGATTTTGAGCCGTGGCTTAACAGCAGGTTACGGTGGTAGTGGTAGTTCCAAGAATAAAGTCTCCTGATGCTCTCATTCTTTAGAAATTCAGCAGAAGGCTTAGAGATGATACGCAGTGCAGGGTGACTAAAAAAGTCTGCCAAAGAACACAAGACCTTGGGAGATAAAAACACAGATGCCATAGCTAAGGGTGTACTGAAAACTGGTGGAAAAATGGGAATCCTTCCTAAACCTGAGGGATGTTGGTAAGCAAGTTTGCAGGCTCCCATAAGATTGGATTCTTTCTCCTTGATGATTTTCCCATCTTCTTCATTCCTACCGAGCTCTGAGGATGAAGTCTTTTTACTCATTACATTTCTTTTTGGGTTCCTCTGAAAAATCTGTTCTTTACTCAGTCTGCATCCTGCAAAACAAACTTGTAAACAAAGTAAAAGCAGTGAAGCTACAGGAAACTGCACTAACCAAAGAACTGTATGATGCTCAGCCTCCTGTAAAGCCTATTTACTCCCCTATGGATGATCTGTTCAAGAGACTACACCCTACTACAGGTGTTGAAAATTCCTATCAAGGAACTAATTTTTAAAAATTCCTGATAATATCACTTGGAGTTTTCATCTGACTTCATCGGGAAGAAAGTCTACTTACAAGGAATAATACAGTAAGAAATAAAAGCAGTTTGCTAAGAATTTTGAGTGCTCCAAAATTTACTGATGCTATTAGCGTAAAACTTGAGTAGCACACTGATACCATTTGAAAAAAAAAAAAACCAAATGCTTTTGGTTCTTCTAGCTAATCTGGCCAGGGACACTGCTGTCGTGCATGTTCAAATCAAGTCCCACATCCTAAAGACTGTTTTCTTCTTAAACCGTTTGCTACCTTTTTAGAGAACAACAGGCCCACTCCTCTCTGTCTTGTTTCTTAATCTGATTATGCTCCTCTACTCATATGTATACCATCTGGTGCATGCACAAGCAAAATTCACTGGGCTTAGATGTAAAATCAGGTGACAAAACAAGCTTGTAGGACACATTGTGCAAAAAAAAAACTGAAATGAAAAGAAATGCAATACCCAAAAAAAGCAATAAAAATGCATTAAGTTGTTATAACTGAAATGGTTCTGATTATATTAACAACTACAAAAGCTTTAACAGAAGCTTTTCAGAAACATTTCTAAAAAACAGAAACAGTTCTAAAAAATATATTTATCCCAATTTCAATTAAGAACGAGGGAGTGACAACTCCCCATCATGATGGTCACTTAATATTTTTGGTTCCAAAAACTTCTGAGAACGTTTCGCTAAAGTCTTCCAACAGTAGAAATCTGTAGTGGGATTTTGAGTTTTGGTAAAAAAATACCCTTGCTGTCATCAGTATGTTCTTCACTGGCTACAAAAACTCCATTCCGCTCTATTATTAGGAGTCGAATATCACCATTTTTCATTTCACCTTTGTTTTGTAGAGTTTGCTTTTGGCTTGTTGACAAAGCTGTTAAATATTCTGCAGCACTGCACATGCACTGTCCCAGCACCTTATTTCAGCATTCCTTAAAGCATAAGCAGCAAGACAGAAACAAAACTGATCTTCCTCCTCCTCCTGTTCCCACAACCCCTTTTGTTGTATGGGAAAATGGACTGCACTGTGAACAAGGAAAGCATACATTCCAGATAAACTACTTATATTGGACAGCATTAATTTTGACACCTTGAAAACGCTTTTTATGCAGTGGTTTTGCACTGCACTAAGAGGATACACAGGCTTGGAATAGCGCTCAGATTTTTAGTAGAGCAAACCCAAATCCGTTCCACATAATCGCACTGCCTCTCAGAAAGGCTGACACATCTCGAATGCTGCCTCTGTCTTGCTGTCACTTATCATATTTTACCCTGGAGCACAATCATTAAACATCTATGCCACAAGGCTAAAAGTTCAATGTCAACCTGACAATGTATGATGAGAGTATTGTTACAGCTGTATATAATTAGTTTTTACCTTCTATAGTGGAAAAAAATTAGAAAATTGCTTACAATGAAACAACATGAAAGAAGTATGTTTGCACTGCAAAATCAAGTTCTCAAAAGTTAGGACATGATAGAACTAAGATTTCCTACGACACCTTTGTTACATTCATGAGGATATAGTTTTCAGCCACTGATTTTTCTATGACTCTTACTTCATATAGTGCAACGAACAAAACATGCTCTATGAGTAAAGGTACATGTTCACTATTTCTTTTCATTGTTCATCATCGAAAGGCATTCAGTTACATTAGCTGTAAGACTATTCTGCTCTGTCAGCAGACTTCCACTCAGCTTTCTACAGGTTTCACTTCTAGCTAGAAAGAATAAAGTCAGCCCTATAGAAATAGGTTATTATTTCTCATGCAATTTCAATGCATTTCTTGAGTCATGTCAATCCTGTATAGCAAATGAGAGACATCCATTTGAATGATCCATTCTTCAAGAGTAGTCTGTACTTACAGAAACACAAGACAAAATGGAAACACAAAATAATAAGCAAATTTTTCTGTGGCACTGAAGCTTTAAAACATGTTCTTAGTTGTGTGTTTATCCTGTTGACTCTGGAGATACAACTACAAGTATGTTATAGCCAACAACGTACATATTCCTACTTACAGCAAAAGCTCTGAAGGACTGCAAAAAAAATAAAACACTGTTTTCTCTCACTTAGTTGAAAACTAAAGCAGAGCTATTTTCCCAGATAGCAAAAAACAAGGTCATTAAAAAGCCAAATCCTGCTAGCCTTTCTCATGCAAATTATCTAATTTGTACTGGGTATTATTTGCATGAGAAAGGGGGCAAATCTACTTGTCTAAAGAAAATATTTTATTACCATACTTCTAAAGGAGTAAACAAACGAAAAGATGAAAATAATATTCAAACAATACGCAGAATGTTAACATGTGCCGGAATGGCTGAATGTTGTTTTTCAGAAGTGCTGTATCAGATAGCACAACAAATAAATAAAACTAGAGCAGTTCAGCTTTATTGAAATAAACCAAATAAGTACTTTTATGCTTGTAATACACTGAAATTTATGTAGAAATACTATTCCCTGTGTATTGTTTTACACAACTAAGCCTTTCTACAAAAGTTACTTACATATAAAGTCTTATCAGTTATTTTTTAATGTCATTACCTTTCTTTTATGATGGGTTGTTGAAGCATCCATCTCTTCTTCTCCTATATTGTCTATCTGTGAAGTTGGACTACAGTTCATCCTCTCTTCTTCTTGCCTCTGAAGTCTGTCTGCTACAGCCTGGATTGCTTCTGTCCATTCTTCCCTACCATGAACAAGCCAACATCCCTATTAGAAACTCATAAAATGCATCCAAATAAATGGTTTATAATGTTTTTCATACGTTACCTTGCTTCAATGTTCAATTCCCATGTTACAGAGCAGAAGACTCATATAAACTAACCACTTCAATTTCCTTCCAAATTCTGTATTATGTTAAAGGTGGTGAAGTTGACCAGCATCAAAAAGGATCACTGCAGTGTTAATTTCAAGAATTACCAGTGTCTGATTTTGTAAATATTTTAATAGTGAAAACTTGAAAACACTCGCTCCAGGCATAATACAGCTCAGAGCATAGAATGTCATCTCCTATCTGATATTATCTGATAATAACTTGCTATTTTAAGAGACTTCTTTGCTATTCCTGCTCCTTGCAAGACATGTTCACAGAAAATAAATAAGATTCCTTAAACCATGCCATGTGTTCAACTCTTCGTCTGTCTCCTCTTAGAACTCAACTTTTTTGGCCAATTTCAAATTCCCCTGAGAAAGAGGCCCTCAAAGAGAATTACATTTCTACAAGCGTCATAAAAATCAGTGGCTGCACAGAGGGGCAGGCCCAGATGAGGGTTCCTGTGGAGGGACAAGCAGGGGCAGCTGAGCCCATGGCTGCTCTGCGTGCTGGCTAACCCGCACAGATACACCAGCCAGCCCCGCAGCACGCCGTAGCCCCACACCAAGCCTGCTGCTTTTTGCTCAGCCAGAAAGGGATACGGGAGGAGTCTGGTGGTACTAGTGAATGCAGTAAGAGGTACTACGCTGTGTACACAGAAGAAAGATAGGGTGGAGAAACAGTACCAAGTAACAAAATAAAATTCTAAGTGGCTATAGGCTATATTAATGAATGAGAAACAACAGAAAAAGCAAAGCTGTTGGTTATTTATTGATACAAACAATATGAATAAAGCCAAATCATAGTACTAGTCTTAACAGGACAGATGCCCACAGTGGGAAGACTCAGTGCATCTAACCAAAGACACACTATAGAACATTTTAGCAAGGTACACCATCCCATATCTCCTACATGCTTTTGGTGTATTAAAAAAGTTAATTGTCATGAGTTTGTATATATTTACTGAAACAAGAAAAACTAATAAGCAGATATAAAATAAATTATAACAAACACTGCTTTCTGTACCAAAAAAAAAAAAAAAGAGAGCATATTAGGAGGAGTAAAAGGAAAACTTAAGACAGCAAGGCTGGAAAATATTTCAATGCAAGCTTCTATTGTTCAAAATTTAACGCTTCAGAGACATATCATGACACAGTTTTGGCTTATTTGAACACACTCATCCCACCTACTCGCAGGCAACTCTTACACTAGCTATGAGCTCAGATATTATTTTACAGAAGCTGACATAAATTCTTCAAATAACAGTTCAGACATGCTCAGAATGTCACAGTTCCAAGTGCTGATCACTGTGCGGTCCCAGCAGAGACTGTGCCGAGGCTTCTGCGTCAAGAACACAGAAAGCAAAAGAAAAATAAAACCCTCACCGTTCCTCCGGAGTGTCTACGTGGAATGTCCTCTCTATGACAGTGGTCCACTGAAGACATCTGATAATGAATGTGTTTGGCTTTGGTCGCTCTGTTTTCATTAGTTGACATTCTAGAGAAATACATAACATTGCCTCTTTTATACATCGCCAGTTAACAGGTGAAGAGCAAATAAAATTACTTCGGTAAAATGCATATAGCTTATGTATCCCTATCCAGCATGTATCCAGCACGTATAAGGAAATACAGAATGGCGATATAACCATGGGTTTGAACAAAAGGTAGCAGGTAATAATCGTAAGGTGAAGAAGGCAGTCAGAGAAACTGATGGAACTTGTACTGTTGCCCGTATAAAGAGTGCAATCTCCATTTGCAAACGAGGTCTGTGTTATGAGGGTAAGAAGAGTATTAGGTCCCAGATTGCTCTGGTATGCCAAGGTAACAGCAGTAGCCACAGGCACATTTTTCCATCTGTACCTGGCAGGAGGAATATGACATTTTCCCTTCAATGGTAACCATGCCACAATTACCCACGCTACTGTCACTTCAGGATTAGATTTATTGTAATATACCCGATCTGAGAAAATTCACTGTTGAATCTAGTCTCATTATTAAATACAGAATAACCCCACACACACGTCCAGTGGGGCTGCTCCAGGAAATCACCTAGTTCTCTTTGTGCTTCAGGGCAGAATCAGGTCTACCTATTCCATTTCTCCGAAGTATTTCTCTAAACTCTTTCTACAATCCCTGAAAAGTAGTCATTTTAAAACCTCTGTGAAAATATTCCTTCCAACTGTAAGGAAATCAATTGTTTTTATAGTTGATAGATTTTTCCTAGCATTTAATGCAACTGTTCCTATAATTTAAACATATTGTTTCTTGCCCTATTGAGTAATTTATTTTATCTTTTCAGCAGCTATCCCTTTTAGACGTTCGAACACTATTTTATCTCTCTTCAGTCTTCTCTGGCCTAAATCAGTTTAAACAATCTGTCCTCACAGGTTGTGCTTTCAGATCCAAGATCTTTCTTGTCACACGACCATACAGTAGACTGCATATTACTCCTTTGTCACAAGACCACAACACAGGTAATTCAGGCAACAGTTCAATGAGACTGTGCATTAGATTTCCCCATGTAGCACACTGCTCTAAACATTACATATACAAAACACTGACCTACTAGAACTCTTTATTCATGCAAACATATTTAAATATTGTTGTGAAGTTAAGGTAACTCTGTCAAAAGTGTAATTTGTTTTCCTGCAGCTACCACAGAATATCACAAACATCACATCTCATGTTCTGGGATACTATCACTTGTTCAAAGCTGATCCAGATCAAATGTGTGATCTAAAATGATTTATCAGATTCACAAATCAGTCAATAATGAATACGGCAACAGAATTCCTGTTCACTTACAATCCACTGTAACTTCCTTTTGGTAGAGCTACCACCTACCAGTCAACCCACACCTTTTACTGATGTAGTTGACTATTCTTTAGCACAAAACCTTGCACTTACTCTTGGTGAATTACATTTTATTTATTCCAGTTAACGTCAACACTTTACAAAAGTCATGTTATGTGACATGTACCACTTCAAAAGGCATGCTATTCTTTCACAGAAATAAATTAAATTGGCTTTATGTACTTTTCCTTCACAAATTCAGGGCCCTGACACCTCAACTATCATCCACAATTGTCCTTTAAATATTCTCCAAGGAACTTCATCAGACTGAGCAGATATCTAAACACCCAACACACTTAAGTACCCTCTACCCTGCTTTTGCTTTCTCTCTTATGCCTTTGTTGCCAGTGTTAATTGTACAAGATGCATACTCATAGCTGACCTTCTGAAATGCATATTACTAGCTCATAACGAGCTTAAAGCCTTAGTTCAAGGCATTGATTTGTATGCTTGAACATCTAAACAATTTGGGACACAACTATCTAAGAAATTGCCTCTGTCTCCATGATACAAAGCCACAGCAAATTATCAGCAGATTTACTTGTACTGGACCATTCTTAACACAGGCATGAAAGAACTGATATTGGGGGGGGTGGTGGTGGTGGTGGTGGTGGTGTCTTTGTGAGGACACCTTGATTTAAGAACTTTCATGCAAACTGTAATTTTTTTTATTTGAAAGAGCAAAGAAGGGTGTGAGTATGTCTGTCAACAGGATTTTTTTTTCTACAGCTTAGCAGAACACCTCAGAGGCTTGAAAGACTCACGTATAAAAACCAAAAGAGGAATAAATTAAATATTGCAATTGTGTATTCTTTGATGCACAGACCTATGTATTCACCATACATCCATAAATTATTAAGTCAGACTGCTCACTGGTCAAGAAGATGACATTACATTTAACAAACCTGCATATACTGTGGAGACTCAAAAGAGAAACAGTAATCCAACCTCACTGCTTTTATAAATTCAGCTAGGTCTTGGATGGGATAAGAACCATCCTCAACATTTAGGGGAAAGAGATAGAGCAGGATGGACACAGGAAGAGGGAATTTAACACAACAGCTGGAAGAGGAACAAGGAGGACAGAAGCAGATGACAGGAACTTGGGGAGCATGACGAAGTAGAGCTGCTTAGGATACTTAACCAGGCTTGTAACTGGGTGCAAGTATTACTCATGAGATCAAAGAAACCCCCATCTTCAGGGATATGGTTGAAGTTCAAGTTACGATCATGATGAGGGTGAGGCTAGAGTTAACAGGCTTTTTGTTTTCTTAACTTCCTCAGTTGTAGCTCTAAGAAATGTGTCAGGCTACCTTCATAACAGAAGAGACTAGAAGCATCGTCTGCTTTAAGATTATCTCATCCTACTCCTGACGAAACCATCCTCTCATCTTTAATCCTATCACACTTCAATCATGTAGGCTGAAATTTTCTTTGCTGGGTGTCTGCCTAAAGCTGCACACTGCTGGAAAATACTACTTTTTGGAGACGAGACTTAAAACTTGGCAAACCAAGACCTTTGATATCCTTTTAGTATTCCTGTGAAAATGTAAGGCATCTGGCTACACTACATGTGGGAGGGATAAGAGTGCAGTGGGAGGAGGGTAAAAAATTACAATAACAATTACTAAAGCACAAAATCATTGAAAATCTATGCATTGAGTGTAATCCAGAGGCTACAGCTGTCTCCTGCCTCTACACCTGCTAAATGGAAAGATCTTTCTCCTATATTCATAATTCCTCATCCTATTCCTCCAACAATATGAAAAAGAAACTACCTCGCTGAAGCAAAATCCAATACGGAAAGATGGCATCCAGCAAGTTATTTACAGAAGAGATGTCAGGAACAAAAGACTAGGGAATAAAGGGAGAAGAGTGGAAATGGGACAGGAAACAAACTGGGCCCTGTGTGAGAAAGAAAAACTTGGGGGACAGCTGGAGTAGCTAGTTTAGGAGAAGGAAAGTAAAAGAAGCTGCCAGGGGCAGAAAAGTAAGGTGACTGTGTAAAGACAATCTGAAGGCAAAGAGGTACAGAGTCAAACCTGCAGAAAAGTCTATATGAATCAAAAAGCACATCCTCCCCAATGCCTGTAATGGAGCTGAAAATTTTGAACGTCACCATTCATTCTCTTATTGCAAATACATCCAAAAATGCACATATTAAAATGGCATTAATTTAAGTTTGCCAACTCAAACATGCAAAAATCAAAACAGAATTAAGCCTGCTTATGTCCAAATGCTATCTATAATATGGACTTTACGTATATATATATAGTACGATAAATATAGTATATATATTAGTACATACATTATGTAAATCTGTATCTGATATATAGATGTATTATTGGTACTATCTACATTAATTTTTTCAGACAGTCCACAAAGTGATGATGCACATTATTTACAAGAACAAAACATATGGATGCATATACTAAGCTCTGTAACTACCAAAGAGTATTTACTCTCTGAGTTTTCATTACAGATGATTAACTAAGTCAATTAAAGGTAATAAAAAATACCTTAGCAATTGAAAATGGCACTGAAAACATTAAAAAAAAGCGCCATTTCATTATCACTGAAGGATGGTATTGAAAAATAAAATCTAGCAAAACTTAATTTTTAATATTCTGTTAAAAGTGGCTAAAGATTAATTTCTTTGTGGAAGGTTAAAATTGAATATGTTCGTATCCTTCCCTTCTGAACCAAAAAAAAAAAAAAAAAAAATCAAAAAGAAATGGAGGACTAGTGTGTTTCTAAAAGTGGTGTGCTACCCAGCCTTCTCAAGAAGATAAAAGTAACCAAAATCTGCTGATATTTAGTACACCCACATACTTCATGTGCTGCTATATACAAATGTATGGGATAAATAACATTCCTGTCATGACTGCAACATGAATAAAAATTTGTTTGTGAATGTCTTTCACCTACAGCTAGGAAAAAAAAAATCTATTAAAATGAATAAGTACTCTAATACACAGTTACTGCTAATTACCAAAATATTTTTCTACTAATCACTTGAAAAATCATAGTAGTTCTAGACAGACAGAATAGTTTGGAAACTACAAAAGCACAGAAGAAGGAGTGAAACTGGCTACCAAGAGCTGGCTCCAAGCATTCGAGTGATAGTTGGGTCATTACCAAGAGTAGAGAACACTCTACCATAATGTCTTCAAGTTTGCTACTATACATAAACATATGTAATTAAAGGGCTGAATCTCAACTCAAAACAGTTGGAAGTCTAAATTATCATTCAAAAAGATGAGTAAGCCAGTAAACAGACAGACTCAACTTTGTGTTCTTGTATGCTAGCCATCTACTACTTGAAATTACACATTTTAATCCTAAACCTTTCTGCCTTGCTGGGATTAAACATCACTCATGAGAATTTTCCCCTTTAATATTAGAGGGGATGAAAACCCTTGGGGGAGAACACTTGTTCGAAGCAGCAAAATACAAAATCAGTAACAGAAACCGACAACTCCATTCCAACAAGTCTGTAGCACTCATTTGGCCATTTTTTGTTCTACACAGAAAATGGCAAAAATGAAATAAAACCACTATAAAGAAATGCAATGCATGTTTCTCAAGCCTTGAACTTCTCTTTTTAAACAAACAAAAAAAAGCCAGGTACATACCAGAGGTTAACTTTTGTTTGCATATCCACAATCTGACAATTCTGAAATGTTAGACTATCTTTTTCAAATAACTGCTACTATCTAAATTAAGTAGTTATGCTAGTTAAACTCTCCTGAGCAACTCTAACTACAAACTGTATTTCAAAACGTTCTGTTTACTTTACACCATTCTGAACCACAGATGACAAAGTTTGCTTGAAGCTGTAATTACTCTGCAAAGCTGGGAAGCCAATTAGAGGGCCTGAAACCTGCCAGTTCCAAAAAAAAAAAAAAAAAAAAAAAGCACAGATCATCTGTTCAGATTTTATTAAAAAGTTTAAAGTTTGAATTCTATAACTTTAACCATATAATCACCAGTCTTCTTTTCCTCAATACATTCATTCAGCATTAAAAAAATAGAAAGAACGCTAATACCATTTTATTATTTCATATATGGAAGCTTTCAACTTCAGCAGAATTTGTTGATATGGCTAGACAAGAATACTAAACATACAAGCAGCCATAAAAAATTGCACTAAAAAATGAACAGAAGGTTGCATATTTGCAAAATTATTTCTAATATAGGCTGAGTTTTAGCACAAAAGATGACTTCCTGTGATTATCATATGATATAAAAGAAATAGTATCAAACCACTACTTGCATTGTTTAGAATACACGCACTTTTAAATATACACAGAGTGCTATCTATATACAGGTATCTCTATCTGTCTATGTATCTATCTACTTGCGTTACCATTTAACCTTCATTTCTTATTTTTCTCTTGGTCCTTCCTTCACAAGATAAATACTTTTGTCCCAACCTTTGCCTATTCAATTTCTACTCCCATTTTTTCTTTCTCATGTCAAAATTTAACGAACACACTGCTTAGAAATACCTATTCCCATTACTGCTACTCTGCAGTCCAAATTCACACTTTTCTCTGATGACATTTTTTGTTAGACAAGTAGCAGAACTAATACACCGTTTTCATAACACTGAGACAGATACACATGCTTTTGCTTATACACATATGAAAAGCCATGGCTTTTACATGTATGTACAAATATAAGTGTATGCACATACCCCCCCACACACGCCCTTAGGTTGGTCCTCTCTCAATTCTTCCACTTGCTTACCTACTCCCTATGGGAAACCTACTTTTCTGAGGCTTTCCAAAAGGCTCTGCCCTTTCTCACTACATTTTATCTTTGGGGCATATGACCCTAAAAATAAGTTTGGTCACATAGAGATTTATGTGAACAATTTAATATCCCTTCTTTGGGCCCAACAAATGCAGTTTTCTCCTAAAAATGTCACCCGTGAAACTGTTGAACAGATAATTTTTCTCCATTGTCCCTTTGATCATATCGCTCTTCTCGTTGCATTCCTTGTTTCTTACCCAGCTCTATCACATCAAATATAGGTAGCTTTTCAACATGGTCTGTCCCCACAGCCCACCTTTGTCCTTGGTATCACGCTTTATTCAGTATCAAAATGCCACCCATCCTTCTACTGTTCCAATTTCAGCACCATTTCTCAAAAGCATTTCTAATTTCTCTCTTTGCCATACTGGTTCTCTTTTAAATCCTTCTTAAAACTCTCCTTCACCGTGTCTTAAAAAATGGAAGTGAAGGAAGGAGGGAGAGAGAAAAGAATGGAGAAGAGAGTAAAAATCTAACCTTGACAATGGATTAGTTGTTGATGCACTGAGACCACTGCCTGTACTACAGGCTAATACTGTCTCATTGTTTTCTCATACTCCCCCCATCTGTTTGCATCCATCTGCTGTCCCTTGTTTTATATTTGGAATTTTAGCATTTTGGAGCAGGGACTGACTTTTTGTTCTGTATGGGTAGAAATCCCACTTTTGTGGGGCTTGGCTCATGACAAGTACTTGTGTGTGCTTTGATGATACAACATATATGACTACATAATAAACACAAAAAACTTAATTATATTCCTTTAAGGTGAAAAAGATCATCCTAAATGCCCTTCATCATGCTGGAAAGTCTTTTACTTCCAACACCTCAAAGAAGTACTAAACTAGCATCATGTCTTTCTATCATTGCAACCAGTTTGCGAGTTGCCCCTTCATGCAAGGAGGGAGAATGAAAATCGATTTCTGCATGTTATTGTTGGGTTTTGACTGGAGTTCAGTCTGTTTTCACAGAAGACAGTAAAATTATACATCCTTCTCTGTCTTTCATGCAAGCATCCTGGTTTTATTTATGCAACTGGATGTATCACACCAGCATAAAAGCTTCCAGACCCGGCTATAAACGTCAGCTTTGACCTGCCATGTTCATACCAGGCCCTCTCTATTTAGAGATTATTGGAAATTACAGTGTGCTATACTGGTGTCTGAGAAAGCACTGTCCATTAAAATGGAAGGATAAGACCAAGGAACTCATTTTCATTTATGACCCAAGCCAACAACTAAATCTAAACTTTTAACTCAAATGACTCAATACCAACTATACCACCTAGAAACCATTGATAAAGCAATATGAAAGCCTCCCAAAGAAAATTACTAGTCCACTTTTCCAGAAAGCTAAACATTTCCCCATCCAACATAGACAGTAATATTGGCTATACACATTAAATTTGAGTTCAAATTTCCGTAGATGTATTTGCATATGCAGTACATTACACATACAGTGTCGTCTTCTCCCCACAAGTATTTTCAGTGTTGAATGAACATTATTTATTTAATTGCACCATCATTATTTTGGAATGAAATGAATACTGTAATTGTAAGTATCTACAGTTACATGCTTATCTCTGGGTTCACGTCATCCAGTGTTGTGACAATTAAAAAAAAAACTGGGACTTTAAACTTAAATCTCATTGAAAAGTTAATTGTGGAGTTTCACGCAAGGTCACGTCTAATGCTGAAGTATTTTGATGCATAATTTGATCTCACTTAAAACATACATATATATTTTCCTACCCATTTCATTAGAGAGTCTCTTCAGAATTCTTTATAGCCCTAACATGATTCCCCTGAAACCTTTCAATTTCCATATTTTGAAGATTTTAAAATCCCCAAAATAATAAAACCTTGTCTCTGACCCACTCAAAGTTTAAGACTAGGAAAAAGTAGCACAGCTTCTCCATTTAGAATAGCCAAGGTTCATCGGTAATCATTTCTGTAAAGAAGAAAAAAATAAAATAAAGGAAAACATTATAAAATGTTACCTTTTGACGGTAACTAGAATCCACTTTTTCTTTTCAAAGACAATAAAAAAAGGGTAGCTGTACCACAGAGTGCTTAGAAAGACTATCTTTCGAGATACGATAGAAATTCCAGGTGACATCATTTTTGGCCAAAGCTCAAAGGCTACTGTGAAGGAATACAGCTCTTCCCAATTATTGCCTATGTAAAGATCAAAATAAAGGCAAAGGGCCAATTCTTAGAGATGTCTCATCCCAAATGTGCTATGCGATTACCTACATACTCATTGCATATGTGGGAAGTGTTTTTTTATCAGTAAAGCCACAAATGCTCTTCAAGTAGACTTGAAGCAACTGCCTCTTCTTCCCCACTCTGCTTTCTCTAAATAATGATGACTGTTGAAGACCAAGGTGGTTTACACAAAGAAGTGTTGATTCTACTTAGGGACCACTGGACCATTTAAAAACAGCATTGTGAGGCCATGTTCTTTTTTGGCAGGGCCACTGAGGGTACACATCCTGTCACCCAGAGTTCCAAAGAAACATAATGGAGTTTTAAAAGCCAGGACATTTTTTTCAGGCCTCTGCCTGTACAGAGAAGTTACACCAATCGAATCAAAATTATTTTTAAACTGGTTCTGACTGCATAAATGCCTAAGCAAAAGCAATTTGCATTAACATATTTTATTTTGCAGTTGAAGTGGGATAGGAATGCACACCCACTCAGTCAATCAAGAGCATGTCTTCAAGCTACAATACTTGATTACTCACAACTGCTTGTCTCTACCTGAAAAAAGCTTAACTGGTTTTGAACCAGCAAATTCAGGTAAGCTCACACTTTTGAATTTACCTCTGAGAACCAGTATCAACCAGTTTTAAGTTTCCACAACAAATTTCCCACCAGTGTAATTACATCACCGTCATTTATCTTTAAGTGTATGGTTAGATACCACAGGACAACTTTTTGTGAGTCTAAGTGTCAGGGGATGAGCATTAAGGAACTAAAAGCATACTTCAGATACACAGCGCTCTGAACTCCCACGTTAAAACAATGACTCTGTTTGGTATAAAATAAGCTGGCTCCACAGAAGAGAAACCAGAGTGATTCCTACACACTGTCCAGTGTCACCAGATCTGGCTGATTTGTTCACCCCTGCACCCTCGTGGCAGCCCCACAGATGCGGTGTGGGGCGCTCATCATTGGCTTTTGCACGTGCCCGAGGCAGGAGGGGAGCAGCCACAGGGAGGCAAAGCCCCTGCCCAGGACACCGAGGGGCCAGTCCTGTATCCCCTGCCAGGGTTCAGCTCCGTCCAACCCCCCCTCCGTCATACTCTTCAGTCAACTTTATCTCATCTTCAGTGACATACCTAAGCTCCAGGAAGAGAGATCAGCCCCCTCCCCCCATCTCAGCCCCACACGTTTCCCCTGCATTTTGGGTGGCCAGCAATGGGCTGAAGCGTGCGTGTGCTGCCTCAGGCTCTCCCTCTCTATGAAAAGCTTGTACCTGTTTACATGTCCCCTTCCCAATGCCTTCCCCCACTTTTCCTCCCAGATCACCCCAAGGAAAAGGGATGGCCTCTGAACACTCTGACCTGTGACAAAACACCACCTGATGAGAAAGGCTTTATTAACAAAAACATATTTAGCACTGGAGGCACGGTTAGCAGTATGTAAAATAACTTCATTTTCTCTGCCTCCCTGTCATTCCCAGCAGAGTACACAGACAACATAGGACCAGGGAGAGAGTAATGCTCAAGTGCAGGAGTTTAAAATTATCTTGGAAGAGATCAGGGAGACACTCTAGGAAAAATGATACTATACCTGGGAAAGAGCCTTTTGCAAAAGTAAGCCTGGTGTCGCAGGAGCGGAAGGCAGCAGAAACTGATGGGAAAGCATCTATATGATGGAAGTAACTGGTTTGATGGAGCTGGATATAGAAGTTTTAAACTACAGAACAAGTATCATACACAGCAGAGCTGTGCAAACTTTCCAGTGTTCGACTCCAACAGCACTTCGAAAATAATACCACAGCCTTGGCCTTTTCTGCTTAAATAACAAGCTGTAAGCAAGAGCCAAAGATGTCTATCATTTGGAGAGCAAAAAGTAGACTGAGACCACACTCTCACTTTACAGATAGCTACAAAGATTACATGAAGATAGGACTGTAAAGACATATCTTTAAGTCCCTGCCAACCTAATCAAGATGGTATTAACAGTGATCTCACACTCCATCTGCCTGGATAGTAATTTATGAAAAACGTACTTCACTATTACAGGAAAAATATGTTGCACTGCTTGTGGCCACAAACCTACTGCAGCAGCCCAGGAACTCTTGGATCAGAGGCCGTGAGACCAGTTCTTGACATTTACCAGGTACTGCCAAGGAGATTTGATTCATTCATATAGTGGTTTTGTTTGTTTGTTTGTTCGCCCTACTGACAATCTCATCTTCACACAGATAAAACAGCTGACGAAAAACTTAGTCCTTCGCAATTTAGTGTAATACCATAATGCTTTATATTTTCAACTTTTCCGTGTGTCATGTAATTTTGTACTTCTTTCTGGAGATCAAACATAATCCATTTAATTAAAACCAAGTTAAAAACTGGAACCTGATCCAAACATTCTGAATCTAGAAGACATTTTGCTTTTCATCCTGTGAATTCCACGTAGGTACTTCACTTAATTTTAAGGGATTCTTTTTATGAGTGAAAAATCTCCCTGTGCTTGCAATGATCAGCAATTATTTCTGATTAAATGACTCCTTTTCCTGCCAGAAACTCATCTTGCTGTATTTCTTCAATTAATATTGCATGCCTGTTCCTTTAGCTTACACTGCCTAAGAAGTATCAGACCTATGGGGCTTGCTAGTTGCAGAAAGGATTTTAAGTTTTTTTTCGGGGGCGGGGGGGGGATAGTGTCATTTTGGAAAACAATATGAAATCTTCCAATTTCCAGCAAAGCAAAGTTCACGGGCAGCACTCTAACATCAGAATTACTACGATGACCTCTGAGTATCAAAACAAAAAAAACCCACCAGTATAAACACACTGGAATTAATTGCTAATTATGTATTTCTTTGCTTAGCAGAACTGCTGTTTGGATCATTCTTCTTTGCTGCACCAAAGGAAAACTAGATGTGCAATGAAGAATACAGTAAAGCAGGACAAAAACCCTTCTGCAGTTCTACAAATGTTCTTTCTGCTGCGATTTGGGGGAAAGTATCTAGGAAACTACTAACTGCCGTAAGTGTGCGGGTTAGGATATTCAGAGCAATAACTAAGGAATAATGGCCTATGATCTGGTCAGTTCCTACTCATATGAACTGAAAGACATCACAGTTTTTTATGCTGAATAGCAACAAGGTGAAATGAGCCTCTAATATTATTAAAAGGCTTGCACACTCAGTATCATTTGTAAGACTTATGTCACAATCAGAATATGCAAAGTTTTCCTCCTCTAGTTGTGGGACAAGACAAGGGCTTGGAGCACAAGAGTATTTTCTTACCAAATAAAATACCCAAATTACGTTGTATAAAAGGGGTGATTCAATCTCAAGTTCAATTTTATCAAGAATATAGGTAAATTCAGGCTCAGAAGCATTTCTTCCATCTTCAGCAATGCAGATGAAGGGAACACTTTCCCTAAGTACACATGTTCTTGTGGCTCCAATATTCCTCTATAAAAGTAAACACTGCCATTTATTGTATTGCAGTACGCTAATACAATTCTGAAAGAAACTAGGTAAATTTTCTAGTGCTCATTTGGCAGTTTCTAGCTATGATATCCACAACTTCTACTCAGGGAGATTTTTTTTTGCCTCCTCAGTTTTGCTCCTCAAATACTTTCATTTCTGTTCAGGAAAAATGTTCTACCCATTTCACTTTGTCAAATCAAAAAAACTACAGATTTGTCTTTCAGAAACATTTTTTGAAAACAAGAAATCAAAATGTCTTCACTTTATCCAACAGATACACAGTTTGTAGCTTTGCTAATATATGCAAATTGTCTGATTGCTTGAAATTACTGATTAACCAGGCTGGAGAGCTGATTACCTGATTATCCAAGAGAAAAATAATTTAGCACGATTTTGTGTCATTTGACAGTCTAGATAATTTTCTAATTAATCTGAGTTTTCAAGTGAATTCAGAGATACTACTGAAAATGAGAAAAGAGGTCAATGATCTGAATAAAGGTAAGCTTTCCAGGAATTTTCTTCTTACAATGATGACCTGTCAAAATGTTATTGTTATTTACAGACACTTCAGATGCAACACACACAAAAATGAGAACTTATGCTTCAAAAATCATTAGGACTTAGGATTCAAAAATCAACCCATGCTAAAAATCTTCAATGCTCTTGTAAAGATATCTTGTAGAGCTGGACTTAAGATTAGTAGTGTACTAGTCTGACACATGGCATCAAACTTCCAGTGTTACCAATAAATTCTGAACTACAAGTGAAGCAATATGTAGCAGATATTTTGTCAATATGCTGAGAGAACAATAAATACTGGAAATACGTACTTGCCACTGAAAAGTTGTTGAGTGGATATGGCAGATCCACATCCTGGGGCTTTTCCTTATAGCCTATGAAAGACCCATCTGTCTTTAGCAGGAAATATCTTGGCCGCCAGTTTTTTATATATTCTCCTAAAGGAGGAAAAAAAAATGTTCATTAGTACTGTAGAAAAAAACCTTTGATATTAAAAACTGTAACATATTATCAGTGTCTAACATTAATTATCCCAAAATCTTTTCAGATGTTTTCAATTTACAGAGGAAACCTTAACTCCCTCCAAAAAAAGAGAAAATGGAATTGCAGTGATAAGCCTGGGCTATACAATGACACCTCTGGAATAAGAAGCTACAAGCACTGTACACTAATATTCTATAATTCTAAATTTTATCACACTATACTCTTCAAAATCCTACATCTTTGCACTTATATACAGTTCAAAATTTGCTGCACGCAAAACTAAGCACTGCAGCTTGACTTTTAATAACAAAATGAAATCTAAACTACCACTAGCTAGAATATTTATCCTGCAGAGCCAAGGCAAAAACGATTAATTTCCTAAAAACATAGACTAAGCAAATACAAGAATATTGGGGGTAATAGGAGAACCTACACAAATTATAGTTAACAAATATATCTGAAAGCAAAAGGAATAAAAAAGAAAATAGCAGCCAACTACCTTTCAAGAGGTAAGTCCACCAATAAACCCACCCCATCCACCTTCCCCCTACCCCAGTCTAAGCAGAAGATTCTGCTATCCACAAGGTATTCAGGACCAGAAACATAGGGAATAGGTCAGCAAAGACATGATAGCTTAATTAATGCCACTTACTTCCTATTTAAGGCCGAAAAATCTCTTTATTAGCATTATACTTTACAATGCCACACAAAAATCCCAGCAAGAATTTAATTTTTAAAGTGCAATTACTCAGTTAAGCACAGGTGAGTTTAGATCTGCCCAACTTTCCCCATCTTTGATTTCTAACAACTCTGCAAAGTAAATAACGTATGTACAACTACTTACTAAGTTTTAAATGTCATTGTTTCATTATTATACAACTGAACATTTTAAGAAAAGAAGCGTATGTAACAATGCAGAACTTCCAACCCTGCCTAGGACTTCTCACCATTTGCAAAATGCTGAAAATTGACCGGTCCAGGGGCAGCACTGGTCCTGGGCTAAGCCCAGCCCTATAGTGCCATTTATCACCTCAGCACCCTACTAACTGTAGCTACATAGATTTTAGACAATTCAAAGGTCAGGAAGAAGTTTACGTCCATCTGACACAGAGATTACACCATTAAAGGCTAATATAAAAATTCATTAATCACATCTTCATCTTTCCATCAGAGCAGTAAACTAATTGTCACTGAAGTTCAACGTGGGAATTGTTTATATTGGCTTGCTGAACTCAATCACTTGATTTTGACGAAGCCCATGGCTTAAAAATCTCACTGCAGCCATTAACATTTCTGACTTTCAACACATATTTAAGCAGAGAAGCGGGGTAGGGAGATGGAGAAGAGAAAAGAGTGAGAAAAATGAACATCAGTCTATTCGTGCGGACTTATCTTTCCTGGCCCTCACTAGCAAAACTCTTCCTGTTTAGTCCTGCTTCTAGATAGCAGGGTACCTGCTTGATTTTGTTATCCAGAGATTTTCATATAAGTAGAATGATAATTGAAAAAGTCAAAGTGTTACTTAATTTGCCCACAAAATTAATAGAGCAGATATAGCACTAGTTACATTGGTATTGACTCCGAGCTTTCTATCTCAGATCTCTGGTGCTGGTTCAGCTGGGAACATCCCTACTGACACTGCCAGTCTGAACTGATTTCTCCATGGGAAATCCCAGCTAACACACAAGCAAACAATGAAAAAACAAACCAAAACAAAAAAACAGGTAAGTTGGAAAAGAAATACAAGTGCACTATGGGAAAACAAACGTGTAACTTTAATACCAACAACAGTGGAAATCTATATCATCATTACATGAAAAAGTAAAGACATTTCTTGAATTAAGTTTACTGAATGCTTGAAAATGAAATAATCATAGGCCTAAGTAAAGGCATGACTCATATTTTAAGAAGGTTTAAAAAATGCCCTGCGACAAATTTGCTGAAATCTTCATGGACTCAAAAGTTGAAGCCCAAACAAAATCTTACATATCAGATCACCCAATGTAAGTTTTAAAAATATTAACATGCTAGTAGCTTTCTTAAAAGGACCATAAAGAAACTCTTCTGTACAATTCTAATAAATTATATCTCATTTAGTTGTAACCGTAAGTGACTGTTACGAGAGAAAGTGCCTGTTACTAAGTCTAAAATCGATCAAGATCTCAGCCTTATCTAGAAAGTGTGTTAACTGGAAGACGGGCGTCTCAAACTACTGAAGAAGAGTTCAAGGACAGCACGGAGAGAATACCAACATGCCTAAACCAGGTCAGCCATCCAACAGTTCAGGTTTCAATGAGAGTCCTCCTTTCTGTGAGGAATAAACTGGACAGGGAGATAAGCACACTCTGCTCTAAGAATCAGAGCTGACAGGGTAAGTACACTCATTAGTCACTTTGGGAAAGAACAGAAGTCTTTGCTTGCTTACATATATACTCTCCAGAACTAAACATGTAGAAAAGGAAACCGTTCTAGCTGGTGTCCTTAGACACTCAACGCACATTTCCCTGATTACTTACTCCCTCTCCTCCTATTAGGACAACACTTTAGATTGCATTTGGCTTCTACTAGGTACTCATATTCTCTTAATCGGAAAACCAAACAGATTTTTGATCATCTATTGAGTTATGCAGCTGAATTTCTGCCTGGAGAAAAAACATTAGAAGAGTATGACTAGCACTTCCAAGCTCCTCTGAAGAGAACTAGTGACTTTGGACAAAAGCTAATCACAAGAAGATATAAATATTGAATGATGTATAAGTACCAGTTTATCCATGAGCACAGCTGTACCTCTGTCTTTGGCCTGCTATAGCCAGACACAGGACATGTAATTTAAAAGCAATTGCAAAACATTGTGGCTTCATAAGGGACCATCTATTTCTTTTATAGACAGATTTCTTTGAAGAATGTTTCTCCTAAATGGTTTCCCAACATGAATTACAGTCAGTCTACTTTGTCAAGACATCCGTACAAACACGGACACACACAAAAAAACCCCAGTTTTGTCTTGAAATGACCAATATTCCAATCCCTCTTCAAGGCCTATACATGAATATTTATCATCTGCTCTTTATTTATTTTGTAATTTTAATTAACAAATGGGTGAACACTTTTGAAGACTAAAGTAAACAACGGTATCAGTGAACAGTTCACTTAACTTGCTCAAGTGGTTTAATGGCTCTCAAGATGCACTCTAGGTGCTCTCTTATAACTGCATTCCTTCTACATAATCTGCTTAAAGATAGAAAAAAAACCCCACATTTCAGTCCATACTTCTTAATAGACATGTGCTTACTGAACTGCTTTGAAAGAGAAATCCTCCATACAAAAAGTACTAAAACACAGCAGAGGATTTGAAAAGGAAAAACACTTCCACATGTCTTCTAACTAACCAGCCCCACGTTAAAAAAAAAAAAAAACAAAACCAAGAAAAACAAAGTATATTTTACAGTACAAGCAACGTTAAATTACTTTAAAGATATTTGGAGTGTATGTTTATCAAATACATCACCACAAGCAAACAACAGGAAATTTACATCCGAAATTCATTAATTCAAGTGAAAAGAAATTCCATGAGAAAGGAGCAGTCCAGGCAGGCTAACCAAACCACAAGATATCCTGACAATTTAATGAAATGGAGCTGTGGTACTTAAAAAAGCAGTGGATCTGCCACAGAGAATTAATCAGTTTGTACCCTGCTTCCTGCTG